>NC_045767.1:87244467-87847309 GCF_008692025.1 Phocoena sinus | reverse complement strand
CTAGGAGTTGGAGGAATGAAGAGATGTTATACAAAATTACAAACTTTCAGTAAATTGAAACTTACTTCAGTGAATAAATTGTGGGGAACTTTGTACAACATGAAGATTAGCTGTAATCATAGATAAATAAATTCCTTATGATGAATGATTATATTTATTATGTTATTCTTTCTCATAAAAATCAAATAAATATACTCTGTGAGGAAAAAACATTAAAATTAAAAGTATTGCCAGGCTTTGGATAAATATTTCTTTAATATCAGATAAATTCTTACTAAAAATTTAATATAAATCTATGAACAAATTTTGACAGTAGAGATTAGAATAATTATTTTGTGAATATTTCCAATTTTGGTCAGTATAGAATGACTTTTACTTGAAGTCAATTCTCAACTTCCAGTCCATGTCTCTTAAACATCACATGTTAATTTCTGTTAGCGGCATTATCATTACAACATTATCAAAGCTTACAACATACACATCTTGTCCATGACCACATTTCCAACATTGTTTAGCATTAGTTTGGTGTTTATATGGACTTGATGTAATTCATGTTTTATTACAGTATTTCTATTCCTGAACGATTTTATTATTTTTTTATCTGACAAATATTTTGTTTCTGTGTCTTGGAGCTTTTGTTGTTGTTGTTTCCTTGTTTTCCTGAGATATATCCAGAGGTATTTACTCCTTAAATTCTTGTGTATTAAGAAAGGCCTGTAGTATTTTTTTTTTAACCAAAGAGCAACAGGACTTTGTATAATTTCTTTTTTTTAGCCACAATTATCTTCCTCAGAACTTTCTACATGCTGTTCCACTATTTTCTATAATTTAATGTTCTGTATTCTCCATCAATGGTGACTGCACTTCAGTATGGGAGAATAACCTCCCTTCTTCATGTCCTTCACAAACCCAAGGAAATCCTTTTTCTAAGTCAGCCATTCAAAACTTAAACCAAAACCAGGGACTGGTCTTCTGTTCCTTGACTAAAATTAGAAGGGTTAGTGTTCTAGTTATTGCCATTTTTCCCTCTCACCACTACACTTGAATCCCTCTGTTGCTTGAAGCAAAGTTTCCAGCATCTACTCAATCTCAGGCCCTACTTCTTGCCCATAGGGTCATATTAAGCTTTTTGTTTTCAATTGAAATATCAGGGCCGTGAAGATCACAGACTGAAATCTTTCTTGCTACTGTTGAAGACTAGCTTCTTGTTAACACTAACACTCCAGACAGAACCTGGGGAAGGTTGAGGGGGAAGGGGAAGGGGTTCCTTTCTCATAGACCTACCCCTCAATGCTGCTCCCTGTCACTATCATGTTCCCAATACCATACTCAGCAAATGAGATCAAATTCTATATTCTCAACTTACATATTCTACATTCCTATTTCTGAACTTTTAAAATTCTACTTCCAATTAGAAATTATTTTTTCCCCTACCTCCAATCATTACTAAGACTATGAAACATCCAATGAATTCCAGCTGATAGACCACCTTATCTAGAAATATCTCGAGGAAACAAACTTTCAAGTGCATTCTGTGCCCTTAGTGATATATTTATGAAATAATGTATTAATAATTATGTAATATACCATTGATAATATATAAAAATTTTAGGTATTTCATGTCCTTAACAAATTTTTCAAGTGAGTATCTACATATTTATTCAATCCTTAGCTATAAAGAGAATGCTATGAAGTTATCAAGAATTCACCATGATCAGCCTATGAAGCCCCTGGACCGAGCAGTCTTCTGGATTGAGTTTATCATGCGCCACAAAGGAGCCAAACACCTTCGGCCAGCCATCCACAACCTCACCTGGTACCAGTACAATTCTTTGGATGTGATTGGGTTCCTGCTAGCATGCATGGCAACTTTTATATTCCTGGTCACTAAATGTTGCCTGTTTTGTTACTGGAAGTTTGGAAAAACTGCAAAGAAGAAAAAGAAAGAGTAGTGGGTTTTTTTTTGTTTTTTTAACAGTTGGGCTGGAAACCTTGATAAGCTCCATCTGAATTAATCCAGCCACTGATTTGAACAGATTCCTCTCCTACTCTCCTGGGTTCTTATCCATTCCTCAGCTTATCAAGTCAAAGATCAAAGACTCACCCCCAAAATGTGCCACATGATTTAGAATTAAGGTTTAAAATAATCTATTCTTTAAAAAGAGATGATAAACAAATAAACATATGGAAGTTGCTACCATTAAAGACTTAGTGTTTTACTTCATTCATTGCTTTCAGCTCAACAAATTGAGATGCTGCTTGAGGGCTTAGGAACATAATGATTAACAATTTTCAGTACTGATCATATTGAATATTTCCTAAATATCTAACATCATTTTGGGTCCAGCATGTAAGAATTATTACATATTATCTAAAGGAACTATACAAGAAGTAGTGTAGAGCATACTCTCTCTAGTCAGAGTTTCCCTTCCAATCAGGAAGGTCAGGAAACTGTTAGGGTTTCTACTCTGCTATTAAGCACGTTTTACACCATCACTTTCCTTTCATATGACACACTGGACTTTGTCTCTCTTAGAATACAAAACACTATTTTTTGTCTTTGATTTGAAGATTGTCTTTCATTTGGATATTAATAATGATAGTACTTCATTTGTATTGTAACACTTTGTGGCTTCAGAAAACTAGCTAATTATCATATGTTAGCATGGTTAATAATATGATGGAGCAAAAGTAAATGATTGGAATTTAATACCCACTTTTTAAAAGTAACTTAATTTTTAAAAAAATTCTTTCCTACATTAATTTTACTTACAATAAACACATTTGGAAATAAGCAAACTTCTTAGACTACACTGCAGATTCTTTGAGGGAAAAATGCATTTCTCTGAAATACTATCTGCTGTGAGGATGATTTCTACATATAATCAGAAACTCGGTGAGTTTTCTCATTTCTTCCTTTTCTTTTACTCCATAACTTCCCCTGGTCTTCTCACAAACTGTATTGTGATCACTACACCAAGCACAAGTACTTAGGCTTCTTATTAACTAGTGTCAGCCTGAAATCTGCAGTAAACATGAAGACAACATGTTGAATTTTAATAGAAAGGTCTCAAAAAAAAGTATTCCCTCTCCTTCTTCTCTAACCATACAGGGTCAATTTTGGGGAGTTCTGACAGTGATTTTATTTTGAAATTCTGCCAAATTCTCCATTTAAAAAAAAGTCTCTTTCTTTCATTTCCAAAAAGTCTATCTTCAGTATGCTTGCCAATAATTTACCCATGAGGTCAAAAAATTATTCAATATAATACATATCAACCAAGTTCAGTAATAATTTACTATGGACTTTGATATTTATAACCCAAGCAAAATAGACTGAAAGTTACTATCATAGAACAAACATAAGTCTATCAAATATAAAATTATTTTAGAAAATAATATAAAATTATCTTAGGACAAATGAAAATTATTTGGGCATTTATCTGTTTTTTAAACAGGAATAGTGGCACAAATAAGTACAATGTAAATACAAATTTTTTCTTAAATGGCAAATTAACTATAAAGAAATATAGCAGAAAAAATGTATTTTCTTAATTTTTTGAGATTTGAAATAATTAAATAATTATTATACTTTAAGGTATAAAGTTTGAAAAATGTAAGCACTAATGCTGTTTGTTTTAAGATCTAATTCATGTAATCAAAACAATAACTTACCATACTTCTAAATCATTTATTCTGGCAATAAGGTAATGTCCTTTCCTATAATAATCTTTAAAATCATAGTTTAATCTTAATGTCAAGATATCTCTTTACTTTTTCATTCTTATAAAATGATTTAATATAAAGGAGTTTAAACTCAAGATTTGGATACATTGTTAGCAATTTCTGTTTATTAAAAAAAACTACTCCTAAAAATAAATGAATATATTCTATTTATAGAGACCAAAGCTTTTCTTAAACACAAATATTTACCTATTTATATTATCTATGCATCATTATATTAACTAAATTAACAATCTGGTAATAATTTTAGGTATGCAGAGGTTAAACCTTTCTAATATGCTATATTTTTCCAGTTTAAGTTTCAATAAGAAGATGTTTTCTGGAGTTTGATGACCTCTGGCTTTCCTAGTCAGTTAAAACAATATGATTTAAAATACTCTATTTGTAAACTACACATAATCTATATTTTATAATCTATATAATCTATATGTTAGGAAATCCTGCTCAAATATCTTCTGTGTCATGACTTATTTGAAAATGATAATAGGTGTATGCAAGTATTTTGTACATGTGCACATGCATATATGTGTGAACACAAAGTGAAGCTCTATCTATTATAAATAAAAAGTGATTCATATGGTTGTATGTCTTGATTGTCAAACTTGCTTCCCTTTTCTGATGAGGGAAGTGTTTGTTACTGTAATGTTCTACATATTTTACCAAAAATAATGATTAACCTACAGCCTCAAATCTACCATACTCTCCAAATTTATGGGAATATCAACGGTGATATTTCAAACGGCAATACAGTTGGGACTTTTGGGTCTGCTGCCTATGGAACAAGGAACTATCAGTTCCGCAATGCACATTGAATCACTACCTACCCTTGGCTTCTCAATTTCATTTTCTCTGCAGGTTCTTTGCTTATGAATCCCACTCCAATTCTACCATGGTTCTAGATTCTGGCTCTAATGTCTCACTCTCAATTCCTCCATTAATTTCCCACAGAGATGACCTTTTCATATCTTCAGATGTAAACCACTCTTATATGATATCAGAAGTCAACATGACACCATGAAATGCAGGCACCTGTTTTTCACCTTTGTCAGGTGGTAAAATCATGATTCTTCTGCAGAGGGAAAGCTCCCCATATCTTGGATCATTTGCCCTGGTTAACATGCTTCATTTTAGATCCTGTCTCCTTTCCAGGACTCCTAGACATAAAATCTCATCATGCAGTTAGCAATAGTGATGATCCTAAAACTCATGGAGAGTTTGGAACAAATTAGACCTTTCTTCCTTTATTGATATAAAACTGCTATTTCATCGTGCTCACTGAGAATGAAAAAATGCCCCAAGGTCGATATAAATGGTTAAATGAGAAATTGATTTCTAAAGATTATAATTTCTTCCATGCTAAGTATGGAAGTGCAGCATAAAGAATTTGCATCACTCACATGTGTCTCAATTTGGTCTCCAGTTGCACCTAGTCAGCCACCAGAGAATAAACAGGTTACACATGGGAAGGTGAATTTCCTTTTGGGGTGTAAAGAAAGGCAAGCAGAGAAACCCCAGTGGCTTAAGAGCCCTCCCTAATGATGCAGATCTCACCAGGAATCAACAAGTCTTCCCTTCCATAGCGAAAAGATTCATCCTCCTATGTATATTTTATAGAATAAAGGTTATTGCAGGACTAAATTCCTGGTTAATCCATGATCAGTAAGGTGAGTGATGAATGAGATGCACTAAGTGAAATGATGTCTTTCACCTCCATCTCCATGTCGTTTATATATTTCTTCCTAGGTAAGCTGGAACTTCCTGAAATGTATTGATTATTGCAATTTAATATAAATAAAATGTTGCTTGATAACTGCCTGGAAAGAACAAGTCCATGAAGAAGTAGAGCATGATTTAATCTATCAAATGTTTTCCCATATCTAAATTTGTGTCTCTGGTTTCAAGAAAAAATATAAGTATTGGAAAAACTGAAAAATATTACTAAGCAAGGAGGAATGGGTAAAAGGGAGATTCAACAGCAAAAAGCTAAAAATTAGCACTTTTATATATTATAGCTTGGTCAAATATCTCCTTTGTCAGCTTCTATCCATAGACTAAATCAACAATGCTGTGATGGGTGCCTGTTCAAGGAATGACATAAAAAATCTGGAAAGTTAGGCTGGAGAACTGACTTGGTTGTAAAAGTCTATTGGCAGTAATAGTAGAATCAGAAAATAGATACTTGATAATAATAATTCTAATGTTAATCCCCAAAGTTTTAGTTTTCCTTAGCAAATGAATTTTAATCCATTGAGAAGGAAGGAGTAATAACAATGCCCAGAGACAACTCATCCATAACTAAGCAATTTTCCTTCCTAATAGAGAAATAACACAGATACAATAATAGAAAAATTTGATCTGGAGAAGAGATATCAGAGATATCATTCTGAAAGCTGCAGGAACATCAGGTGTGAGCCCTTAGAAATGTTTGATTTGTAAGGCAAACAAACATAAAGTTTACATAAAGTAGTCATACTTTCTTATGTTTAAAGTAGACTTTTTACTAAAACCATGTTTGAAAGATGTAGTTCCTCATGAGTTTATTTACATTTAATGAAGTTTCTTACTGCAGTATAATATAAATGGTTACGTTTTCTTTGTAACTCCTCCCATCAAGAGGTGAAGCTACTCCTCCAGCCTTGAATTTGGTCTTGCCTCATGACCCGTTTTAAAACCCAATAGAAGGTAGCAGTGTTTTTGATATATCATGTATTTGATAAATATGGAAAAGGCAGAAATTATGAGGAAAATGAAGGTACATGTTTTTTTCTGCAGAATTAGTGCTTTGGAAAATATGATAGAATGAGAACTTTAGACCATCGTATTAAGACTAAGTGAGAAAGCCAGAGGAGCCTCCTTGTCAGAATATAAAGAAATTCTCATCTCTTGCAAAAGGCAAAAAAAAAAGAAAAATCAGTTTTATTTTAAAATAAAACATTTCCAGTTCTACTTAAATTCCCAACGTAGTTTTAACTTTTTTGAAGAGCAGGACCCTGGCTGAGAAAGAAAAGAATGCCAAGACATCAGAGAAATAGTTAATGTATGTGAAAATCTTGAATTCCTAGATTCCCCTGAGCCCACTCCTCTCTGTGAAGGGGTAGCACTTCTCCATTGTTTGAGGATGATATAGGGTCCTCTACCCTATACAACATCTTATGTCCCTCTCAGTATCTGCTCTTATCTCCCCTCTTGGCCACAGGCCAATGACTAGGGTTAAGTCACACTGTATAAAGCCAGGTATAAGAAGGATCAACCAAAGGAGGAAACATAGTATAGCTCAAAAGAACTGGAGGACCTATCCAATATTTACCAGCAGGAACTGAGAGATTATATATGGAACTGTATGCTGAAGAATAGGATTAAGGAAAGTAAAACATAAAGTTGTATAAGGAAGCATCATTTAAAATTTTGGAGCACTCTCAGGACATAGGATTTAATACCTGGGTTCAGACTCCAGGAGATGGTGGTAACAGAGTACTAAGATGCCTGTAGAAACTTGGAAAAAGTGATGGCCCATAGGAAGTAAAATTGATATGCTGGAAGTGCCATGATAAACAGTGAAAGAAGGAATCCAAAGGCTTAGAATAGTGGATATATTAAGATTTATATGCTTGTAAGTCTGGAAAATCTACCACATGATTGTTTACTGAAGTTATAAAATGTTCATTGTGGCCATACTGTGAGGGCCAGGCTGTTGGCAGTAACAAAACTGAGCTCAATAATGTTAATTGTAATCAAATCCAAAAATAAGAGAGACTAGGTGATGGTACTCAATCATCAGAAGTCAGACAGTCACAATGATCACAGTGAACAATGAGGTTAGAGTGGCAGCCAAGCAATCTTAACCCATGAAAAGCTATCAATATGGTGATAGAGATAAACAGGCCACCAAAAAGGGCATTGTCCTGTCTGTACTACCAGAAGAGTTTGAGGATCAGTATCAGAAGGATGAGGACCATCGCTTCACTCAAATCATAATCACTTGCCAAGTTTTAGACCTGAGAGTTTTTAGACCTGATCCTTTGACTAATGAAGAGACTAAGTCCTTTAGAGGAAGAACGCTGTAGCATCACAGTAAGTGTGCATGCTAATAATTTCCTCAATTCTTTCCCAAGAGGATGAAAGCATCCTGGGGCAACTGATGATTTTTTCAGTCCCTCAAATATATAATTGGATAGAAATACTTTGTCAGTGGCACAAATCCAAACTGTATCCTTGACATGTGGGATAAAAGTTGTAATAGTGGGAAAGGTTGGGTAGAAGCAGTCTGTATTAGAGTCCTAGGGCTGCTATAACAAATTACCACAAACCTGGTAATTTATAACAACTGAAATTTATTCTTTCGCAGTTCTGGAAGCCAGAAGATTGAAATCAAAGTGTGTCAAGGTCCATTTCCTTTTGAGATTTTTTGAAAAAATCCATTCCATGATTCTCCTAGATTCTGTTGGCTACTGACAATGCATGCTGCTCCTTGGCTGTGGTTTCTCTCCAATTGCTGTCTCTCTCTTCACATCACCTTTTCCTTTGTGTGTCTATAAACCCTTTCCATCCTTCTTGTCATAAGAATATCTGTCATTGGATTTAGAGCCCATCCTAAATCCAGTAGGAACTTATCTCCATATCTTTAACTTAATTACAGGCATACATCAGAGGTATAGCAGGTTGGATTCCAGACCACCACAGCAAAGCAAAGGTCACAGTGAAGTGAGTCACAAATTTATTTGTTTCTCAGTAGATGTAAAAGTTATGTTTGCACTGTAATGTAATCTATTAAGTGTGTAAAAAAATGTCCCTTCCTTAATTAAAAAAGATTTTATTGCTAATCAATGTTAATCATCATCTGAACCTTCAATGTGTCATAATCTTTTTGCTGGTGGAGGTCTTACCTTTTTGATGACTGTTAATGAATCAGGCTGGTGGTTGCTTAAGACAAGGGTGGCTGTGGCAATTTCTTAAAATAAGACAACAGTGAAGTCTGCACATCAATTGACTCTTTTGTTTCTCTGTAACATACAATGCTATTTGAAAACATTTTGTGCTCAGTAGAACTTCATTCGAAATTGGAGTCAATCCTCTCAAACCTTGCTGCCCCTTTATCAACTAAGTTTATGCAATATTCTAAATCATTTGTTTTCATTTCAACAATCTTCATAGCATCTACACCAGCACTACTTTCCATCTCAAGAAGTCACTTTCTTTACTAATCCATAAGAAGCAACTCCTCACCCATTAGTTCTATCATGAGATTGCAGCAATTCAGTCACATCTTTAGGCTCCACTTCTTTTTTTTTTTGGCTGCTTCGGATCTTAGTTGTAGCACATGGGCTTCTCTCTAGTTATGGAGGGTGGGTTTTCTTTTCTCTAGTTGTGGTGTGGGCTCCAGAGTGCGTGGGCTCTGTAGTTTGCGGCACACAGATTCTCTCATTGAGGTGCACAAGCTCAGTAGTTGTGGCGCGCAGACTTAATTGCTCCGTGGCATGTGGGATCTTCGTTCCCTGACCAGGAATTGAACCCATGTCCCCTGCATTGGAAGGCGGATTCTTTACCACTGGACCACCAGGGAAGTCCCTAGGCTCCACTTCTTTCTTTTTTTTTTAAACATTAAAATAAATTATTTTATTTATTTATTATTTATTTCTAAATCTTAAGTTCTATTACTTTTTATTTATTTATTTTCACACACACACACACACACACACACACAACAACACATACAACCTGTATTTTATTTTTACAAAAGATAGACTGACACCAAGCACTGTAAATGGATGACCACAACAAAAACAACAATGATTGCAATTACCAAACACGAAACATACTCATACTATGTCATAATATTGATATTCAGTCCAGTAATCCTCCACTGTAACAGTTCCTTTACTTTGCAGTGAAAATTGATTTGTATATTTTTTGCCTAGGCTCCACTTCTGAGTCCTCTTGCTATTTTCACACGTGCAGTTCTTTCCTCCACTGAAGTCTTAAACTCCTTAAAAATCATCCATTAGAGCTGGAATCAATTTCTTTGAAACTTCTGTTAATGTTGATATTTTGACCTTTTCCCATAAATCACAAATGTTCTTAATGGTATCTAAAATGGTGAGTTTTTTTCAGAAGGTTTTCAATTCACTTTGACCAGATCCATCAGAGAAATCACTATCCATGACAGCTATAGCCTAACAAAATGTATTTCTTAAATAATAAGACTTGAAAGTTTTAGTTAGTCCTTGATCCATGCGATGCATGATGGACATTGTGTTAGGAGGTATGAAAACAATATTAGTCTCATTGTACATCTCCATGAGAGCTCTTGGATGATCAGGTGCCTTGTCAGTGAGCAGTAACATTTTGAAAGGTTCTTTTCTCTGACAGTAGGTCTCAGAGGTGGGCTGAAAATATTTAGCTGTAAATATATGTTGTAAAGAGATATGCTGTCATCGAGGCCTTGTTGTTCAATTTATAGAGCACAGGCAGAGTAGATTTAGCATAATTCTTAAGGGCCTAGAATTTTCAAAATGGCAAATGAACTTTGGCTTCCACTTCAAATCACCAGCTGCTTGGCCCATAACAAGAGAGTCAGCCTGTTCTCTGAAAATTTGAAGCCAGATATTGATTTCTCCTCATTAGCTATGAATGTCCTAAATGGCATTTTCTTTCAATATAAGGCTGTTTCATCCACATTGAAAATCTGCTGCCTGTAGCCACCTTCATGAATTATCTTAGCTAGATCTTCTGGATAACTTACTACAGCTTCTACATCAGCACTTGTTGCTTTACCTTGCACTTTTATGTTTTGAAGAGGGCTTCTTTCCTTAAACCTTATGATCCAAACTCTGCTAGTTCCAATTTTTCTTAGGCAGCTTCCTCACCTCTTGCAGCCTTCTTAGAATTAAAGAGTTAGGACCTTGCTCTGGTTTAGGCTTTGGTTTAAGGGAATGTTGTGGCTGGTTTAATCTTCTAACTAGACCATGAAATCTTTCTCCATTTCAGCAATAAGGCTGTTTCACTTTATCGTTTGCGTGTTCACTGGAGTAGCATTTTTAATTTCCTTCAAGAACATTTCCTTTGCAAAAAAAAAAAAAAAAATCTTTGGTGCAAGAAGCCTAAATTTTGGTCTATCTTAGCTTTCAATATGCCTTTCTCCTTAAGCTTTATTATTTTTACCTTTGATTTAAAGGAGAGATATTCAACTCTTTCAGTTGAAAACACAGAGACCATTGCAGGGTTTTTAATGGCCTAATTTCAATACTGTTGTGTCTAAGGGAATAGGGAGATCTGAAGAGCAGGAGAGTGACAGGTGAATAGCCAGTTGATGGAGCAGTTAGAACACATGTATTTATTGATTAAGTTCATCATTTTGTATGGGTGAGGTTCGGTGGCACCCCCTAAAATTACAATAGTAATATCAAAGATCACTGATCACAGATCACCACAACAAATATAATAATAATGAAAAAGTTTGAAATATTACAGGAATTACCCAGATGTGACACAGAGGTATGTAGTGAGCAAATGCTGTTGAAAATATGGCATTGATTGACTTGATTGACTCATGGTTGCCACAAACATTCAATTGTTAAAAAGCTGATATTTGTGAAACACAATAAAGCAAAGCACAATAAAATGAGGTATGCCTGTATATTTCAAAGACTGCTTTCTCCATATAAGGTCAATTTTATAGATCCTGGGAGTTACAACTTGGACATACTTTGGGGTGTCCACTAGTCAACCCACTACAGACTTGAAACAACTTATTCTCACCATCACTTGACCCCAAAAACACAAACAGGAGACAGGATCACACTTCTGTGTATGGTGAAAATTAAAAATCTTAAAGAGTCAAAGAATGCAGGATGATGAGCTCCATCCTATCTGGGCCCCTCAAAACCAAAAGATCCTGGAAAATGGTAGTGGATCCTGCAAACTCATACAAGAATTCATTCTACTCTCATACTCTGTGTCTGATGTGATATCTCTGCTAAAGCATATTAACACATCTTCAGGTACATGGGATGAGGTCATTGCTCTGGTAGCTGTTCTCTGCCATCCCTATCTGAAAGAAGATCAGATACAGTTCTCATTCACTTGGAAAAGACAATAGTATACATGTATATACAATTTTGCCTGAAGACTATATAAAATAAACTTTCTTCTCTTCCCTCATAATATAGGCCAATAAGATATGAATTATCTGGATATCCTTCAGAAAATTGTACTAACCAGCTATGTTGACAACACTATGCAAATCAGAAAGATGAGCAAAAAGTGGTTAGTATGTTGGGCAACTGTGTAAGACACATGAGCTTTAGAAAGTGGGAGAAAAACCCTATGAATATTCAAGTGTGATCTTCCACATCAGAAAAATTAATTGAGACCCAGTGATCAGGGATATTTAAGGTTATCATTTCCAAAAGAGGATAGATTTTGCATTTTGCCTTTTTTCTGCAAAGAAAAATAATAGATAGTGTATGCCTTTTCAGGAATTAGGGGAAGCATATTTTTCCATTCTGTGACTCATAGGCCAGATAACTCAAAAGACTATCAGTTCTGAATGGACCCAGAGCAGGAAAGAATTCTGCAGTAGGTCCAACCTGTAATAGTCTGTAATATTAGGTAGACCTTATAGTATTAAATACATCAGCAGTGAGAGAAGACACTGTATGGAATCTCTGCCAAGCTTAACAGAAGAATCACAACACAGCAATATAAAGTCATCTGAACTGAAGAATTATGTGTTTTTGGAAAAACAACTCCTGACATGTTATGGGACCCTGTTAAACATGGAACACTCAACCATGGGACATCATGGTATTTCTCACCAGAGACCAACCATCATAGAATTGGCATTAAGCAATTAAGTAGGCAAAATTACCCAGCCAGGTCACATCAGACCGCTTTTATCATCATCCACCCCAGTTCTGACTCCTAGAACAAATTAACAAAGTGACTATGGTGACAGAGAGTAAAGCTATGCATGGGCCCCAGTGTATAGGATCCTATTTACTGAGGCTCATGTAACTACTCCCTCAGTGTCAAAAGGATCATATCTGCTTGGAAGAGAATTAAACATTGAGTTCCTGATAGGGCATCATTGCTAGAGTAGACCAACTGGACACTGAGGCCAATTTCCTAAATTGGATCCCTTTCACACTGGCTATTTACCCTGACAGAAATAGTTAGATAATACTGGAAATGATTTTATCTTATTATCTACATGGACTCTGCAAAAAGGTCACATTTCATTGACCCAGAATTTTAGCAATTTTATTGGTTCCTAAGACTGAGAGGTATAAAAGTGGTTTAAAAAAATCAAGATATTTTAAGGTCACGGGTGAAAATTGACTTCAGCATCAACACAAACTGAGTACCTTAGTTTTTCAGTAGAAAACAGTGTAGAGCATTTTGAATTTCCAATTTATGGCAGTTCCTTTCCCAGATGTCAATTCTCCTCAAGTTCTCATTTCTTTTTCTTCACTCATTGATACCCCCAGTTTCTGCTATTGATTCTGTTTTTGGCAATGTAATCTCAAAAGTGGCTATAGTCAGAAAGCTATAGTGATCTTAGGGTTCACCTCATTAGCTTCCCTTCTCTTAGTTGTCATGTTTCTGTGATGCCTGATATTCATAACTGAAAATAGTGTTACGTATAATTTGTCCAGTTTTCTATTTGCTCATGGCAGAGGGTTAGTCTGGTTCCAGTTTACACCATCATGGACAAAAATGGAGTCAATACCTTAACTGACTTAATTACTAAGAAATTTAAATGACTTGGAAAAATCTTTGAATAAACAAATTGAAGCAGAACAGGAGGAAGCTTTCCAACAAGAATGGAATTTTTGTAATGTAAAAATTTAGTGACTCACTGAACCCAAAGCCAAGAGAAAGCCCACTCTCTTATTTTTCCAGACTTCCTAAGACTAAGAGAACAAAATAAACACTTTTAGTTTTTTCCTACTAAAGTACAAATGGTTAACATCCAAGCCAGGAAACATCTAATAACATTGAGAGAGTAATACTGATAATGGATGAATTCATTGGCTGTGGGTCAAAGTTATTTATCCCTTTTGTGGTTCATAACAAATATAATTCAGCAGAATCATTAATACAAGAAATTTTTAATGATATCCAAACATTTATTGAGATATAATCAACATACAACATAGTATAAATTTGAGGTGACTTGAAATGCTTTTATATTAGAAATAATTACTGCCTTAGCATTAAATAACATCTTTGAGACACCACATAATTACCATTCTTTGCTTTTGTGGTGAAAATATTGAAAATGTTTTCACTTAGCAACTTTCAAGTGTAATACAGTATTATTAACAATAATCACCATGCAGTACATTAGGTCCCCAGAACTCATTCGTCTTATAATTGTATGTTTGTGCACTTTTACCATCATCTCTCCCTTCACTTTAACCCCTACCTTCTAGAACTCATTCGTCTTATAATTGTATGTTTGTGCACTTTTACCATCATCTCTCCCTTCACTTTAACCCCTACCTTCTAGAAACCACAATTCTATTCTCTGTTTCTATAAGTTTGGTTTCTTTAGATTCCACATATAAGTGATATCATACAGTATGTCTTTCTCTGTCAAACTTATTTCACTTAGCATTATGCCCACAATGTCCATCTATGCTGTGGCAGATGGAAAGATTTCCTTCTTTCTCATAGCTAACTAATCTTCTATTGTATACATATATCACATCAGTTTGCCCATTCATCTATTGATGGACACTTAGATTATTTCTATATCTTGGCTGTAGTTATTAATGCTAAAATGAACATAAGTGCAGATATCGCTGTAAGATCCTGTTTCCATTTCCATTGGATATGTACCCAGAAGGGGAATTGCTAAATATGTGTAGCTCTATTTTTTTTTTTTCACAAAACCTCCATACTGTTTTCCATAGTAGCTGTACTAATTTACATTCCCCCAAATAGTACACTAGAGTTCTCTTTTGTCCATATGGTCACAAATACTTCTTGTGTCTTGTACTTGATAATAGCTATTCTAACAGATGTGAGGTGATAGATCATTGTGGCTTTGGTTTGCATTTCTGTGATGGTTAGAAATGTTGAGCACATCTTCACATACCTCTTGGTGATTTATAATATGTATTCTTTGGGAAAATTATTCAATGTGTCTACCCATTTTAAAACAGATTTTTAAAACTATTAAGTATAGAGTTCTTTATGTAGTTTGGATATTAATGCCTTATCAGATATATGATTTGCAAATATTTTCTCCCATTCTGTAGGTTGCCTTTTATTTTGTTTATTTTTATTCTTCCTGTGTAGAACTTATTAGTTTGATATAGTCCCACTTGTTTATTTTTGCTGTGGTTGCTGTGCTTCTGGTGTCAATCAAAAAAAATCAATGCCAAGACCAAAGTCAAAGAGCATTTCTCCTATCTATTCTTCTATGAATGCTTTCAGTTTTTGTTATGTTTAATTCTCTATCAATTGCATGCTAAATTTTGTGAGTGATGTAGGATAGGGGTCCAGTTTAATTATTTGGCATGTGGTTATCCAGTTTTCTAACCCCATTTATAAAAGAAACTATCATTTCCCCATTTAGTGTTATTGGATCCCATATAAAATATGAGTTAACCTTATAGTCAATGCTTTTTTTGTTTTAAACTCTCAATTCTGTTCCATTGGTCTACATGCATATTTTATGTCAGTGTCATACTGTTTTGATTACTATAGCTTTGTAACATAATTTGAAGTCAGGAAGTGTGAGCCTTCTAGCTTTGTCCTTCTTTCTCAGGATTACTTTGGCAATTATTTTGTGGCTCCATATAAATATTAGGATTGTTTTTCTTATTTTTGTGAAGATGCCTTGGAATTTTTACATTAATTGCATTGAATACAGAAGGCTTTGGATAGTATGGATATTTTAACAATATTAATTCTACTAATCCATGAATATGGGAATCATTCCAACTTTCTGTGTCTTCTGTTTATTTCAAATAAGTCTTATAAATTTTGGTGTACAGAACTTTCACATCCTAGGTAAATTTACTCCTAAACATTTATTCTTTTTGATGCTATTTTGGATGGAGTTGCTTTCTTTGTTCTTTTTTGAGATGTTCTGTTGTTAGTGTATAGAAATACAACCCATTTCTGTACATTGACTTGTACTCTGCAAATACACTGAATTCACTGGTCACTTCTAAAACTTTTTGGTAGTCTTTATAATTTCCTATATAAAAGATAATATCATCTGCAAAGAAATGCAATTTTACTTCTTTCTTTCCAATTTGGGTGCCTTTTATTTCCTTGTCTTGACTGATTGCTCTAGCCAGGACTTCTAGTACAGTATTGAATAGAGCACATGTGTTATTCCTGATGAAATCCCAGAGGAAAAGCTATCACTTTCACTGTTATGTATGATGTTAGTTGTGGGTTTGCATAGATTGCCTTTATCATGTTGAGTCATGTTCTTTTTATTCCTAACTTGTTAAGCATTTTTATCATGAAAAGATGTTATATTTTTTTCAAAATTTTTGTGTCTATAATATGCTCATATGAGTTTTATTTTTCATTCTGTCAATATTGTGTATCATAATACTGATTTATGTATGTTGACCCATGTTTGAATCCCAGAGATAAATCTTATTTGATCACAGTGTATGGTCCCTTTTTTGTGCTGTTGAATTTGGTTTGCTAATGTCTTGTTGAAAAAAATTGACATCTATATTCATCAGAGATATTGGTCTGAGTTTTCTACCATTTCAGCTTTTGTTTGTATGGGAAAGTATCATTCCTTTATTTCTGAAGGACATCATTTTCACATAAAATATTTCAGGATCATAGGTTTTTTTTCTTTTGGAACTTTTAATATACCAACCAAATCTGTCCTGGTCTGCAAAGTTTCTGCTGAGAAATTTAATAATATCCCTATGGGGAGTTCCCTTGTATGAAGTGAGTTGTTTTTTTCTCTCTTGCTGGTTTGGTATTTTTCTCCCTTTGCTCTTTGTTCTTAACTATTGAGAATTTGATTATCATATGTCTTGGTTAAGTCTTCTCTTTGGTGATTCTGTGTGGGAACCTCTGAGTTTCATGTACCTGGAAGTCCACATTCCTCCCCGAGCTTGAGAAGTTTTAGCTATTATTTCTTAAATTAAGCTTTCTGCACCTTGTTCTCTCTCTTCTCCTGCTGAGAATCCAATAATGCAAGTATTGTTTAACTTTAAGGTGTCCCGTTCTTCACATAAGCCTCCAGCACTCTTTTTTAGTCTTTTTCCCTTTTTGTCTTCTGACTAGATACTTTCCAATGACTTGTCTTTGAGCTCACAGATTCTTTTTTCTGCTTCACTGAGTCTGCTCTTGAGGCTCTGTATTCATTTTTCATTCCATTCATTGCATTCTTTAGCTCCAGGATTTCTGGGGTATGTTGTTTGTTTCTTTTCATTGTTGTGTTATTTTTAGAAAAATATGGTCTATAATTTTTCCTGTTTCATTTTTGTTTCTTTTTATGATTTCTGTCTGTGTTGAATGTTTTATTTTGTTCATGTATTGTATTCTTGATTTCGCTGAGCTGTATTTCATTGTCTGTGTTCTCTCACAGCTCTCTTAGCTTCCTTTAAAAATTATTTAAAATTCTTCTCAGGGAATTCATAGATCTGTATTTCTTTGTAATTTGTTGCTGGAAAGTTATTGTGTTCCTTTGGTGATGTCATGTTTCCTTAATTTTTTATGTTCCTTAAAGGCTTGTGTTGGTGTTTGCACATAAAGCATCAGTTACCTCACACAATCGTTACTGACTGGCTTTGGGACAGAAATGCTTTCTCCTCTCAGTCTGACTAGAAAATCTGAGACTTTCTCAGACCTTTCTTATGGATATGTCTGTTCCACATTGCTTTTTCCCTCTTTAGGGGGATTTCTTCAGGTTGTATGCCTTCTTTTGATTCCACAATGGAAGCTGTGTGTTGAGGGTCTCCAATTTGTTTTCCCTAGTGTAGAGTCCTGAAATGTTCAAGTTTGTGAGTCTTATCCCAGTCCCACAGATATGGGTCAGGTTTCTGCACTTGCTTACTCTTATTCTCCATGGCAGTGTACAGCTGGAGACAGCTTTGTGGGTCAGGGAGAAGGAGCAGCAGGGTTTAGTAAAGGAGCACAAAGCATTGGGGGAGTCTATGGCCTCACAGAACAGTCTTCTGATGAGTTGTCCTAAGAAGATGGTGGGCAGGCTTCCTAATGGAGTCCAGAAATTGTTTAGAAGGAAGAACCACAGAGTGGTTACTAGCCTTGCTTTGATAAGTTCTAAGGCCTGGTGATGATCCCAGCCTCTCCTATCTCCTTAGCTTTGCAGATCACCTCAGTAATCTGGGAAAGGTGAGAAAGAAGTGGACATCCCTTATTGCTGGGGAAACCAAGTACTCATAAGATTTCACTTTCCACGTAGGAGAAATTACAGTTCTCCTAAAGAAGAAGTTCTTACAAGGAACTTTCCTGGAACTGGTCCATAATGCCCTGTGGAAGGAATGACACAGGCAAAGTGAAATTGTTTTCTTACCCTCTTCAATGAATCTGTTCTTGGAATGATTTGCTCCAATTGTGGGATAAAACTTCTCCACCGGACTCCCAGAAACTTACGTTCATCCCTGGATGACTGCCAATATCAATATTCTGTGTGGATGACAGTAGAGATCTCCTTCTACAGTGTTGATGCTGTCACTACAGGAAAGAAATTCTTATCATGGAAAGTTTAAAGGAAGCTGATATCAATGAAGGGGGAAAGTGAAACAACATAAAATTAGAAAACTAGGGTCTTGTGGGCCATTTCAAAGAGTATAGATTTTAATGTACATATAAGAGAAAGTTATTAAACCATTTTGCTCAAGTATGATATTTTCTGAAATAGAATCTTTTTGAAAATCAGAAAAGTTTCTCTATGGAGAGTAAGTTGCAGGTGTGCAGAAGTTGAAGAAGTGATATTGGAAGGGTACTTCAGTAAGTCCAGATTAGATATGAAACTGAATAGGGTTAGATTGATGATAGTGAAGACTGCAAATGAAAATAGATTGGCTTACCATTTGGAGGTAGAATTTAATATAGTAGGAAATTGAATAATTATGCAATTATATTTTTATTATTAGTCAATTATTCTTATGATAATGTTATTATCATCCTATATTCCTATTGATTAATAACTTGAGGAAAATCAACGTTTTAAGCAAAAGGACTATAGATGAAGTTATGATCCTAAATATAATTGTTTCCATTTCTACATGGAGTAGTGGCTTCCAGTTGTGAAGATTCAAGCCAAAAAAAAAAGGGAATTTTACACTATAAGAAGAATCTTAGAACAAGAAAGCAAAGAAAAGAGAAGTGGATACACTAGAAGGAAGCGTAAGATAATCAAGATGTCTTATTCATGATTTACCTTCTCCATTCTAAGTTATCTCTTCACAACATAACATTAATCTCACCTAGAATCAGAACTTGACTCATATCCACAGTAATAGTAAAAAGATATTTTTCTTAAAGATAGTTGTGATATAGCCAAACTGGCACTTTATTTAGCATCAGAATATTTATATTAAATTCTCCTTGCCTTAACAGCTCTTAAACTCGACATATTTTATTTTTCTGGCAGTAAGTGTTTGTCTCTTTCCTATGTAGAATATCTAGCATAATTATCAGTAAGAGAAATACTAGAGAGACCACTCTTTTCAAATGGACATTCAAAGAAAACCAGAGAAAAATTCCAAAAAATCTAGTTTTAATTGAGTATGCATCACATGATGATGGATTTTTTTAACATTACCAAGAAATTATTATGGATTTGTCTTTAACTTTAAGCCTTTTTATTTTGATATCATCCAAAAGAAGTTTGGAAATTCTCACTTGTTTTTTTTTTTCCTTAATATATTATTGACTTCATTGACTTTTTTTTCCGTCACAGCAGTTGCATTGCATTTTAATCATTTTCTTTTAAATTAATTAATTTATTTTTTAATTGACATATGGTTGATTTACAAGTACACAATTCAAAGTTCAACCCAGCCTACTATAAAATAAAATAAAATGGATAAGATTTAGTTTGAGCAAGAGTTAACCATGAAGACTGTGAAAGGCTTCTGTGTCCTTTTCAGGCTGCATCTATGTCTCTTTGACTCTGGAAGGACTGGGAAAGTACTTGTATGGCCTGAGGATTTTAGTTACTGGATTAATTTAAAAGTTATTCTGGAAGAACTCCTCCTTCACACACATGAGATAACCATCCTGGTACCTTCACCAAGCCTTCTGCTGGATAATACCAAGATTCCCTTCAATGTGGAGATCATCCAACTTCCAGTAACTAAAGAAGCTTTCATGGAAGAATTTGATACTGGTCTCTATACAATTTCTTTTGAAGTGCCGAAACTTTCATGGTGGGACTTGCAAGAAAAACTAACAAAAATGATCAGCAGTTTATTAACATCAGACAAATGAGTATGTGACAGTGCTATCACAAACAAGGAGTTACTCAACAGGCTACAGGCAGCTAAGTTTGATATCTGTATTGATGACCCTTTAAGCTTTTGTGGGGAATCAGTGGCTGAACTCCTCAATATCCCATTTATATATTCTTTTTGGTTTTCTTATGGGAATGTCATTGAGAGATTGTGTGCTGAGCATCTTATACCTTCTTCATATGTTCCTGGCATCACATCAGTACTGACAGACAACGTGACTTTTATACAGAGGCTGAAGAATTGGTTTTTCTATGCAATGAGTGAAATGTTATATTCATATGATATATTTCTGGAATGGGATAAGTATTACAGCAAGGTTTTAGGTAAGAGAAATGTGCATGTAATGATTCTTATTTCATATGTAAAATGTAAATATTTATCTGACTGTATAAAAACTTACAAAAAAGTGTTTTTAAGAGAGAACCCAAGCTCCTCTTGCTTAACTGTATTGAATGAAAAAATAATAATTTTTTTCTTTCTTTTCTCTTTTTTTTCTCTTTTTTACCTTTTTTTCTCTTTTTTGTTTTGTTTTATATGATTGAGTACTGACAATATATCAAAGAAGGAATATTCTATATATCTATGCATAAATCCTGACCGATGCCCGTAGGTTTTTTTGAAGTAACTGGAAAACCCAAATCTGACACTGTGCTTAATTTCCATAACCTTGGACTACTCTCTTGTTTACTTCTGGTACACAGCCTGTTTTCTTTCTGATTAACAGCTGCTTCTCAGGCTTTCTGTTTGCATTCTATCAGGGATTGGTTAGTTGGTTGCAGAGCTTGGCATGTGGTGAGCATGAAACTAGAAAATAAATAAATAAATGTAGCTTCGTTTCATCTGCTCTTGTTTTCCAAAGGAGAAAAAAGGAATATTTTTCCCTAAAGGACCATGTTTCTAAACTTTTAACCTATTATTTTATTGTTGCTGTTGTTCTATTTTAAATTTCATTAGAGGTCAACTAGTGAGCTTTTACTCTGAGCACAAAGTTTTTCTCTGTTTAAGCAAGTCTGTTTACCCCCTCTGTTTTTCCTTTTGATTTTTTTTATTTGAAAAGCATTCATTTAATTGTGTCATGGATGATTTTTGCATAAGACATTATTTATCTTTGAGGAAGCCCTACCCTACTTACATTATTTAGATTTTTTGAGATATAATTAACATGTAACATTGCATTCATTTCAGGGATCTACAAAAATTAATCAATAGTCAGTCTACAAAAAACTGGAAAATTGTATTCGAGCCAACGTGAGGATTATAATCCAGGAGACAGTTTTTCATAAAGCTCTGAGGAATGTTCTCCCCATTAGAAGTCAAAGCACAGTTGTACAAGTTTTTGAGACAAAGTGTTATACATCAAAGTAATATACTGACAGTTTACATAGGTCAAGAAGGCGAGTTGTGGGTCACTGTAATCCCTTAAGGGATTAAGGAAGGAATTTTATCTCCTAAGGAGCTACCTTGCTGGCACCAGGAGGAAATTGGTTTTTTTGTTGTTGTGGTGGTGGTGGTTGAGTAGGCACTCTTGTGTCTTCTAAGGGGACCTAGTTAATGTAGAATGCAGATACACTAAAGGGGGCGGGTGGGGTAGTGGCTCAAATGGAAGAGAAAATTTTATGTTAAATTTTTCTTGTCCTGCCTTAAAATCATTTCCTTTTATCACAGGTATACAACATAATGGTTTTATATTTGTACATATTGAACACCACAAGAACTTGTTAACACTCATCACTGAATGTAGTTTTTTTTTTTTTGAGATGAGAACTTTTAAGATCTACTCTCTTAGCACATTTCATATATACAATACAGTATTATTAACTATAGTCACCATGCTGTACATCACAGCCACAGGACTGACTTATTTTATAACTGCAATTTCGTACCCTTTCACCACCTTCACCTACCTATTGTGCCCATCTTCCAGCCCCAGCATCTGGCAACCACCAATCTGTTCTCTGGTTCTATGAGTTCATTTTCTTTTTTGTTTTGTTTTCTTTTTAGATTCCACATTTAAGTGATATCAAATAGGATTTTTCTTTCTCTGTCTGACCTAATTCACTTACCATGATTTCCTCAATTTCCATCTGTCGAGGCAAATGACAGGTTGTCCTTTTTTCTCATGACTTAATACTATTCCATGGTATATATAATCATATTTTCTTTATCCATTCACCCATTGAAAAACATGCAGATTTCTTCCATAGTTTGGCTACTGTATAATGTTCCAAACTTGCAGTGAACATGGAGTGCCATAGTAGTTTTATTTTTAAATTTTTGAGGAATCTCCAAACTGTTTTCCATAGTTTTACACAAATTACATTCCCACCAACAGTGCACAAAGGCTCCCCTTTCTCCACATCCTCCCCAGCATTTGTTATCTCTTGTCTTTTCATGATAGCCACGCTAATAGGTGTGAGGTGATATCTCCCCGTGGTTTTAATTTGCATTTCCCTGATGATTAGCAATGGTGAGCACATTTTTATATATTTGCTACCTATTTGAATAGCTTCTTTGGAAAAATGTCTATTCAGGTCCTTTGCTCAATTTTTAATTGAATTATTATTTTTTTTGTACTGAATTGTATGAATTCCTTAGAGATTTTGGATGGCAACCCTGTATCCAATATATGGTTTGAGAATAATGTCTCTTATTTCATAGGTTGCATTCTCATTTTGTTGATCATTTCTTTTGCTGTGCATAGTCATTTTAGTTTGAAGTAGTCCCACTTATTTATTTTTAATTTTGTTTTTTATGCTTTTGTGTCATATTTTAAAAGTCATTGTCAAGACCTCTGTCAAGAAAATTTTCTGTCATGTTTTCTTCTAGAAATTTTTTGGTTTCAGGTCTTACATTGACATCTTTAATCTATTTCCAGCTAATTTTTGTGGAGTAAGATTGGAGTCTAGTTTCATTCCTTTGCACATGAATATCCATTTTTTTCAGCAAGAATTGTTTAAAACTGTCATTTTCCATTGAGTTGTTTTGGTTCCTTTGTGAAATATTAGTTGATCAAATATGCATGGGTTTATTTCTGGGCTCTTGATTCTGTTCCATTGGTCCATGCGTCTGTTTTTATGCCTGTACCAAATTGTTTTGACTACTATTGCTTTATAATCTTGCTTGAAATCAGAAACTGTGATGCCTGCAGATTGGTCTTTTTTCTCAGGATTTCTTTGGTTATTTGGGGTCTTTTTCAGTTTCATGTGAATTTTAAAATTGTTTTCTTTGTTACTATTTTTGACAGAAATATCTCTAATAAGGCATCATTACTAAAAAATTAGTTTATTCCTGAAAAATTAAAATTTTCCTTTATAGTTGTGATCTCTTGTTTTATAACTGCTTCCCTTTTCCTTTTATCGAGTATCTGTTCTAAATGGATACAGGATTTCTTTGGGGATTAATGATTTTCTAAAATTTAATAGTGGTGATTGTTTCACAACATTATAAATATACCAAAAACTACACTGTCATTTATTTAAAAGGAAGACTTGATTGTATTTAAAATATATCTCAATGAAACTTTTACGAAAGGGTATGAGAGTGAAACATTTCACAAAGAGAATAATATTATACTCATGGCTGACACCAATAAGGCAGTGAAATGGGATACACACTGAGTATGAAACTGGATTTTGAATACCTTTGGCATTACCAGAATCAAAACCTAAATTAATGAGATTTTCTTGTGATCTCATGCAGATAGATCTTCCTGGCAGTTCAAAATCGCTTACATTTTCTAATCAAACTTTAACACACTTAGAACATCAAGGAGATTATTCAAAAAGCCATGTGGAGAGAAATCAGATAGCAATGGTTTCCTCCTATTAGTGATATAGAGTACATATTTTGAAAGGACACCAAAATGCTGGGTAAGGTCCCTTACACCACAGTAATTGAATAGAATTCAGAAAGGAGGCTCTGGTTCAAAATTAAGAAAAATAATTTAATCAGAGTCACTAACTTTATTTCTTATTCTGTTAATATTCACTTGGTCGCCACTTCAGTTGAAAGGTACCCCTTTTGTAGTGTTTGTCAGCTAAATATGTCAAAATAACAACTAATACATCACCAGATTATTATGAAGTGCTATATCTTCACCAAAGAGGACAAGATCTTGTGAAACAGGAACTATAATTATGGATAGCAAAGGAGATAATCACTTTTAAATATTTATTAAAAGATTTCAGTCCTGATAGGGTATAGTTAGTTGTGGCGGCAAACTCCCAAACACCAGGGAAAAAAAAGATGGATCAATTACAAAAGCTGATTTTTAAAGATATCAAATTCTTTTGGAGCAATGAGGATGAGATAAATTGGAATTCCAGAAGAGGAGGAGACTCTACCATAGTAGGCTGGGATCACTGGCTGAATTTCTTGCTCATTGCTCAGAGCACGTGCTGATTCTGAGCATGGAGTAGGGCTCAGACTTAGCTCAAGCTGAAAGAGTCTGTTGACAGAGAAAGCAGCAGGCTTTTGACTTTGTTCCATACTTAAATCTGTGTCTGATTCTTCATAATCTCACTATTGTGTACTCTTGCAGGGAAAAGGCAATAGTTACATGGGACCAATACTGGTTCTTTAAAGATTTTTCTTAGAAAATTTGATGGTAAAACACTTCCCATCTCATATATCATTTTTTTCCCCTCTATCATTCTTTATTTTTATTCAGGAAAACCTACCACATTATGTGAGATTATGGGGAAAGCTGAAATGTGGTTGATTCGAACTTACCGAGATTTTGAATTTCTTCACCCTTACTACCTAATTTTGAATTTGTTGGAGGACTGCACTGCAAGCCTGCAAAGCCCCTGCTAAAGGTAATTAAATGTACTTATTATTGCCTCTTTGAGTGTTTACCTCTTGGAATGATTTCTAGTTTATTATTTTTAGTATTTAATCTTCAATCTGAAAACTTGGACATAGGAATTAATGGGAATTATCCACTTGGAGTATTATAATACCATAGTATTAATAACATTATCATGGTAATCATTAATGATGTTCATCAAATATGCCAGATATTTGACAACAATAAAATCCCTAGCCCCTGAGTTTGGTGCAAATTGTTCAATACTCTCCAGGCAATGAGTATGAGCTGAAGTGTCATGTATCACTTCCAGGTCCAACATTTAACTGTCAGGTGCACTTACTCCAGAGTTCTCTTTTCTGTAATATCAATGGGGTGTGTTCCAGAGTGGCTACTCTGTCAACCTGAGTCCTAGTTAAAGAATATATGTAACAGTTGCAGCTCACTAGATGGACATATGGCATGGGAAAGAAATAAGCTGTTGTTTTAAGCCACTGAGATTTTGGAATTGCATGTTAGTTAGCATAGTCTTGTCTAAGACATGGACAATAGTGGGGAAATTATAATACTTTGATAAAAGATCTAATAGAAATGAGATGGCCCAGTAAAATTTTGGCAGAAATTCAGTAATGATGACCTGTTTGATTTGAAAAGAGGAGAGATATTAGACTGGAGACATGATCGGAGGATAGGTTATGAAAAAACAAAGGGACAATGCTAAGTATTCTTCACTTCAAATTTAAGGTTGATGAGAATCAACATATAATTTGTAAGCAGTAATGTGATATAGCGTCCTCTTTCATAAATTTTGACTATTGAATTGTTTGGAATGGAGCAAGATTTAAAGCAGGGAAATGGACTGAGATACAGTTGCAATAGTTCCTGAAAGTCATTATAAAGATCCAAACTTCAATATGATAGCAATTTTGAATATAAATGGAGAGATTTAGGAAGTATTTACAAAGAAAATCAATAGGATTTTCTGATAGGCTGAGGGTGGAGATTAAAAGAGAGAGTGCCAGAATTAATCCTTGGCTTTTGTTTCTTTGTATATGTCAGCCCTTTACTTATTTATTATTATTATTTTTTATATGGGCAATTTAGTAGTGAATATTGTCATTTACAAAGGTGAAGTAAATGGGAGCAGTTGTGAGGGAAAATGATCGTTTCATATATGGGTATGCTGAATAAGATACAATGCAGTGTCTAGCAAGTAGCTATAAAATACATTGTTTCAATCTCAGAGGACAGGTCTATGCAGTATTTGTGGGGTTTATTTTTAAACTAATTGACTATTTTTAGAGGCATTTATATTCACAGCAAAGCTGAGCACAAAATACAGAGGGTCCCCACCTATTTCTAGCCCCCTCCCATACACAGCTTCCCTCACCATCAATATGCCACATACCTGCAGCACATTTGTTACACTTTATGAACCAACATCCACATGAATATCAACAAATGTCCATGGTTTACAGTAAGGTTTACTCTGTGTGTTGTACATTCCATCTTTTGATAAACGTATAATGACATGTTATCTACCCTTATACTCTCATACAGCCTCTCCACTCTCCTAAAAATCCTCTGTGCTCCATTTCTTCATCCTTCCCTGCCCCTAAATCTTTAGAAATCACTATTTTTACTTCCTCCATAGTTTTGCCTTTTCCATAAGAAGTGGTTTTAAATTAGGGATGTCAAGGAATAAGAAGACATGACTTTGTATTGGCTGTTTATTGTAAACATTACACCACCCAGAGTTAAAAAACAGAAATTGGGGTGGAACAGGAGACTATAATCCAAATGTCTAAGGCTGTGTGAACAGGTGTTGCACCTGTCAGCCTGACAGTTGGCATTAGAGAACATGAGTAGTTGACAGTACAGAGTAAAGACATAAAGATAAGGATAATTTTTAAAAGCAGAGAAAATGAAACAGTTGGAAATGTCAGTCAAAAGAAAGCAGGACACATATTAAGACTCTGTCTGGACCCTGTTTGATGTAGGTAGGGTAGAATGATTGAGCATACTTAAAGGATTATAGGGCAAGACCTGAGTTTCAGGTAAGGTCAGGAAATATATGGAATACTCATTGAAGAGGTTGAGAATTTGGGGGAATTTTTAAATCATGTAACAGAAAGTTTTACTTTATCCTGTTATATGAATATGTACATTAATATTTTGACAAGTTAAATGATATTGGATTTCCATTCTACTTTGTTCTAAGCCATTGTTTCTGCTCAGAAAGTAATCACTTAAATATTCTGAGCCTTTTTTATTTTATTTCATAATTTTTGATAAAAGGTCTATGCCCTGTTGGGATAGTGTGAGACTTACTTATAAGTATATTTGCTATATTTAATAATTCAAAAATATTCAGAATTCTCCTATTTCCTTATTATTGACCCAGTAACACACATACATGTATATATAATGTGTGTTTGTGTGAATTTGTGCATTTATTTATTTTACCAACTATATGTCACCAAGGATCTAACTGATTTCTTTTGTATGAACTTTAAGGATGTCCAGAAAGTGTAAGAGCTTTGAAGTATTTCCAATGGATCTTATTTCCCCTGTCTCCACCCATCAGAGAACACTAGGGCCCTGGGGACACTACAAAAGCACAATCACATCTCTGCAGTTCAATAATGACATGCTCTCACACTCATGAAAAAAAATGATTCCTAAGTTTATGACAACTGTAAGGGGGTTCTTTAATATAGCAAGCATTTTCATAACATGTAATTGTTTGAATAATTCACATGATTAATTTTGGTATTAGAATATTTCCAGAAGATTTTCAATGGTATCCCTAACTATAAAAAGCAGATACTGGGGACCTCCCTTGTGGTCCAGTGGTAAAGAATCCGCCTTAATGGTGCAGGGGACGCGGGTTTGATCCTGGTCAGGGAACTAAGATTCCACATGTCGCAGGGCAACTAAACCTGCGCACAACTACTGACCTGCACACCTAAACTAGAGAGCCTGCCGTGCCGCAAACTACAGAGCCCATGCACTCTGGAGCCCACGTGCCACAACTAGAGAGAGAAAACCCGCACACCATAACTAGAGAGAAGCCCGCATGCCCCAACGAAGAGCCCGCGCACTGCAAGGAAAGATCCTGCATGCCTCAATGAAGATCCCACGTGCTGCCACTAAGACCTAATGCAGCCAAAAATAAAATTAAATAAATAAATCTTTAAAAAAAAAAGATACTAAAGTACACTGTATCTACGTTTACATACAAATACGAGTCCATGTGAATGTGCAAATTAACACATAAAGAGAGTGACAAGTAAAGTAATCGTGAGGTTTGAGGCTCTGATAGAAAGGAATATGATGGGAGAAAGTGTAAAACTTGAACATTTCCACAAACAATAACCACATTTGTGTTCTGTTTCTGAGTTAGAGTATGTACAATGACAGATGATATATAAGTGCGAGCCCTTTGTTAACTACATTTGTGCCTTAATCCCTATGCAGAGCTCTCTGGTAAATTAGCCTGGATCATTTGGTTAAACTCAAAGTGTACACAGCTGCTTCTACCCTTGAGCCAAAATCATATCAATGTCAGGCAGCTATGTCAAATTAATCAGATCAATGTAAACATTAAAAGGAAAAAGCAGTATTGAAGACCCATCTTTGGAACAGGGTCTTTTCTTCTTAAACTTTTAGCCCCATCTACTGAAGAAGTAGAGGGAGAGTCACAGTTAATCATGTATGTGTGTTCTTATAGCACTCAGCACAACAATCCTCTAAGGAATGTGACCCAACTAGGGATCTGCAGTAAGACTCAGACTTTCATCTTTTCCCTGTAAGGAAGATGTAGGAAAAGGTTGGAGAGAGGATTGAAAATTTTCCCTCCAAATAAAAGTAATAAACTTATTTACCTCCTTCACACTAGTCACACTATTCATATTAACAATTCCAATTATAATAACATTTACAATTATAAACTCAAGTATTTACAAAAGTAATATATATCCATCCTGTGTAAAACAACAATCTCATATGCTTTTATCACCAGCCTAATTCCAACAATAATACTTATCCACACAGGACAAGAACTACTTATCTCAAACTGACATTGAATCACAATCTAAACCTTAAATTTATCACTTCAAAATAGATTATTACTCAATAATGTTTGTGTCAGTAGCACTATTTGTCACATGATCTATTATAGAATTTTCAATATGATACATGTATTCAGATTCCATTACAACATGAAAAAGATGTCAATTTGATTTTGAATGCCAAAATGTAAGTTTGTGGAATTTGGGGTTTTCTTTTTTTAATTTCAGAGCCTCAGAATGTATTAATCATTCTCACAATTCATTCCATATGATAATCAGCCCATAGCTGACATCTCTTTTGATTTATTTTCTAGCATTTTTTTTTCTTTATCTTCTTTTTTTTCATTACCCCACAACCAGTAGGTACCCAGTCAAATGCATTTAATATTTATCATCTCACTTCAATTTACACAGATACTGTGGATCTTCAAACTATATATAGTATTGATTTGAGTTTTATAATTACATAAATTATTTTATACTATAATTCACATTTTCTTTTTCTTATTACTCTATGATTTTTTTCAAGTATATCCAAGTTTCTATTTGTAAATCCATTTAATTCATTGTGAGAGTTGCAGAGTTTTGGTTTATGTATTTATCACATTTTATTTATTCCTCACAAAGGATAATTAGGTGTCCCCATCTCCATCCTACAACGGAGAATATTAGGAGGAAAATTTGCAAAGCTAGGCATATATTTGAGATCTATATCCAATAGTGGGATTAAATTATAGTATCATGGGTTATTGGCATATTTAATTGTGTTGTACATTTAATTTCACTGAATATCTCTACAAATGTGTTGTTTCATCAGGAGTGCATAGGTGGTCACATCTTCCACATTTTATCTACACCTTGATACTATTCTATTTGTCAATTTCAAAGAGGTAAAGTGATATTACATTGCTGAATTTTATTTGTATTCTCTGTAATAGCAAAGCTGAACATCTTTTCAGAAACTTATTATTCTTATTTTCCCTCTTTGAAACTCATATACTTAGTACATTATTTTGGATATTCTAACACTTTTGCAAGAAATACAAATTCTTTCCATAGCATAGAATATTTAGGTATTAATCCTTGATCTAGCCATTGCAAATATCTTCTCCTATGGCTTCATATATTTGTTAATATTACCTCTAATTTCCTTTTTTAAACATAAACTGCCAAATTTGATGTAATCAAATACATCCTTTAATACCTTATGATTGGTACTTTTCAAAGTCTCATTTAAAATATTTGTATCTTTTCTGAGGTTAAAGAGACATTCTCTTATATTTTATTTTTAAATGTATAATATTATAGTTTAACATGATATATTTAATGCATTCAGATTTTTCTATTAATACATGCTAGGAGGTAAACATTCACCTCCCTGTTTTGTCTGAATAATGAATGTATTGTTATACTACTACCTGATAAACAATCCACCCAGTATGAATTTTTCTCACTGATTGTCCCAGTGAATTGTGATACCATTTTTAGCATAAACGGGACTATCACATACTCATGTCTCTCTTTCTGTCCTAACTACATTATTCTATGGTTCACTTAGTCTGTTAGCAATTCAGTAGCCTTCATTTTGTATTCTGCATTATTATCTGATGAAGTAGTCTCCAGTATTTCCTTTGCTTTTTCAAAGTTCATTCATTATCGATGAAAATGTAATTTTTTAATAAATTTTAAAATATGTGCCAATTTATCAAGAAAAATGCCATAAATGAAAAGAAATTTAAAGAGATTGATAGCTTTACATATTAAGTCAATCCACGTAAAATATAGTGTGATGTTTAATTTTATGTATCAACTTGCCTGGGCCAGGCACCCAGCTATTTAGCCAAACATCATTCTGGAAGTTTCTGTGAGGGTATTTTTGGATGACATTAACATTTAAATATGTGGACCTTGAGTAAACAAATTACTCTCTATTATGTGGGTGAGCCTCACCCAATTAGTTGAAGACCTGAATAGAACAAAAGACTGAATGCTCCCAAGCAAAAAAGAATTCTGCCAGTAGACAGACTTCAGACTTGACTAGAGCAATGGCTCTTCTCTGAGTCTCCAGCCTCATGGTCTCTTCTGCAGATTAAACTTTCCAAACTCCATAATCATGTGAGTCAATTCCTTAATATAAATCTCTTCCCTGTCTTTCCCTTTCAAGACTCATACATTTTTTTCCTTCTCTTATTTAGTTGACTTAGTTTTAGTTCTCTTATAGTTAAACATAGGATGAAAGGATCATTTTTACTTCCACATGATTAAATATATTTTTATTTTTAATGGAAAGTCATATATTTCTATTATATTACTGTCAGCCTCAGAGTATTCATTATAGTTCTTTCTGCATGTCTTATCTAGTCAGGAATTTACATGGCTACCTCATTTCTAAATGTGTTTATGGAAGCTTATACAAAGAGAAGATGTAACCAAGGTAAAAGAAAACTGAAATTTAGAAAACAGGTTAAAGTAAATATACCAAACTTATGTCATTATACTGACTGCGATTCAGCAGAAAAATGAATGATAATCTTATTAGCATCCAAAACTAAATATAAAGTGAAGCACCGGAACTATTTAACTTAAAGCAGGAATCAAATATTCTTCATTTGGAACATTGTGGAGAGGGTTTTGGAAGGCAATAGAGAGTACTGAATATAGTCATTGGCTTTACAATCAACAAGCTTAACTTAGAAATTTGGCTCTGCCAGCTACTGCTGTGTAGACTTGGACAATTTACTCAACCTTACTGAGACAGCTTTCTCATTTGCAAATGTATACATATCTCTTAGAATTCCCATATATCTAAGTTAAAGGATACATGTAAAGAGCTCTGCACATGGCAGGAGATAATATGTAGTCAATAATTTGTAAACACACACACACACACACACACACACACACCGCTCTATCATGCTGAAGGGAACATCCAATTTAAGTCATTTTTAATTTGTATAGTAACCAGTGATTTCAGGTCATATTTTGTACACTGAAATGGTTAACATATGAAAAACAGAAATGTTCTAATAATTCTGACACGTTGAGAAAAGTGTATGACTTATTCTTGATACTATCAACTTTCATATAACAAAGACTGTTTCCCTCACAGGAGTTAGAAGAGTTTGTGCAAAGCTCTGGAGAAAATGGAGTTGTGCATAGTTTTGGAAGTTTTAGCCACAGCAACCAGAGAAGAAAAAGAAATAAAAGGACTCCAAATTGGAAAAGAAGTAAAGCTGTCACTGTTTGCAGATGACATGATACTATACATAGAGAATCCTAAAGATGCTACCAGAAAACTACTAGAGCTAATCAATGAATTTGGTAATGTAGCAGGATACAAAATTAATGCACAGAAATCTCTGGCATTCCTATACACTGATGAAAAATCTGAGAGTGAAATTAAGAAAACACTTCCATTTACTATTGAAACAAAAAGAATAAAATATCTAGGAATAAACCTCCCGAAGGAGACAAAAGACCTGTATGCCGAAAATTATAAGACACTGATGAAAGAAATTAAAGATGATACAAATAGATGGACAGACATACCATGCTCTTGGATTGGAAGAATCAACATTGTGAAAATGACTCTACTACCCAAAACAATCTACAGATTTGACACAATCCCTATCAAACTACCACTGGCATTTTTCAGAGAACTAGAACAAAAAATTTCACAATTTGTTTGAAAACACAAAAGACTCTGAACAGCCAAAGCAATCTTGAGAAAGAAAACGGAGCTGGAGGAATCAGGATACCTGGCTTCAGATTATACTACAAAGCTACAGTAATCAAGACAATATGGTACTGGCACAAAAACAGAAATATAGATGAATGGAACAGGATAGAAAGCCCAGAGATAAACCCACACACATATGGTCACCTTACCTTTGATAAAGGAGGCAAAAATATACAGGGGAGAAAAGACAGCCTCTTCAATAAGTGGTGCTGGGAAAACTGGAGAGCTATATGTAAAAGAATGAAATTAGAACACTCCCTAACACCATGCACAAAAATAAACTCAAAATGGGTTAAATACCTAAATGTAAGGCCAGACACTATCAAACTCTTAGAGGAAAACATAGACAGAACACTCTATGACATAAATCACAGCAAGTTCCTTTTGACCCACCACCTGGAGAAGTAGAAATAAAAACAAAAATAAACAAACAGGACCTAATGAAACTTCAAAGCTTTTGCACAGCAAATAAACCATAAACAAGATGAAAATACAACCCTCAGAATGGAAGAAAATATTTGCAAATGAAGCAACTGACAAAGAATTAATCTCTGAAATTTACAAGCAGCACATGCAGCTCAATATCAAAAAAACAAACAACCCAATCCAAAAATGGGCAGAAGACCTAAATAGACATTTCTCCAAAGAAGACATACAGATGGCCAAGAGGCACATGAAAGAATGCTCAACATCACTAATCATTAGAGAAATGCAAATCAAAACTACAATGAGATGTCATCTCACACCGGTCAGAATGGCCACCATAAAAAATCTACAAAAAATAAATGCTGGAGAGGGTGTGGAGAAAAGAGAACCCTCTTGCACTGTTGGTGGGAATGTAAATTGATACAGCCACTATGGAGAACAGTATGGAGCTTCCTTAAAAAACTAAAAATAGAACTACCATATGATCCAGCAATCCCACTCCTGGGCATATACCCTGAGAAAACCATAATTCAAAAAGAGTAATGTACCAAAATGTTCATTGCAGCTCTATTTACAATAGCCAGGACATGGAAGCAACCTAAGTGTCCATCAACAGATGAATGGATAAAGAAGATGTGGCACATATATACAATGGAATATTACTCAGCCATAAAAAGAAACGAAATTGAGTTACTTGTAGTGAGGTGGATGGATCTAGGTTCTGTCATACAGAGTGAAGTAAGTCAAAAAGAGAAAAACAAATACCGTATGCTAACACATACATGCGGAATCAAAAAAAAAAAGGTCATGAAGAACGAGGGGCAAGATGGGAATAAAGACACTGACCTACTAGAGAATGGACTTTAGGATATAGGGAGGGGGAAGGGTAAGCTGGGACAAAGTGAGAGAGTAGCGTGGACATATATACACTACCAAATGTAAAATAGATAGCTAGTGGGAAGCAGCCACATAGCACAGGGAGATCAGCTCGGTGCTTTGTGACCACCTAGATGTGTGGGATAGGGAAGGTGGGAGGGAGGCAGATGCAAAAGGGAAGAGATATGGGGACATACGTATATGTATAACTGATTCACTTTGTTATAAAGCAGAAACTAACACACCATTGTAAAGCAATTATACTCCAATAAAGATGTTTTAAAAAAAAGTTGCAGTTGTAGTGTTTACTCTGGGGTCAATGATCAAAAACCTCACAGAAGAGAAGTCTAATGTGATTGCATCAGCCCTTGCCCAGATTCCTCAGAAGGTCAGATAATCTTATTTTTTCAGGGACAGCTATTTTAAATTCCATGAAGATCTCCTTAAAAGCGTGCTTTAAAATGTCAGAAATGTTATTGGCAATGTTAGTGTCAATTTAACTGAACTGTAAAAAAAAAGTTATTAACTGTTAAAACAGGATATTTGATTGCTGTCTTGTTTTAAACCTGGCATTACTAACAGGAAAACATATTGCAAAATTTTCTTTAAATAATAAGCTAAAACAATCATTCACTACTGTCAAATTTTCAGTCGGCTTTGTATCTACATTTTAAGGCTTCCATGTAATCTAACCTTGTTTTGTTGTGCTTATTGTTTTTTTAATCTGAGGCATACACACAAATTGCAACTACCATTATGGAGAATAAGGGAATAGATATTCAAAAATATAGCTTTGATTTACAGAATGCCTTGGGACTCTATTTCCTTTTAATTAATGGACATGGACCAGGCCCTGTTTGAGCCCGGAATTGACAGCTTAGATTCCTGAAATACTCCTAAATAGTGATTCTTCTATTTAAACAGTTAAAAACTATAATAATACACTAAAAGATTTATGCAGTTCACTCTATGATGTTCCTATAAATTACAATTATTTATTGATACCATTCCAGGTTATAACTGAGTGATGTTGCTTTTAAACTGCCAGGGACACCCTTTTCTCCTTACCTTTAGTTAAAATAGAGAATTAAATGTAATTTTAAGTTACAAATCATCATAATAATTTTTGTATTCATAATGAAGTTACTTTAAAATTATTTTGTGTAAGTAGTACCCATTTAAATATTTAATCCAAAAAGCATTTTCATAAAATTATTGAAAATTATTGAGTTTTCAATTGCATTAAAATGCAATGCTTATGGGTGAAAACAGGGTAGAATAGGAAGCACAAATTTTGTTTGTCTCTCTACCAAAAAAATAATTGTGCTAGCCAAAGCTGTAGGAAGTAACTATATTGGAACTCTGGGGCCTGTCTGAGCACTTACAACTCACAGGGGACAGCTTGACTAGGAACTGTGGTTAATTTAGTAAATTTCACCCCTTTAGACTAAAAGCAACTTCAAAGCCTCCATCACTCAACCCCATGTCAGGCAAAATGCCTATATTTCTGGTGTAAATTGGTGGAGCCACTGTGGGCAAAAAAGACCTTATTTTCCAGATATTAGGGTTCTGCATTCTGTTTGCTGATTACTGCCTCTGATCCTTGAAGTGTAGGCACAGAAGTTGGCCAGAGTTGTTTCAACCTTCATAAGCAGAAACAATATCCAGGAGTTTTAAAGGATCAGCACTATTTTTCTCTTTTTTTGTCCATTAGGGAGCAAGACATTGAATTAGGTCATTAAAAACAACCTCACATAGTGGAATTTGGAAAGCTATGTGCATGTCCAGGGAAAGATACTGGCTTATAAAAGAACTGAGAAGACCTAAAACTTTAAACTCAGCCTGGTTTCTGGTAAAGACAAATACTTCAACAATCCGAAAAAAAAAAAATTCAAACTCTAACAAAGGGGCAATTCTGATTTCTGGAGTTAGAGCATTATAAAAATCAAATGTACAGCTCTCAACAGATATCACAAGGCATAAGAAGATAGACAAAAATATGGCTCAATCATAGGAAAAAAATAGAGAGAAACCATTCCTGAGGAAGTCTGGATTTTGTGGCTGCTACAAAAAGCCTTTAAAACCACTGCCGTAAAGATGCACTAACAACCAAAGGGAGACAATGATAAAGAGAAAAAAATGATGTAGGTACAAAATGAAATATTGATAATGAAAAAGAAATTACTAAAGAAAGGGCCAAAAAGAAATCCTGGAGATGAAAATTACAATAACTGAAATGAAAAGCTCACCTCAGGAGTTCAAAACCAGAAATGAACAGGCAAAATTATAAATAAACTTGAGGAAAGGATAATTGATATTTATCAAGTTGGGGGAACAGAAAGAAAAACAAATGAAGAAAAATGAACAAAGCTTAACAAACTTCTGGGACATCATCCAGTGAATGAGCATACACATTGTGGAAGCCCCAGAAAGAGAGAAATGGGCAGAAAGGATATTTAAAGAAATAATGGCCTAAAATAGCCCAATTTAATGAAATACATAAATCTACAAAACCAAGAAGTTTAGTGAAGACCAAGTAGGATAAACTCAAAGAGACCTAAACTAGGACATATTATAACCAGGATGTTAAAAGCCAAAGATAATAAGTGAATCTTGAAAGCAGCAAGAGAGAAGGATTTCATCACCTAAAAGGTATCTTGACTATGGTGACTAGCCAATATCTCATCAGAAACTTTGGAGGCCAAAAGGCAGTAGATTGATAAATTCAAAGTCCTCAAAGACAAATTGTTAACCAAGAATGCTATATCAGGCAAAATTTCCTTCAAAAATGAAGTAGAAATTAAAATATTCCAAGAAAAACAAAAGCTAAGGGACATAATTAACAGTAGACTTTCCTTGTAAAAATGCAAATGGAGTCTTTCTAATTGAAATAAAATGCTGCTAGACAGTAAGGTAAAACCATATGAAGAGGGGTACGGCTTGAAGATGGCGGAAGAGTAAGACGTGGAGATCATCTTCCTCCCCACGGATACACCAGAAATACATCTACACTTGGAACAACTCCTACAGAACACCTACTGAAGGCTGGCAGAAGATCTCAGACCTACCAAAAGGCAAGAAACTCCCCACGTACCTGGGTAGGGCAAAAGAAAAAAAGATAAAACAGAGACAAAAGAATAAGGACGGCACCTGCACCAGTGGGAGGGAGCTGTGGAGGAGGAAAAGTTTCCACACACTAGGAAGCCCCTTCGCGGGCGCAGACTGCGGGAGGCGGAGGGATGAGCTACGGGACCGCGGAAGAGTGCACAGCGACGGGTGCGGAGGGCAAAGCGGGGAGATTCCCGAACAGAGGATCGGTGCCGACCGGCACTCACCAGCCCGAGGCTTGTCTGCTCAACCGCCGGGGCGGGCGGGGCTGCGAGCTGAGGCTCGCGTTTCCGTTTCGGATGGAGTGCAGGGAGAGGACTGGGGTTGGTGGCTTGAACATAGCCTGAAGGGATTAGTGCACCACGGCTAGCCAGGAGGGAGTTCGGGGAAAAGTCTGCACCTGCCGAAGAGGCAAGAGACTTTTTCTTCCCTCTTTGTTTCCTGGTGCGTGAGGAGAGGGGTTTAAGAGCGCTGCTTAAAGGAACTCCACAGACGGGCGCGAGCCGCAGCAAAAGGCGCGAACCCCAGAGACCGGCGCGAGCCGCGGCTAAAAGCGCGGACCCCAGAGACGGGCGGGAGACGCTAAGGCTGCTGCTGCCACTACCAAGGGGCCTGTGTGCGAGCACAGGTCACTCTTCACACCCCTCTTCCGCGGAGCCTGTGCAGCCCGCCACTGCCAGGTTCCCGGGATCCAGGGACAACTTCCCCGGGAGAACGCACGGCGGGCCTCAGGCTGGAGCAATGTCATGCTGGCCTCTGCCGCCGCAGGCCTGCCCCGCATGCAGTGCCCCTCCCTCCCCCCCACCCCACCCCCGGCCTGAGTGAGCCGGAGCCCCCGAATCAGCGGCTTCTTTAATCCCGTCCTGCCTGAGCAAAAAACAGACGCCCTCCAGCGACCTACACGCAGAGGTAGGGCCAAATCGAAAACTGAGCTCCTGTGAGCTGTGAGAACAAAGAAGAGAAAGGGAAAATCTCTCTCAGAAGCCTCAGAAGCAGCGGATTAAAGCTCCATAATCAACTTCATATACCCTGCATCTGTGGAATACCTGAATAGACAAGGAATCATCCCAAATTGAAGAGGTGGACTTTAGGAGCGAGATCTATGATTTTTTTCCCTTTTCCTCTTTTTGTGAATGTGTACGTGTATGCTTCTGTGTGAGATCTTGTATGTATAGTCTTGCTTCCACCATTTGTCCTACAGATCTATCCATGCATGGTTTTTTTTTTTAATTTTTTTCTTAATAATTAATTTTAATTGTAATAACTTTATTATACTTTACCTTCGTTCTTTCTTTCTTTCATTCCTTCCTTCCTTCCCTCCTTTAGACAACGAAACACCCCAAATTGAGGAGGTGGTCTCTGAGAGCAAGATTTATGATTTTTCCTCCTTTACCTCTTTTTGTGAGGGTGTATGTGTATGCTTCTGTGTAAGATTTTCTCTGTATAGCTTTACTTCCAACATTTGTCCTAAGGTTCTATCGGTCCCTTTTTTTTTTAATATTTTTTAATTCAATAACTATATTATACTTTATTTTTACTGTATCTTCTTTCTTTCTGTCTTTTTTCCTTCTTTCCCTCCTTCCTTCCTTCCTTCCTCCCTCCCTCCCTCCTTTCTTTCCTTCTTTGCTTCTTTCTTCCTTCCTTCCTTTCCTCCTTTCCTTCTTTCTTTACTCATACTTCTACTAATTCTCTCTAATTTTTTTCCCTTTTATTCTGAGCCGTGTGGATGAAAGGCTCTTGGTGCTCCAGCCAGGAGTCAGGGCTCTGCCTCTGAGGTAGGAGAGCCAACTTCAGGTCACTGGTCAACAAGAGACCTCCCAGCTCCACATAATATTAAACAGCGGAAATCTCCCAAAGACCTCCATCTTAACACCAGGAGCCAGCTCCACTCAACGACCAGCAAGCCACAGTGCTGGACAACCTATGCCAAACAACTAGCAAAACAGGAACACAACCCCACCCATTAGCAGAGAGGCTGCCTAAAATCAGAATAAGGCCACAGACACCCCAAAACACACCACCAGATGTGAATTTGCCCACTAGAGAGACAAGATCCAGCCTCATCCACCACAACACAGGCACTAGTCCCCTCCACCAGGAAGCCTACACAACCCACTGAACCAACCTTAGCCACTGGAGACAGACATCAAAAACAACGGGAACTACGAACCTGCAGCCTGCAAAAAGGAGACCCTAAACACAGTAAGATAAGCAAAATGAGAAGACAGAAAAACACAAAGGAGTAAGATAAAAATGCACCAGACCTAACAAATGAAGAGGAAATAGGCAGTCTACCTGAAAAAGAATTCAGAATAATGATAGTAAGGATGATCCGAAATCTTGGAAATAGAATGGACAAAATGCAAGAAACAGTTAACAAGGACCTAGAAGAAATAAAGATGAAACAAGCAACGATGAACAACGCAATAAATGAAATTAAAAATACTCTAGAAGGGATCAATAGCAGAATAACTGAGGCAGAAGAACGGATAAGTGACCTGGAAGATAAAGCAGTGGAAATAACTACTGCAGAGCAGAATAAAGAAAAAAGAATGGAAGGAACTGAGGACAGTCTCAGAGACCTCTGGGACAACATTAAACGCACCAACATTCGAATTATACGGGTTCCAAAAGAAGAAGAGAAAAAGAAAGGGACTGAGAAAATATTTGAAGAGATTATAGTTGAAAACTTCCCTAATATAGGAAAGGAAATAGTTAATCAAGTCCAGGAAGCACAGAGAGTCCCATACAGGATAAATACAAGGAGAAATACGCCAAGACACATATTAATCAAACTGTCAAAAATTAAATACAAAGAAAGCATATTAAAAGCAGCAAGGGAAAAACAACAAATAACACACAAGGGAATCCCCATAAGGTTAACAGCTGATCTCTCAGCAGAAACCCTACAAGCCAGAAGGGAGTGGCAGGACATACTGAAAGTGATGAAGGAGAAAAACCTGCAACCAAGGCTACTCTACCCAGCAAGGATCTCATTCAGATTTGATGGAGAAATCAAAACCTTTACAGACAAGCAAAAGCTGAGAGAGTTCAGCACCACCAAACCAGCGTTACAACAAATGCTAAAGGAACTTCTCTAGAAAAGAAACACAAGAGAAGGAAAAGACCTATCATAACGAACCCAAAACAATTTAGAAAATGGGAATAGGAACATACATATCGATAATTACCTTAAATGTAAATGGACTAAATGCTCCCACCAAAAGACACAGATTGGCTGAATGGATACAAAAACAAGACCGTTATATATGCTGTCTACAACAGACCCACTTCAGACCTAGAGACACATACAGACTGAAAGTAAGGGGATGGAAAAAGATATTCCATGCAAATGGAAACCAAAAGAAAGCTGGAGTAGCAATTCTCATATCAGACAAAATAGATTTTAAAATAAGGACTATTAAAAGAGACAAAGGACACTACATAATGATCAAGGGATCGATCCAAGAAGAAGATATAACAATTGTAAATATTTATGCACCCAACATAGGAGCACCTCAATACATAAGGCAAATACTAACAGCCATTAAAGGGGAGATCAACAGTAACGCATTCATAGTAGGGGACTTTAACACCCCACTTTCACCCATGGACAGATCATCCAAAATGAAAATAAATAAGGAAACACAAGCTTTTAATGATACATTAAACAAGATGGACTTAATTGATATTTAGAGGACATTCCATCCAAAAACAACAGAATACACATTTTTCTCAAGTGCTCATGGAACATTCTCCAGGATAGATCATATCTTGGGTCACAAATCAAGCCTTGGTAAATTTAAGAAAATTGAAATTGTATCAAGTATCTTTTCTGACCACAACGCAATGAGACTAGATATCAATTACAGGAAAATATCTGTAAAAAATACAAACACATGGAGGCTAAACAATACACTACTTAATAATGAAGTGATCACTGAAGAAATCAAAGAGGAAATTAAAAAATACCTAGAAACAAATGACAGTGGATAACAATGACCCAAAACCTATGGGATGAAGCAAAAGCAGTTCTAAGGGGGAAGTTTATAGCAATACAAGCCCACCTTCAGAAGCAGGAAACATCTCGAATAAACAACCTAACCTTGCACCTAAAGAAATTAGAGAAAGAAGAACAGAAAAACCCCAAAGCTAGCAGAAGGAAAGAAATCATAAAAATCACATCAGAACTAAATGAAAAAGAAATGAAGGAAATGATAGCAAAGATCAATAAATCTAAAATCTGGTTTTTGAGAAGATAAACAAAATAGATAAACCACTAGCCAGACTCATCAAGAAAAAAAAAAGAGAAGACTCAAATCAATAGAATTAGAAATGAAAAAGGAGAAGTAACAACTGACACTGCAGAAATAAAAAAAATCATGAGAGATTACTACAAGCAACTCTATGCCAATAAAATGGACAATCTGGAAGAAATGGACAAATTCTTAGAAATGCACAACCTGCCAAGACTGAATCAGGAAGAAATAGAAAATATGAACAGACCAATCACAAGCACTGAAATTGAAACTGTGATTAAAAATCTTCCAACAAACAAAAGCCCAGGACCAGATGGCTTCACAGGTGAATTCTATCAAACGTTTAGAGAAGAGCTAACACTTATCCTTCTCAAACTCTTCCATAATATAGCAGAGGGAGGAACACTCCCAAATTCCTTCTGCGAGGCCACCATCACCTTGATACCAAAACTAGACAAGGATGTCACAAAGAAGGAAGACTACAGGCCAATATCACTGATGAACATAGATGCAAAAATCCTCAACAAAATACTAGCAAACAGAATCCAACAGCACATTAAAAGGATCATACACCATGATCAAGTGGGGTTTATTCCAGGAATGCAAGGATTCTTCAATATACGCAAATCTATCAGTGTGATAAACGATATTAACAACTTGAAGGAGAAAAACCATATGATCATCTCAATAGATGCAGAGAAAGCTTTCGACAAAATTCAACAGTGATCTATGATAAAAACCCTGCAGAAAGTAGGCATAGAGGGAACTTTCCTCAACATAATAAAGGCCATATATGACAAGCCCACAGCAAACATCATCCTCAATGGTGAAAAACTGAAAGCATTTCCACTAAGATCAGGAACAAGACAAGGTTGCCCACTCTCACCACTCTTATTCAACATAGTTTTGGAAGTTTTAGCCACAGCAATCAGAGAACAAAAGGAAATAAAAGGAATCCAAATCAGTAAAGAAGAAGTAAAGCTGTCACTGTTTGCAGATGACATGATACTATACATAGAGAATCCTAAAGATGCTACCAGAAAACTACTAGAGCTAATCAATGAATTTGGTAAAGTAGCAGGATACAAAATTAATGCACAGAAATCTCTGGCATTCCTATATACTAATGATGAAAAATCTGAAAGTGAAATCAAGAAAACACTCCCATTTACCATTGCAACAAAAAGAATAAAATATCTAGGAATAAACCTACCTAAGGATACGAAAGACCTGTATGCAGAAAATTATAAGACACTGATGAAAGAAATTAAAGATGATACAAATAGATGGAGAGATATACCATGTTCTTGGATGGGAAGAATCAACATTGTGAAAATGACTCTACTACCCAAAGCAATCTACAGATTCAATGCAATCCCTATCAAACTACCACTGGCATTTTTCACAGAGCTAGAACAAAAAATTTCACAATTTCTATGGAAACACAAAAGACTCCGAATAGCTAAAGCCCTCTTGAGAACAAAAAAAGGAGCTGGAGGAATCAGGCTCCCTGACTTCAGACTATACTACAAAGCTACAGTAATCAAGACAGTATGGTACTGGCACAAAAACAGAAAGATAGATCAATGGAACAGGATAGAAAGCCCAGAGATAAACCCACGCACATATGGACACCTTATCTTTGATAAAGGTGGCAGGAATGTACAGTGGAGAAAGGACAGCCTCTTCAATAAATGGTGCTGGGAAAACTGGACAGGTACATGTAAAAGTATGAGATTAGATGACTCCCTAACACCATACACAAAAAGAAGCTCAAAATGGATTAAAGACCTAAATGTAAGGCCAGAAACTATCAAACTCTTACAGGAAAACATAGGCAGAACTCTCTATGACATAAATCACAGCAAGATCCTTTCTGACCCACCTCCTAGAACAATGGAAATAAAAACAAAAATAAACAAATGGGACCCCATGAAACTTCAAAGCTTTTGCACAGCAAAGGAAACCATAAACAAGACCAAAAGACAACCCTCAGAATGGGAGACAATATTTGCAAATGAAGCAACTGACAAAGGATTAATCTCCAAAATTTACAAGCAGCTCATGCAGCTCAATAACAAAAAAACAAACAACCCAATCCAAAAATGGGCAGAAGACATAAATAGACATTTCTCCAAAGAAGACATACAGATGACCAAGAGGCACATGAAAGAATGCTCAACATCACTAATCATTAGAGAAATGCAAATCAAAACTACAATGAGATATCATCTCACACCAGTCAGAATGGCCATCATCAAAAAATCTAGAAACAATAAATGCTGGAGAGGGTGTGGAGAAAAGGGAACACTCTTGCACTGCTGGTGGGAATGTGAATTGGTTCAGCCACTATGGAGAACAGTATGGAGGTTCCTTAAAAAACTACAAATAGAATTACCATATGACCCAGCAATCCCACTACTGGGCATATACCCTGAGAAAACCAAAATTCAAAAAGAGTCATGTACCAAAATGTTCATTGCATCTCTATTTACAATAGCCCGGAGATGGAAACAACCTAAGTGCCCATCAACGGATGAGTGGATAAAGAAGATGTGGCCCATATATACAATGGAATATTACTCAGCCTTAAAAAGAAATGAAATTGAGCTATTTGTAATGAGATGGATAGACCTAGAGTCTGTCATACAGAGTGAAGTAAGTCAGAAAGAAAAAGACAAATACCGTATGCTAACACATATATATGGAATTTAAGAAAAAAAAAATGTCATGAAGAACGTAGAGGTAAGAGGAATAAAGACGCAGACCTACTGGAGAACGGACATGAGGATATGGGGAGGGGGAAGGGTGAGCTTTGACAGGGCGAGAGAGAGTCATGGACATATACCCACTAACAAACGTAGTAAGGTAGATAGCTAGTGGGAAGCAGCCGCATGGCACAGGGATATTAGCTCGGTGCTTTGTGACAGCCTGGAGGGGTGAGATAGGGAGAGTGGGAGGGAGGGAGACGCAAGAGGGAAGACATATGGGAACATATGTATATGTATAACTGATTCACTTTGTTATAAAGCAGAAACTAACACAGCACTGTAAAGCAATTATACCCCAATAAAGATGTTAAAAAAAAAAATCCATATGAAGAAATAAAGGTCAGCAGTAAGGTAAAATTACAGTAAAGGCAATTTTAAAAAGCCAGTAGTGTTGTAACCCCAATTTTTAAAAAATTTTCTCAATGATTTAAAATAAAAATTCATAAAAAGTAATTATTAATTTATGTAATTAGAAGCACAATGTATAAATATGTAATTTATCACATCAATAAAGAAAGAGATAGATAGGTCTCTATAAGAGCAAAGTTTTTTTCATGCTATTGAAGTTAACAAACAATTGGTCAAAGTATAAGTCACAAGAGTAATTGGAAAGAGATTGTTCAAGATGGTGGAGTAGAAGGATGTGTGCTCACTCCCTCTTGGAAGAGCACCGGAATCAAAACAAACAATCATCGACAGGAAGACACTGGAACTCACCAAAAAAGATACATGGAGAACAATTGCACCACAGAAGTCTACCCACTGGAGTGAAGGTACTGATCCCCATGTCAGGCTTCCCAACCTGGGGGTCCAGCAGTGGGAGGAGAAATTCCCAGAGAATCAGACTTTAAAGGCTAGTGGGATTTTATTGCAGGATTTTGACAGGACTGGGGGAAACAGAGACTCCACTCTTGGAGGACACACACAAAGTAGTGTGCACATCGGGACCCAGGGGGAAGGAGCAGTGACTCCATAGGAGACTGAAGCAGACCTAACTGCTAGTGTTGGAGGGTATTCTGCAGAGGTGGGAGGTGGCAGTGGTTCACCACAGGGATGAGGACACTGGCAGCAGAAGTTCTGGGAAGTACTCTTTGGCATGATCCTTGCCAGAGTCCGCCATGAGCCCCACGAAAGAGCCTGTAGGATCCAGTCCTCAGATGCCTCAGGCCAAACAACTAACAGGGATGGAACTCAGCCCCATGCATCAGGAGACAAATGGATTAAAGTTTTACTGAGCTCTGCTCTCCAGAGCAACACCCAGCTCTACCCACCACCAGTCCCTCCCATCAGGAAGCTTGCACAAACCACTTAGACAGCCTCATCCATCAGAAAGCAGACAGCAGAAGCAAGAAGAACTACAGTCCTGTAGCCTGTGGAATGAAAACCACATTCACAGAAAGACAGACAAAATGAAAGGGCAGAAGACTATATATACACCAGATGAAGGAACAAGATAAAACCCCAGAAAAAAAAACTAAATGAAACAAAGATAGGCAACCTTCCAGAAAAAGAATTCAGAATAATGATAGTGAAGATGATCCTGGACATCGGAAAAATAATGGAAGCAAATATCAAGATGATGCAAGAAATGTTTAACAAAGAATTAGAAGAATTAAAGAAGAAACAAACAGAGATGAACAATGCAATAACTAAAATGAAAAATACACTAGAAGGAATCAATAGTAGAATAACTGAGGCAGACGAACGGATAACTGACCTTGAAGACAGAATGGTAGAAATCACTGCCATGGAACAGAATAAAGAAAAAAGAATGAAAATAAATGAAGACAGCCTAAGAGACCTCTGGGACAACATTAAATGCACCAACATTCACATTATAGGGGTTCCAGGAGGAGAAGAGAGAAAGAAAGCACCCAGGAAAATATTTGAAAAGTTTATAGTCAAAAACTTCCCTAATTTGGGAAAGGAAATAGCCACCAAAGTCCAGGAAGCACAGAGAGTCCCAGACAGGATAAACCCAAGGAGAAACACAACAAGACACATAGTAATCAAATTGACAAAAATTATTAAAAGCAACAAGGGAAAAGTGACAAATACCATACAAGGGAACTCCCATAAGGTTAACAGCTTCTCACCAGAAACTCAGCAAGCCAGAAAGGAGTGGTATGATATATTTAAAGCAATGAAAGGGAAGGACCTACAACCAAGATTACTCTACACAGCAAGGATCTCATTCATGTTCGATAGAAAAATCAAGAGCTTTACAGACAAGCAAAAGCTAAGAGAATTCAGCACCACCAAACCAGCTCTACAACAAATGCTAAAGGAACTTCTCTAAGTGGGAAACAAAAGAGAAGAAAAGAACCTACAAAAACAAACCCAAAACAATTAAGAAAATAGTCATAGGAACATACATATCGATAATTACCTTAAACGTGAATGGATTAAATGTTCCAACCAAAAGACACAGGCTCACTGAATGGTTACAAAAACAAGACCCATATATATGCTGTCTACAAGAGACCCACTTCAGACCTAGGGACACACACAGACTGAAAGTGAGGGAATGGAAAAGATATTCCATGCAAATGGAAGTCAAAAGAAAGCTGTAGTAGTAATTCTCACATCAGATAAAATAGATTTTAAAATAAAGAATGTTACAAGAGATAAGGAAGGGCACTACATAATGACCAAAGGATCAATCCAAGAAGAAGATATAGCAATTACAAATATATATGCACCCAAAATAGGAGCACCTCGGTACATAAGGCAAATGCTAACAGCTATAAAAGAGGAAATCATCAGTAACACAATAATAGTGGGAGACTTTAACACCTCACTTAAACCAATGGACAGATCATCCAGACAGAAAATTAATAAGGAAACAAAAGCTTTAAATGACACAAAAGACCAGATGGATTAAATTGATATTTATAAGACATTCCATCCAAAAACAGCATATTACACTTTCTTCTCAAGTGCACACAGAACTTTCTCCAGGAAAGATGATATCTTAGGTCACAAATCAAGCCTCAGTAAATTTAAGAAAATTGAAATCATCAAGTATCTTTTCTGATCACAATGCAATGAGATTAGAGATAAATTACAGGGAAAAAATGTAAAAAAAAAACAAAAACGCATGGTGGCTAAATAATATGTTACTAAATAACCAAGAGATTACTGAAGATATCAAAGAGGAAATCAAAAAATACCTAGAGACAAATGACAACGAAAATACAATGATCCAAAACCTAAGGATGCAGCAAAAGCAGTTCTAAGAGGGAAGTTTATAGCAAAACAATCCTACCTCAAGAAACAAGAAAAATCTCAAACAATCTAACCTTACACCTAAAGGAACTAGAGAAAGAACAAACAAAACCCAAAGTTTGTAGAAGGAAAGAAATCATAAAGTTCAGATCAGAAATAAATGAAATAGAAACAAAGGAAACAATAGCAAAGATCAATAAAACTAAAAGCTGGTTCCTTGAGAAGATAAACAAAATTGATAAACCTTTAACCAGACTCATCAAGAAAGAGAGGGAGAGGACTCAAATCAATAAAATTAGAAATGAAAAAGGAGAAGTCACAACAGGCACCACAGAAATACAAAGCATAATAAGAGACTACTACAAGGAACTCTATGTCAATAAAAGGGAAACCTTGGAAGAAACGGACAAATCCTTAGAAAGGTGTAAACTTCCAAGGCTGAACCAGGAAGAAATAGAAAATATGAACACACCTATCACAAGTAATGAAATGAAACTGTGAATAAAAATCTTCCAACAAACAAAAGTCCGGGACCAGATGGACTCACAGGTGAATTCTATCAATTATTTAGAGAAGAGCTAACACCCATCCTTCTCAAGCTCTTCCAAACAACTGCAGAGGAAGGAACACTCCCAAACTCATTCTATGAGGCCACCATCATCCTGATACCAAAACCAGGCAAAGATGCTACAAAAAAAAAAAAAAAGAAGAAATTAAATACTAATATCACTGATAAATATAGACGCAAAAATCCTCAACAAAATACTAGCAAACAGAATCCAACAACACATTAAAAGAATCATACACTATGATCAAGTGGAAGTTATATGCAAGGATTCTTTAATATATGCAAATCAATCAATGTGATACACCGTATTAACAAATTGAAGAATAAAAACCTTATGATCATCTCAATAGATGCAGAAAAAGCTTCTGACAAAATTCAACACCCATTTATGATAAAAACTCTCCAGAAAGTGGGCCTAGAGGGAACCTACCTCAACATAATAAACCCACAGCAAACAACATTCTCAATGGTGAAAAACTGAAAGTATTTCCTCTAAGATCAGGAACAAGACAAGGATGTCTACTCTAGCCACTTATTTTCAACATAGTTTTGGAAGTCCTAGCCATGTCAGTCAGAGAAGAAAAAGAAATAAAATGAATCCAAATTGGATAAGAAGAAGTAAAACTGTCACTGTTTGCAGATGACATGATAATATACATAGAAAATCCTAAAGATGCCACCAGAAAACTACTAGAGCTAATCAATGAATTTGGTAAAGTAGCAGGATACAAAATTAATGCACAGAAATCTCTTGCATTCCTATACACTAACAATGAAAGATCAGAAAAAGAAATTACGGAAACAATCTCATTTACCATTGCAACATAAAGAATAAAATACCTAGGAATAAATCTACCTAAGGAGGTAAAAGACTTGTACTCAGAAAACTATAAGACACTGTTGAAAGAAATCAAAGATAACACAAAGAAATGGAGAGATATAGCATGTTATTGGATTGGAAGAATCAGTGTTGTGAAAATGACTATACTACCCAAAGCAATCTACAGAGTCAATGCAATCCCTAACAAATTACCAATGGTATTTTTTTACAGAACTAGAACAAAAATCTGAAAATTTGTATGGAGACACAAAAGACCCTGAATAGCCAAAACAATCTTGAGGAAAAACTGGAGCTGGAGGAATCAGACTCCCTGACTTCAGACTATACTACAAAGCTATAGTAATCAAGACAGTATGTTGCTGGCACAAAAACAGAAATATAGATCAATGGAACAGGATAGAAAGCCCAGAGATAAACCCACGCACCTATGGTCAACTAATCTATGACAAAGGAGGCAAGGTTATACAATGTATATAAGACAGTCTCTTCAATAAGCAGTGCTGGGAAACTGGACAGCTACTTGTAAAAGAATGAAATTAGAACACTCCCTAACACCATACACAAAAATAAACTCAAAATGGATTAAAGACCTAAATGTAAGACTGGACACTATAAAACTGTTAAAGGAAAACATAGGAAGAATGTTCCTTGACATAAATCACAGCAAGATCTTTTTTGACACACCTCCTAGAGCAATGGAAATAAAAACAGAAATAAACAAATGGGACCTAATGAAACTTAAAAGCTTTTGCACAGCGAAGGAAACTATGAACAAGATGAAAAGACAACACTCAGAATGGGAGAAAATATTTGCAAATGAATCAACAGACAAAGGATTAATCTCCAAAATACATAAACAGCTCATGTAGCTCAGTAACAAAAAACCAAACAACCCAATCCAAAAATGGGCAGAAGACCTAAATAGACATTTCTCCAAAGAAGACATACAGATGGCCAAGAGGCACATGAAAAGCTGCTCAACATCACTAATTATTAGAGAAATGCAAATCAAAACTACAATGAGGTATCACCTCACACCAGTTAGAATGGGCATCATCAGAAAATCTACAAACAACAAATGCTGGAGAGGGTGTGGAGAAAAGGGGACCCTCTTGCACTGTTGGTGGGAATGTAAATTGATACAGCCACTATGGAGAACAGTATGGAGGTTCCTTGAAAAACTAAAAAGAGAACTACCATATGACCCAGCAATCCCACTACTGGGCATATACCCAGAGAAAACCATAATTCAAAAAGACACATGCAATCCAAAGTTCATTGCAACACTATTTACAATAACCAGGTCATGGAAGCAACCTAAATGCCCACTGACAGACGAATGGATAAAGAAGATGTGGTACATATATACAGTGGAATATTACTCAGCCATAAAAAGGAATGAAATTGGGTCATATGTAGGTACGTGGATGGATCTCGAGACTGTCATACAAAGTGAGGTAAGTCAGAAAAAGAAAAACAAATATCGTATATTAATGCATATATGTGGAATCCAGAAAAATGGTAAAGATGATCCAGTTTGCAAGGCATAAATAGAGACACAGATGTAGAGAACAAATGTATGGACATGGGGGCAAGGGGTGGTGGGATGAATTGGGAGATTAGGATTGACATATATACACCAATATGTATAAAATAGATAACTAATAAGAACCTGCTGCATAAGAAGAATAAATAAAATTCAAGAATAAAAAAAAATCAAGTGTACCATACTAATGTTAGACGCTAGTAATAGCAGAAATTGGATGTGGGGTTTATGGAAATTCTGCAATTTTTCTGTAAATGTAAAAGTATTGTAAAATATAAACTTTTTAAAAATCTGGAAAGAAAAGTAATTGGAAATTTTTTTTTGGCAGTACGCAGCCCTCTCACTGTTGTGGCCTCTCCCGTTGTGGAGCACAGGCTCCAGACACGCAGGATCTGCAGCCATGGCTCACGGGCCCAGCCGCTCCGTGGCATGTGGGATCCTCCTGGACCGGGGCACAAACCCATGTCCCCTGCATCGACAGGCAGACTCTCAACCACTGCGCCACCAGGGAAGCCCCCAGAAAAAAATTTTTTTGATGAATGAAAACACAACAGTTCAAATCAATAGATGTGGAGAAGCAGGACTCAGAGAGGAATTTATAGGTGCAAGTGCCTACATTAAATAAGAAGAAAGATCTAAAAATCAATATACTAATATTATACTGTAAAGAACTATAAAAAGAGGGCAAACTAAACCAAAATATAGCAGAAGGAAAAAAATAATGGAGTTAGAGCAGAGATAAACAAAACAAACAAACAAAAAAAAAAGAGAAAATCAATAATACCTAAACCTGGTTCTTTGAAAAGGTCAGCAAAATTATCAAACTTTTAGCTAAACTGCCAAAGAGAAAAAAAAAAAAAGTAGATGCAAATAATTTTAAAATGAGAAATGAACCTAGGGAGATTACTAAAGGCTTTTCAAAAATAAAAAGTTTATAAGAGGATATGAAGGAGTTGTAGCCAAGATGGGAGAAGAATACCCCAGCTTACCTCTTAGCACAGTGAGACAGATAGCGGGGATGAAGAAGTGGTATAGTCAAGACTCATAGCACCAAGGGAGCAAATTAGCAAAGATTGTCCCCAAGGAGTGCATGGTTCAAGCCCAACATTAGGCTCCCCAGACCAGGGCTCCAGCACCAGGAAGCCATGCCCCCAAAACAATGGCCTTAAAGGCCAGTGGAGAGTACTTTCAGAAGAGCTAATGGCTCATAGTAATCAATCTACCACAACAAGAGGACACAGGCAGCCCAAATACAGGTACCCCTAGAGCATCTAAGTCTGGTGACCGGATGAGGGTGCACTGCTTGGATGGATAGGATGTCTAATACAAAAGGCCACTTTTACAAGGTCAGGAAATGTAACCAACCTTCAGATACATAAAAATAAAAACTGCAAGTTGGGTGAAATAAGGCAACAGAGGAATATGTTGCAAATGAAGCAACAACATAAAACCCCAGAAAAAGAACTAAGTGAAGTGGACATAGGCAATCTACCCCATAGAGAGTTCAAGGTAATGATTGTAAAGATGTTCAGAAAAACTGGGGAGAAGATTAAATAAACAGAGTGAGAAGGTAGAAGCTTTTAGCAAAAAATTAGAAAATATAAATAAGAACAAAACAAAGATGAACAATACAATAACTGAAATGATAAATACACCAGAAAGAATCAACAGTAGATTAGATGATACAGAGACATCAATCAGCGAGTTGAAAGACAAAGTAGTGGAAATCATTGAAGTTAAAAAGAATAAAAAGAAAGAAGACAGTTTAAGAGACTTCTGTGACAACATCAAGCATATTAACATTTGCATTATAGGTCTCACAGAGGGAGAAGAGAGGCAGAAAGGGGCAGAGAACATATTTGAAGACATAATAGCTATAATTCCCTAACTTGGGAAAGGAAACAGTCATCTAGTTGTAGGAAGCAGAGACAATCCCACACAGGATCAACCCAAAGAAGACCACACCAAGACACATTGTAATTAAAATGGCAAAAATTAAGAGAAAATTTTAAAAGCAGCAAGGGAAAAGGAACAAGTTACTTACAAGGAAACTCCCATAAGCCTATTGGCTAACTTTTCAGCAGAAACACTGCAGACCTGAAGGGAGTAGCACAATATATAATATTTAAAATGATGAAAGGGGAAAACCTACTACCAGGAATACTTTCACCAGCAAGGCTCTCATTCATGTTTGATGGAGAGATCAAAAGTTTTACAAGAAAGCAAAAGTTAAAGAGTTCAGCACCACCAAACCAGGTGTACAAGAAATGTTAAGGGGACTTTTCTAAGTGAGAGAGAAAAGGTCACAACTAGAAACATGAAAATCACAAAAGGAAAAATAGGTAAAGGAAAATATATAGTAAAGTTAGTAAATCAGCCAGATATAAAGCTAGAAGGAAGGTTAGAACACAAAAGTAATACAATCATGTATACTCATAATAAGTAGTTAAGAGATACATGAAACTAAAAGGTTTAAAATATGATGTCAAAAATAGTAAGTGTGGTGAGGGAAGTAAAAATGCAAGGTTGTTAAAATACACTTGAACTTAAGAGATCAGCAACTTAAAATAATCATGTATTTTCACATATATATGTATGTATCTTGCTAAATACAGTGTGGGGAATAAGACAATAACTATGCAATAGTTTTACATGTTGTAACTAGACTTATTGTGATGATCATTTTGAGAGGTATAGAAATACCAAATAGCTATACTGTGTAACAGGAACTAACATAGTGTTGTAGGTTAGTTATACTTCAAAACAGAAAAGAAAAAACAACCTCATGGAAAAATAGATCAGATTTGTGGTTACCAGAGGCAGGGGACTGGGGAAAAGACAATTGGAGGAAGGTGGTTAAAAGGTTCAAACTTCCAGTTATACAATAAATGAGTACTAGGAATGCAATATACATCATAAATAAACACTGCTGTATGTTATATATGAAAATTGTTGAGAGTAAATCTTGAGTTCTCATGTGAAGAAATTTTTTTTCTATTTCTTTAATTTTGTACCTACATAAGATGATGGATATTCACTTATTCACTTATCACTTATTGTGATAATCACTTCATAAGTTATGTAAGTAAAATTATAATGCTATACAACTTAAACTTAGTGCTGTATATCAATTATATATCAACAAAACTGAAAGAAAAAAAGAGGATATTATCAAAACTTGCACAACAAAAATTAGACAACCTGGAATACGTGGATAAATACCTTGAAAAACTCAATTTACTTACACTGACTAAACAAGAAATAGAGTATTTCAACAGACCTATATCAAATTAAGAGACTGAAATAGTAATCAAAAACCTACCAAAAAGGAAAAGTCCTGGAGAGATAACATCACTGACAAATTCTATCAAACATTTATATAATTAAGTAATCCTTTTCAAATATTCCAAAAAAGTGAAAAGAAGGAAACATTATATAATGCTGTGAGGCTAGATTTACCTGATATGAAAGCCTGTGTATTGCCAAAACCTGCTTTCAGTTTCAAGGTTCGTTGGACTCACCAGCAAAATACCCACTTGTCTCACACAACTGAACAGATTTAATTAATTTCTTTAATAGAAGATGATTTAACTTAATTTCAATATACAGTCATTAGAAGGGGATGAATAAAAGTATTAGAAAGACATAACAGAGTATACATCACCAGATTGGGCCAACATCTTCATCCAGATTCAAACAGCAGCTGGGAAATCCCGAGTAACAGCAATCTGGAGTCCCAGCTGGGAAGGGTCCCAGGCGGTGCGTCCACCTCAGGGGTGAAACTTCAAATTGTAGTTCTGGGGGCTTCCGTTTATAATTCCAGGCCACAAACTGATGTCATCAGTTTGCATGTAAAAATGCAGCCCTGGTTCAACTGTAACAATGCTGTTGGTTTCACCATATGAGTCACAAGATTTTCTAGACCCCAGGGGACTGGCCAGGTCCCCAGGGCTCAAGAAATTCCAAGACCCACTCCCTTTCTTATTGTACTTGCTGCTTGACTTGTTAGTAAGAATTGTTAGGTGTGCAACCAGGCCTGCAGTCCAGGCAGGATCACAAGTCAGTCAGAGGCCTTCTTTTGCCTCTGAAGCCTAAACAAGACTACTTTACTAGTTTTCCCAACAGCCAGATAAAGACATCACAAAATAAAATTACGGACCATGATCATTTCTAAATATGGACATTAAAATACTCAAGAAAAGATTTGCAGATCAAATCCTCTAGAATATTGAAAGGAGTATTCACCATAGTAAAATGATACTTATTCTATTTTTGCAAAGCTGGTTCAGCAAATGTAAATCAATCCATGTAATACAGCACATGAATATAATGAAGGGAAAAACAAACAAACAAATGATCATTTTAACTTACACAGCAAAGGAAGTTGAGAAAATCCAACATTCTTTTGATGAAAACTCTCAAGAAATTTAGGAATAGAAGGAGAAGTCCTCAATATGATACAGGATACTTTTGAAAAACCCACAGCTTATGTCATACTCAGTGGTATAAACTGAAAGCTTTCTTCCTAAGATCAGGAAAAATACAAGGTTGTATTGTTTCACTGCTGCTATTTAACCTTATACCAGAAGTTCTAGCATAGGAATGACACAGGAAAAAGAAATAAAAATGCATCCACATTGGAATGAGAGAGGTAAAGCAATGTGTATTTGCAGATGACATGATACTATACATAGAAAATCTCAAAGAATTCACAAAAAACTACTAAGGATAATAACCAAACTTAACTAAGGTGCATAATACAAGATTAACAGGCAAAAATCAGTTTTGTTCATACACACAAGGTCAGTGAACACTCTGAACATGAAACTTTTAAACTTCCACTTACTAGAGCAACAAAACAAATTAAATACTTAAGAATAAATCTAACCAAGGAGGTAAAACATTTGCATGATGAGAACCACAAAATATTATTATTATTATTATTATTATTACTGTGCTGCGTGGCATGTAGGATCTTAGTTCCCCAACCAGGGATTGAACCTATGCCTCCTGCAGTGGAAGCTCAGGGCCCTAACCACTGGACAGCCAGGGAATTCGCCACAAAACATTATTGCTGCAAGAAATTAAAGGATACCTAAATACATGGAAACTCATCCTATGTATGTTCATGATAGGAATACTTAACATGGTTAAGATGTCAACACTATCCAAAACTATCTACAGATTTAATGCAATGCCTATCAAAACTCTAACAGCATTTTTGTAGAAATAAAAAATCCAATCCTCAACCTCATATGGAACTACAAGAACCACAAATAGACGAAACAATCCTGAAAAACAACAAAGTTAAAGGACTCACACTTTCAAACACTGAAGTTAGAAATTTACTATAAACTTACAGTAAATTAACAGTGTAGTAATGGGAAAAGGGCAGACATATAAACCAATGGAATAGAAGACAAAGTAGAAATTAACCCTCACACGTATGGGCAATTGATTTTCAACAAGGATGCAAGACCATTCAGTGGGGAAAGGACAATCTTCTCAACAAATAGTGCTTGTAAAATCTTGATATCCACATGCAAAGGAATAAAGTTGGACACTTACCTTAAAAAAATTAACTCAAAATGGATCAGAGACAAATTTTAGAAGTAAAAACATAATACTTTTACAAGAAAATTCTAAGGGAAAACTTCATCACATTGTATTTTGCTATGATTTCATAGGTATGACACCAAAAGCACAAACAATAAAAGTAAATAAATTGGACTTCATCAAATGCAGAACTTTGTGCATCAAAAGATACTATCAAGAAAGTGAAATACAATATACAGATTGGGAGACAATCTCTGCAAATCACGTATCTGATAAGGAACTAATGTGCACAATACATAAAGAACTCCTATAACTCAACAACAAGAAAAAAACAATTGAAAATGGGAAAGTACTTGAATAGATACTTCTCAAAATAAGATAAACAAAAGGTCAAAAAGTACATGCAAAGATGCTCAAAATCATTAATCATTAAGGAAATGCAAATCGAAGAACCACTTCACACATTAAGATGGCTATTATAAAAAATAAATAAAAGGAAAATAGCAAGGGTTGGTGTGAAAATGGAGAAATAGGACCTCGTGCGTTACAATTCTGTTACTGAATGCAAGTTTGTATACCTGATGCAGTTTGTCCAGACAAACCAAAACATAGGAGTTTGGAGCAGAGAAAGGTTTACTGCAAGTCCACAAAGGAGGTGGGTGGCTTGTGCCCAGAAAGCCCTGAACTCTCCAAAGTGTTTCAGCAAAGCACTTTTAAAGGCAAGGTAAGAGAGGTATGTGGTTAGTTGTTGCAAACTTCTTGGTGTAGGACAGTACTTTGTTCTTGCCACTCTCCAAGTAGGTCAGGTCATGATGTTCCTGTAAACCTCCAACAAGACAAATATTATTTTCTGTTCTGCAACTTTTATCTCTATATTAATGGACTCTTAAAGGTCAGAGCCTTGAGAATAGGATATCCTGTACATTTCAGGCTGTAGGCAACATTATTTTACAAAAGGTACAGAGCCAACATGACCAACACAGGAAACAGAGCAGAAAGGTTAAAGTAAAAGAAACAGATCTAATGTGAAATCAGATTTGTTCTTCTCTATTATACTCATAAGAGTGCAAAATGATGTATCTGCTCTGAAAAACATTTTTCTTGTTCTTCACTAAGTTAAACATAGAGCTGTTATATGCCCCAGTAATTCTAATCCTGACTATTTATGAAGAGAAATTGAAATCAGGGAATCAAACAGATATTTGTACAACAATGGTCACAGCAACATTATTCACAATACCAGAATGAATGGATAAAGAAAATGTGATATACACACAAAATGGAATATTATTCAGCCTTAAAAAGAAGGGAAATTCTTATATGTTACAATATACATGAACCTTGAAGACATAATGCTAAGTGAAATAATGTTGTCAGAAGACAAATACTGTATGATTCCACTTATATCAGATACCTAGATTAGACAAATTCATGGAGACAGAAAGTAGAATAGAGGTACCAGGGGCTAGGGAGTGGGGGGAATAGGGAGTTATTGCTTAATGATACAGAGTTTATGTAGGGAAGATGAAAACATTTGGGGTATAGATAGTGCTTATCGTTACATACCACTGTGGATGTATTTAGTGCCACCAGATTCTATAATTACAATACTTTAAAATGATAGACATCATTATGTATATTTTACTATAATAAAAAAGGAAATACTTGATTCTAAGTTACTACCAAGTATATAACAAAGATCAAAGCCCTAACAATTTCTTAGTGAGGTAAATCACATTCCTTCCCTTTGCCTCTGAAAACTTTGTTTCAAAATCCACTTTACCAGAATGGCCTAGTAATACCAATATACACTTGTTTCAGATACAGATTGTCTTTTATCTTCATCTACAAGTTAGAATTAACCTGATGATGATAGCCTATCGACTAGGATTATTGCAAGCATTTGAAAACACTGTTGTGGTGTCAAAGGTTTAAAAACATTCATTACTTAATCACTTAGGACCTCAGTTTTCTTGTATATTACCTGGAGTCATCAAACCTGATTAATTCTAAGTTAACTGCCTCCTTCTGATGGGATGTGATTCTAAAAGGTTTCTAATAGAGTAAATGCACTTGTCTTAGCAGGTTCTGTGGAGATACACAGGAAAAGAAACCAGAAACACTAGGAGCAAATACCCGGCTATATGGATGGATTCCACAGAATGATCTTCTTGGGTAAGACCAAAGAGAAGCAAACTTAAATAATTTTGCTTAATTACGAATGAGGAATAATCTGAATGATTACTCAATAACAGATAAGTTGTATTCAAAATAAGAAAAAAAACGTAATTTCTTCTTCACATTTCTTCTCGAGCTTGTTAAAGAAAAACTTATTCATGACACTTGTTAAAGACTGTAAGGCACACTTTAGCCAAGACCACCATGATAAGTACAGTAACTACTGCAATGGACTTTTACAGTAAGACAGAGAGATTGGACTAAACTCTGCATGCAGAAAGAAAAGTGGGAAATTTATAACCAAAGTGCAGAGAGGGAGGTCAGTGGAATGGAAAATCACTAGAAGAAACATCAGGGTCAAGGGAGGACGCTGGCAAAACTAACCTAATCCGATTCTTGTTGACAGCAGGCCAGGGTGATCAGCCATCACTTGGGGGATGGTGAAAGAGGAAGCAGCAGCTCAAAAGAGTGATCAGGTATCAGTACTGGGAGAATCTAGCTAAACTGACTTTAGAAGGATGGTTGCTAAAATTGGGCAATGCAGAGATAAACAAAAAGCCCCCAAATCAGGGTCTACTTGAAAAGAGAGTTCAGAGGAGCCTGACTAGAGTTTGGTCAAATATGGAATCTTTGTCAAGCACTAACATAAATATGGTATTTATAATTCTTCCGTTTATGATACAATCTCTCCCTCCTCAGAATCAGAGCCAAAGAAAGTACCTTTACATCAGGCTCTCATTATCTTTTGTATAGAATATTGCAACACCCTCCTGGCTTTCTGTATCCATTATCTTCCTCCTCTCTTCACTTTTCCCACAGTAGCTATTTGAAAAAAAAATCTGATAAGCCATTTCACCATCTATAATATTATAAATGGTTCAAATTACTTATAATCAATTAAAAACCCAATTTTTAAAACAGAGTACTACATGAACTTGCCCAGGTCGATCTTTCTAGCCTGTTATGCCAACATTCTCACATTGAAACCCTGCACATCTCAACTCCCTTTCCCTATTAAAGCAAGCGTTTGTTTTCTTAAAACCCTCCATTCCTTTTTATTAAAGTATTCTCACCCCAGCAACTGTCCAACGTCAAGTGCTCTCCATCGGTTAACTCTGCACAAACTTTTCACAGGTGTGGAATGACTTAATTGCTGGAATTACTAATTGCTGCTTAGCCTGGAATAATTAATTGCTGCTTTCTTTAGAGCCTATAGGAATTTATATATGGCCTCATGGCACAGAATTATGCAGAAGATGCTACCTAATTGAATTAATGATTTATAAAGGTGTCATGATTTTCTGTATCTGAAACTCTTACTAATGATATATATTTTATTTTTAGGTCATCCCAAAGCCAGAGCTTTTATTACTCACTGTGGAACCAAAGGGATCTATGAAGCTATTTACCACAGGGTCCCTATGGCGGTAATTCCCCTGTTTGGTGATCAGCATGATAATATTGCTCATATAAAAGCCAAAGGGGCAGCTGTTGAAATAAATTTGCACATAATTACGAGTTCCAATCTCCTTAACACTTTGAACACAGTTATTAACAACCTTTCCTGAGTATAGACTATATTCTTTTCTGAGAAGCGTCGGTATTTTAAAAGGAGTAAGTTGTTTCATTCAGTTAAACTGATTACTTTTACATAATCACCAGGACATAACTAACATCAAATATGATTGTCTTACACTTCTCAAATTCTATGAAAGTATTTAGATTCACCTACTGTTACTGGGTAATAGATTACAACCTCAAAGAAATACTAAATTTATTTAAAGAAACTAAGCTGCTGTTAAAGAGATACAAATATTTTTATTAATAATACTTATTGTTTATCTCTTAAAAATGCAGATGTTAACACTAAAAAGAATTTAGACAATATAAAAAAAAGCATAGAGAAATAAAAATGAAAAATCACTTAACTCTCCACATGCAGCTATAACCATCAGTATAGAAATATTACTTTAGGTATTTCCTCGTACTAATTTATAACTAGAAAAAAAGATAGAAATACTTTTATAAAAATAGGATCATTCTACTTGTTAATTAAAAACATCCTATATTGGTATATTTTAATTGAAAACAAGAGAAAGACAGTGAAGTAAAGAGTGTGAGACAGTGAGATCCAAATGGAGACATAGAAGACCCCAGCCTCCCTGTCCCCTGACAAAGATCGACAATTAGACATGACAGTACCCATAAACAAAAACATCTCTGGGAGAGCTCTAAAGTCCACTTAAGGAATTTTAGCAACACTGTGGAACTAAAAAATCCTGAGAATAATCACACAAAAACAGAATGAAGACAGCTTCATTTTACCCATATCATCCCATTTCCAAGCCAGCATTACTCAACACCAAGAGGGAACTTCCCAGCTAGAAAGAGTTTCTCAACAGGAAAGTCGAGTGACCAGTTTCTAAAGCCTTTTGGGGCACAGAAATAGAAACACAAATCCTAAATTGTAGCTACTACAAAGCTACAGATCTTCTAAAAGTATGGTACTGGCATAAAAACAGACACATAGACCAACGGACAGGATTGAGTGTCCAAAAGTAAACCCTCACATATAAGGTAAAAAAATATTTGACAAAAGAGCCAAGAATACTCAATAAGAAAACAGTTGTGTCTTCAATAAATGGTGCTGGGGAACCTAGATAATCTCATATAGCAGAATGAAATTGGACCCCTATCTTACATCACTTACAAAGATTAACTAAAAATGGATTAAAAACTTAAACATAAGACCTGAAACCATACAACTCCTAGAAGAAAATATAGGGGAAAAAATCTCCTTGGCAAGGGTCTTTGTAACAATATTTTGGATATGCCAACGACAGCACAAGGAACAAATACAAGAATCAACAAGTGGGCTACATCAAATTTAAAAGCTCCTGCACAGCAAAAGAAATGATCTACAAAATGAAAGAAAACCTACAAAATGGGAGAAAATGTTTGCAAATTAGATATCTGATAAGGTTAAAATACAAAATATATAAAAACTCATATAACTCAAGTAAAGAAAAATTTAAAAATTAGTAGAGGGGGGGACCTTGAAGATGGCGGAAGAGTAAGACGCGGAGATCGCCTTCCTCCCCACGGATACACCAGAAATACATCCACACGTGGAACAACTCCTACAGAACTCCTACTGAAGGCTGGCAGAAGACCTCAGACCTCCCAAAAGGCAAGAAACTCCCCACGTAACTGGGTAGGGCAAAAGAAAAAACAGAGACAAAAGAATAAGGACGGCACCTGCACCAGTGGGAGGGAGCTGTGAAGGAGGAAAAGTTTCCACACACTAGGAAGCCCCTCCGCGGGCGGAGACTGCGGGAGGCGGAGGGGGGAGTTTCGGGACCGCGGAGTAGTGCACAGCGACGGGTGCGGAGGGCAAAGCGGGGAGATTCCTGCACAGACGATCGGTGCCGACCAGCACTCACCAACCCGAGAGGCTTGTCTGCTCACCCGCCGGGGCGGGCGGGGCTGCGAGCTGAGGCTCGGGTTTTGGTTTTGGACGGAGCTCAGGGAGAGGACTGGGGTTGGCGGCTTGAACATAGCCTGAAGGGGTTAGTGCACCACGACTAGCCGGGAGGGAGTTCGGGGAAAAGCCTGCACCGGCCGAAGAGGCAAGAGACTTTTTCTTCCCTCTTTGTCTCCTGGTGCGCGAGGAGAGGGGTTTAAGAGCGCTGCTTAAAGGAACTCCAGAGACGGGCGCGAGCCGCGGCTAAAAGCGCGAACCCCAGAGACGGGCGCGAGCCGCGGCTGAGGGCGCGAGCCCCCGAGACGGGCGCGAGCCGCGGCTGAAAGCACAAACCCCAGAGACGGGCGCGAGCCGCGGCTAAAACCGCGGACCCCAGAGACGGGCGGGAGACGCTAAGGCTGCTGCTGCCGCCACCAAGGGGCCTGTGTGCGAGCACAGGTCACTCTCCACACCCCGCTTCCGCGGAGCCTGTGCAGCCCGCCACTGCCAGGTTCCCGGGATCCAGGGACAACTTCCCCGGGACAGCGCACGGCGGGCCTCAGGCTGGTGCAACGTCACGCCGGCCTCTGCCGCAACGTCACGCTGCCTCTGCCGCCCGCAGGCCGGCCCCGCACGCAGTGCCCCTCCTTCCCCCATCCCCCAACCCCCGGCCTGAGTGAGCCGGAGGCCCCGAATCAGCGGCTCCTTTAACCCCGTCCTGTCTGAGCGAAAAAACAGACGCCCTCCAGCGACCTACACGCAGAGGCAGGGCCAAATCCAAAGCTGAGCTCCTGTGAGCTGTGAAAACAAAGAAGAGAAAGGGAAATCTCTCCCAGCAGCCACAGAAGCAGCGGATTAAAGCTCCACAATCAACTTGATATACCCTGCATCTGTGGAATACCTGAATAGACAAGGAATGATCCCAAATTGAAGAGGGGGAATTTAGGAGCGAGATCTATGATTTTTTTCCCTTTTCCTCTTTTTGTGAAGGTGTACGTGTATGCTCCTGTGTGACTTCTAGTCTGTATACTCGAGCTTCCACCATTTGTCCTAGGGCTCTATCCGTCCATGACCTTTTTTTAAAAATTCTTTTTCTTAATAATTAAGTTTAATTGTAATAACTTTATTATACTTTACCTTCGTTCTTTCTTTCTTTCCTTCCTTCCCTCCCTCCTTTAGACAACGAATCACCCCAAATTGAGGAGGTGGTATCAGGGAGCAGGATTTATGATTTTTCCCCCTTTACCTCTTTTTGTGAAGGTGTATGTGTATGCTTCTGTGTAAGATTTTCTCTGTATAGCTTTGCTTCCAACATTTGTCCTAAGGTTCTATCCGTCCCTTTTTTTTTTTTTTTTTTCTAAATATTTTTTAATTCAATAACTATATTATACTTTTTTTTATTTTTACTGTATCATCTTTCTTTCTGTCTTTTTTTCCTTCTTTCCCTCCTTCCTTCCTTCCTCCCTCCCTCCCTCCCTCCTTTCTTTCCTTCTTTGCTTCTTTCTTCCTTCCTTCCTTTCCTCCTTTCCTTCTTTCTTTCCTCATACTTCTACTAATTCTCTCTACTTTTTCTCCCTTTTATTCTGAGCCGTGTGGATGAAAGGCTCTTGGTGCTCCAGCCAGGAGTCAGGGCTCTGCCTCTGAGGTAGGAGAGCCAACTTCAGGTCACTGGTCAACAAGAGACCTCCCAGCTCCACATAATATTAAACAGCGGAAATCTCCCAGAGACCTCCATCTTAACACCAGCACCCAGCTTCACTCAACGACCAGCAAGCCACAGTGCTGGACAACCTATGCCAAACAACTAGCAAAACAGGAACACAACCCCACCCATTAGCAGAGAGGCTGCCTAAAATCAGAATAAGGCCACAGACACCCCAAAACACACCACCAGACGTGAACCTGCCCACTAGAGAGACAAGATCCAGCCTCACCCAGCACAACACAGGCACTAGTCCCCTCCACCAGGAAGCCTACACAACCCACTGAACCAACCTTAGCCACTGGAGACAGACATCAAAAACAACGGGAACTACGAACCTGCAGCCTGCAAAAAGGAGACCCCAAACACAGTAAGATAAGCAAAATGAGAAGACAGAAAAACACACAGCAGATGAAGGAGCAAGATAAAAACCCACCAGACCTAACAAATGAAGAGGAAATAGGCAATCTACCTGAAAAAGAATTCAGAATAATGATAGTAAGGATGATCCGAAATCTTGGAAGTAGAATGGACAAAATGCAAGAAACAGTTAACAAGGACCTACAAGAACTAAAGATGAAACAAGCAACGATGAACAATGCAATAAATGAAATTAAAATCACTCTAGATAGGATCAATAGCAGAATAACTGAGGCAGAAGAACGGATAAGTGACCTGGAAGATAAAGTAGTGGAAATAACTACTGCAGAGCAGAATAAAGAAAAAAGAATGAAAAGAACTGAGGACAGTCTCAGAGACCTCTGGGACAACATGAAACGCACCAACATTCGAATTATAGGGGTTCCAGAAGAAGAAGAAAGAAAGAAAGGGACTGAGAAAATATTTGAAGAGATTATAGTTGAAAACTTCCCTAATATGGGAAAGGAAATAGTTAATCAAGTCCAGGAAGCACAGAGGGTCCCATACAGGATAAATACAAGGAGAAACACGCCAAGACACATATTAATCAAACTGTCAAAAATTAAATACAAAGAAAGCATATTAAAAGCAGCAAGGGAAAAACAACAAATAACACACAAGGGAATCCCCATAAGGTTAACAGCTGATCTCTCAGCAGAAACCCTACAAGCCAGAAGGGAGTGGCAGGACATACTGAAAGTGATGAAGGAGAATAGCCTGCAACCAAGACTACTCTACCCAGCAAGGATCTCATTCACATTTGATGGAGAAATTAAAACCTTTACAGACAAGCAAAAGCTGAGAGAGTTCAGCACCACCAAACCAGCTTTACAACAAATGCTAAAGGAACTTCTCTAGACACGAAACACAAGAGAAGGAAATGACCTATAGTAGCGAACCCAAAACAATATATAAAATGGAAATAGGAACATACATATCAATAATTACCTTAAATGTAAATGGACTAAATGCTCCCACCAAAAGACACAGATTGGCTGAATGGATACAAAAACAAGACCCTTATATATGCTGTCTACAAGAGACCCACTTCAGAACTAGAGACACATACAGACTGAAAGTAAGGGGATGGAAAAAGATATTCCATGCAAATGGAAACCAAAAGAAAGCTGGAGTAGCAATTCTCATATCAGACAAAATAGACTTTAAAATAAGGACTATTAAAAGGGACAAAGAAGGACACTACATAATGATCAAGGGATCGATCCAAGAAGAAGATATAACAATTGTAAATATTTATGCACCCAACATAGGAGCACCTCAATACATAAGGCAAATACTAACAACCATAAAAGGGGAGATCAACAGTAACACATTCATAGTAGGGGACTTTAACACCCCACTTTCAACCATGGACAGATCATCCAAAATGAAAATAAATAAGGAAACACAAGCTTTAAATGATACATTAAACAAGATGGACTTAATTGATATTTATAGGACACTCCATCCAAAAACAACAGAATACACATTTTTCTCAAGTGCTCATGGAACATTCTCCAGGATAGATCATATCTTGGGTCACAAATCAAGCCTTGGTAAATTTAAGAAAACTGAAATTGTATCAAGTATCTTTTCCGACCACAACGCCATGAGACTAGATATCAATTACAGGAAAAGATCTGTAAAAAATACAAACACATGGAGGCTAAACAATACACTACTTAATAATGAAGTGATCACTGAAGAAATCAAAGAGGAAATAAAAAAATACCTAGAAACAAATGACAATGGAGACACAACGACCCAAAACCTATGGGATGAAGCAAAAGCAGTTCTAAGGGGGAAGTTTATAGCAATACAAGCCCACCTTAAGAAGCAGGAAACATCTCGAATAAACAACCTAACCTTGCACCTCAAGCAATTAGAGAAAGAAGAACAAAAAAACCCCAAAGCTAGCAGAAGGAAAGAAATCATAAAAATCAGATCAGAAATAAATGAAAAAGAAATGAAGGAAACAATAGCAAAGATCAATAAAACTAAAAGCTGGTTCTTTGAAAAGATAAACAAAATAGATAAACCACTAGCCAGACTCATCAAGAAAAAAAGGGAGAAGACTCAAATCAATAGAATTAGAAATGAAAAAGGAGAAGTAACAACTGACACTGCAGAAATAAAAAAAATCATGAGAGATTACTACAAGCAACTCTATGCCAATAAAATGGACAATCTGGAAGAAATGGACAAATTCTTAGAAATGCACAACCTGCCAAGACTGAATCAGGAAGAAATAGAAAATATGAACAGACCAATCACAAGCACTGAAATTGAAACTGTGATTAAAAACCTTCCAACAAACAAAAGCCCAGGACCAGATGGCTTCACAGGTGAATTCTATCAAACGTTTAGAGAAGAGCTAACACCTATCCTTCTCAAACTCTTCCAAAATATAGCAGAGGGAGGAACACTCCCAAATTCCTTCTACGAAGCCACCATCACCTTGATACCAAAACCAGACAAGGATGTCACAAAGAAAGAAAACTACAGGCCAATATCACTGATGAACATAGATGCAAAAATCCTCAACAAAATACTAGCAAACAGAATCCAACAGCACATTAAAAGGATCATACACCATAATCAAGTGGGGTTTATTCCAGGAATGCAAGGATTCTTCAATATACGCAAATCTATCAATGTGATAAACTATATTAACAAATTGAAGGAGAAAGACCATATGATCATCTCAATAGATGCAGAGAAAGCTTTCGACAAAATTCAACACCCATTTATGATAAAAACCCTCCAGAAAGTAGGCATAGAGGGAACTTTCCTAAACATAATAAAAGCCATATATGACAAGCCCACAGCAAACATCATCCTCAATGGTGAAAAACTGAAAGCATTTCCACTAAGATCAGGAACAAGACAAGGTTGCCCACTCTCACCACTCTTATTCAACATAGTTTTGGAAGTTTTAGCCACAGCAATCAGAGAAGAAAAGGAAATAAAAGGAATCCACATCGGAAAAGAAGAAGTAAAGCTGTCACTGTTTGCAGATGACATGATACTATACATAGAGAATCCTAAAGATGCTACCAGAAAACTACTAGAGCTAATCAATGAATTTGGTAAAGTAGCAGGATACAAAATTAATGCACAGAAATCTATGGCATTCCTATATACTAATGATGAAAAATCTGAAAGTGAAATCAAGAAAACACTCCCATTTACCATTGCAACAAAAAGAATAAAATATCTAGGAATAAACCTACCTAAGGATACGAAAGACCTGTATGCAGAAAATTATAAGACACTGATGAAAGAAATTAAAGATGATACAAATAGATGGAGAGATATACCATGTTCTTGGATGGGAAGAATCAACATTGTGAAAATGACTCTACTACCCAAAGCAATCTACAGATTCAATGCAATCCCTATCAAACTACCACTGGCATTTTTCACAGAACTAGAACAAAAAATTTCGCAATTTGTATGGAAACACAAAAGACCCCGAATAGCCAAAGCAATCTTTAGAACGAAAAAAGGAGCTGGAGGAATAAGGCTCCCTGACTTCAGACTATATTACAAAGCAACAGTAATCAAGACAGTATGGTACTGGCACAAAAACAGAAAGATAGATCAGTGGAACAGGATAGAAAGCCCAGAGATAAACCCACGCACATATGGACACCTTATCTTTGATAAAGGAGGCAGGAATGTACAGTGGAGAAAGGACAGCCTCTTCAATAAATGGTGCTGGGAAAACTGGACAGGTACATGTAAAAGTATGAGATTAGATCACTCCCTAACACCATACACAAAAATAAGCTCAAAATGGATTAAAGACCTAAATGTAAGGCCAGAAACTATCAAACTCTTAGAAGAAAACATAGGAAGAACACTCTATGACATAAATCACAGCAAGATCCTTTCTGACCCACCTCCTAGAGTAATGGAAATAAAAACAAAAATAAACAAATGGGACCTAATGAAACTTCAAAGCTTTTGCACAGCAAAGGAAACCATAACCAAGACCAAAAGACAACCCTCAGAATGGGAGAAAACATTTGCAAATGAAGCAACTGACAAAGGATTAATCTCCAAAATTTACAAGCAGCTCATGCAGCTCAATAACAAAAAAACAAACAACCCCATCCAAAAATGGGCAGAAGACCTAAATAGACATTTCTCCAAAGAAGATATACAGAATGCCAACAAACACATGAAAGAATGCTCAACATCATTAATCATTAGAGAAATGCAAATCAAAACTACAATGAGATATCATCTCACACCAGTCAGAATGGCCATCATCAAAAAATCAAGAAACAATAAATGCTGGAGAGGGTGTGGAGAAAAGGGGACACTCTTGCACTGCTGGTGGGAATGTGAATTGGTTCAGCCACTGTGGAGAACAGTATGGAGGTTCCTTAAAAAACTACAAATAGAATTACCATATGACACAGCAATCCCACTACTTGGCATATACCCTGAGAAAACCAAAATTCAAAGAGAGTCATGTACCAAAATGTTCATTGCAGCTCTATTTACAATAGCCAGGACATGGAAACAACCTAAGCGCCCATCATCGGATGAATGGATAAAGAAGATGTGGCACATATACACAATGGAATATTACTCAGCCTTAAAAAGAAATGAAATTGAGCTATTTGTAATGAGATGGATAGACCTAGAATCTGTCATACAGAGTGAAGTAAGTCAGAAAGAAAAAGACAAATACCGTATGCTAACATATATATATGGAATTTAAGGGAAAATAATGTCATGAAGAACCTAGGGGTAAGATAGGAATAAAGACGCAGACCTACTGGAGAACGGACTTAAGGATATGGGGAGGGGGAAGGGTGAGTTTTGACAGGGCGAGAGAGAGTCATGGACATATACACACTAACAAACGTAGTAAGGTAGATAGCTGGGGGGAAGCAGCCGCAAGGCACAGGGATATTAGCTCGGTGCTTTGTGACAGCCTGGAAGGGTGGGATGGGGAGAGTGGGAGGGAGGGAGACGCAAGAGGGAAGACATATGGGAACATATGTATATGTATAGCTGATTCACTTTGTTGTAAAGCAGAAACTAACACACCATTGTAAAGCAATCATACCCCAATAAAGATGTTTAAAAAAAAAAAAAATTAGTAGAGTTACTAAATAAACATTTTTCCAAAGAAGATGTACAAATGGCCAACAGATACATGAAAGGGGGGTTGACATCAGTAAGCATCAGAAAATGCAAATCAAAACCACAATGAAATATCACCTCATACCTATTAGAATGGCCATCAATGAAAGAAAAGGTATAACAAATGTTGGTGAGGAAGTGAAGAAGGGTGTTGGTAGGAATGTAAATTGCTGTAACCACTATGGAAAATAGGATGGCGCTTCCTCCAAAAATTTAAAATAGAACTACTACATCATTCAGCAATGCCACTTTGGGGTATACATCTAAAGGAAATTACAACGGAATATGGAAGAGATACCTGCATTTCTATGTTCATTGTAGCGTTATTCATAACAACTAAGATATAAAAACAACCTAATTATCCATCAATGGATAAATGGATAAAGAAGATGTGGTATATGTATGTAAAGAAATATTATTCAGGAAAGAGAAAGAAGGAAATCCTGCCATTTGTGTAACATGACATTGTTCTAAGTGAAATAAGTCAGGCAGAGAAAGCCAAATACTGTATGATATCACTTATATGTGTAATCTAAAAAGTCAAATTCATAGAAACTGAAAGCAGGTTGGTGGTAACTAGAGTCTAGGGGTTTGGGAAGTGAAGAGATGTTGGTCAAAGGGTACAAACTTTTAGTTTGAAGTGAATAAGTTATAGGGATATTTGTACTGCATGGTGATTATAAATAAATAAAAATATTCTCAACAGCAAGTGATTATATTTATCATTTTAGTGTATTTCAAATAAATCAAATATATTCTTGGAAAAAAATAAGCTATATTAAAAGTAAAAGAATTGCCACGGTTGGAGAGTATTTTTAATATTAGATAAATTCTTACTAAAATTTTCCTATAATTCTATGTACAAATATTTACATTAGAGTTTAGAATAATTACTTTTTAAATATTTCCAATTTTGGTCAATATAGAATGACTTTTCACTATGAAGTCACTTTTAAACTTCCCATTCATGTCACCTAAACATCACATCTTAATTTTTGTTTGCTGTATTATCATTATAACATGTTCAAAACTTACAATGTACACATTTTGTCCATGACCAAAATTTCGAATAACATTTAGCCTTAGTTTTGTATTTATATGGATTTAATGAAGCACTTTCTTTTTATTGCAGTCTCTCTATTCCTGGAGGATTTTCTTTTCATTAATTTTTTATCTGACAGATATTTTGTTTTTGTGTCTTGGAGGGTTTCTTGTTGCTATTTCCTTGTTTCCTTGAGATGTATTCAGAAGTACTTATTCCTTAAATTCTTGGTATTAAGAAAGGCCTTTTTTTTTTTTTAAACCAAAGAGCAACAAGGATTTGATGTTTTTCTGATTTACCGTTCCCTTCCTCAGAACTTTCTACATGCTCTTCCACTATCTTTTACAATTTAATGTTCTATATTCTCCATCAATGATGACTGCACTTCAGTGTGGGAGAATAACCTTCCTCCTTCAACTCCTTCACAGATACAAGGAAATCCTTTTTCTAAATCAGCCATTCAAAACCTTAAACCAAACCTTGGTCTGGTCTTTGTTCCATGACAGAAGTTAGAAGGGTTAGTGTTCTAGCTATTGCCATTGTTCTGTCTCAACACTGGCACTTGCATCCCTCTGTAGCTTGAAGCAAAGAGTCCAGCATCTACTCACTTTCAGGCTCACTTCTTGCCCAGACGGTCACATGAAACTTATTGGTTTCATCTGGAATGTCAGGGCCATGAAAATCACAGACTGAAACCATTTCCCGTTACTATTGAAGACTAGCTCCTTGCTAACACTGACACTCCAGACAGAACGTGGGGAAGGGCAGAGTGGTGGGGGGAAGGGTTCCTTTTTTATAAACTTTCCCCTCATTGCTGCTTCTTGTCACTATCATGTTCCCAATACTACACTCATCAAATGAAACCAAATTCTGTATTCTCAACCTACATATTCTACATTCCTATTTCTGAACTTTCAAAATGATATTTCCAGTTAGAAATTCTTTTCTCCCCTGCCTCCAATCATTACTGAGACTATGAAACATCCAACAAATTCCAGCTGATAGGCCACCATATCTAGAAATATCTCAAGAGGAAACAAACTTTCATATGCATTCTGACTCTTGGTGATATCACTTATGACACAACTTATTATATAATTATGTAATATACTTTTAATAATATATAACAGTTTTAGGTATATCATGTCCTTAACAAATTTTTCAAGTTGCTATCTGTATATTCAATTTTAGCTATAAAGAGAATGCTATGAAGTTAGCAAGAATTCACCATGATCAGCCTATGAAGCCTCTGGAATGAGCAGTTCTTCTGGACTGAGTTTATCATGTGCCATAAAGGAGTCAAACACCTTTGGCCAGCCATCCACAACCACACCTAGTACCAGTACAATTTTTTTTATGTGATTGGGTTCCCCCTAGCATACGTGGCAACTTTTATATTCCTGATCACTAAATATTGCCTGTTTTGTTGCTGGAAGTTTGGTAAAACTGCGAAGAAGAAAAAGAGAGAGTAGTTTTTTTTTAACAGTTCGGCTGGAAACTTTGGTAGGATCCATCTGAATTAACCCAGCCACTGATTAGAATAGATTCCTCTCCTACTTACTTCCCCAGGTTCTTGTCCATTCCTCAGCTTATCAAGTCACAGATCAAAGACTCACCCCAAAAATATGCCACATGATTCAGAATTAAGGTTTAAATTAATCTGTTCTTTAAAAGAGAATATAAACAATTAAACACAAGTTATTACCATTAAAGTCTCAGTGCTTTATTTCTTTCTTTCAGTTCAACCAAATGAGATGCTGTTTGAGACCTTAGGAACATAATGATTAATTCTATTTTCAGTACTGCTCATGTTGAATATTTCCTAAATAACATCGTTTTGGGTCCAGTGTATGAGAATTATTGGATATTATCTAAAGGAATTAGACAAGAAGTAATGTAAAATATTACTCTAGCCAGAGCTGCCCTTCTGGTCAGGAAGATCAGGAAACTGTCAGGGTTTCTAATCTGTTGTAAAGCAGATTTTACACTATCAATTTCCTTTCATATGACACATCAGACTTTGTCCCTCTTGGAATACAAAACACTATTTTTGGTCTTTGATTTGAAGAGTTCCCTTCATTTGGATATTAATAATGATAGTACTTCATTTGTATTGTAACACTTCGTGGCTTCAGAGAACTAGCTGATTATCATATGTTAGCATGGTTGATGATATGATGGAGCAGAAGTAAATGATTGGAATTTAATTCCTACCGTTTTAAATTAATTTAAAAGTTTATTTAATTCTTTCCTACATTAATTTTACTTACAATGTACATATTTGAAAAGAAGAAGCAAATTACTTAAGAGCTACTCTGCAAATACTTTGGGAAGAAAATGTATTTCTCAGAAATGCTATTTTCTATGGGTATGATTTCTCCATCAGAAACTCAAGAGTTTGCCCATTTCTTCCTTTTCCTTTGTCCCATCACTTCCCCTGGTCCTCTCATGAACTGTACTGGGACAGCTATAATAAGCACAAGTACCTAGGCTTCTTATTAATTAGCATCAGTCAGAAATCTGCAGTAAACATGAAGACACAAGTTCAATTTTAATAAAAATAAAGAATATATTTTCCTCTCTTTTCTAAAAAGTCTATCTTCCATTATGTTTGTCAGTGTTTTGCCCTTGAGGTCAAAATATTATTTAACTGTGATGGTATTACATAGTAGTAACCAAGTTCATTAAATGATTTACCACAGAGTTTGAAATTTATAACTCAAGTTTAAGAGGCCTAAAATTATAGCTCTATCTTAGAATAGTTATAAATCATTTGGGCAATTATCTTCTTTGTTACAGGAATAGTGGCACAAATAAGAACAAGATAAAGATAAATTTATTCTTAGGTGTGGAATTAACTGTAAAGAGATATACAAAAAAAGATATTTTCTCAATTTTATGAGGTTTTGAGATAATTAATTATAATGCTTTAAGGTATATATTTTGAAAAATGTAAACACAATGCTACCTTGTTTACAATCTAATTAATGTAATCGAAGCAATAATTTACCATAATGCTAAATCATTTATTCTGGCAATAGATAATGTTATTTCCTAAAATACTCTATAAAATCATAGTTTAATCTTTGGCTATTTTATACCAATGTCAAGATATCCCTTCACTTTTTTCATTATTATCAAATGATGTAACATAAAGGAGTTTAAGTAAACTCAAGATTTGGATACCTTGTTAGCAATTTCTGAGTTTATTCAAAAGAACTACCCTGGCAAATAAACAAATATATTCTATCTTGTAGAGACCAAAGCTTTTCTTAAACACAAATATTTGCCTATTTAAATCATCTATACATTATTATATTAAATATATTAACAATCTGGTAATAATTTTAGGTGTGTAGAAGCTAAACCTTTGTAACGTATCATATTTTTTCTAGTTTAAGTTTTAATAAAAACATATTTTTCAGGAGTTTGATGACCTCTGGCTTTTCTAGTCAGTTAAAATAACATGTCTTAACATACTTTATTTTTAAACTATTTACTATTCATATGTGACTATATTATAGAATCCTGCTCAATTTTCTTCTGTATCATGACAATTGAAAACACTAATAGGTAGATGCAAGTATTTTGTACATTACATGCATACATATGTGAATACAAAGTCGCTTTCTATACATCACAAAAAAGTGATTTATATTTTATGTTTTGATTTTCAAACTTGCTTGTTTTTTACAATGAAGGATTTGTTTCTCTTATGTTCTACATGTTTTACCAAAAATAATGATTCACCTGTATCTTAGATTTAACATACTCCCTAATTTAGGAGAATATTAACTGTATTTTAAACAGTAATACATTTGGGACTTAGAAGCATCTGCTGTCTATAAAATAGAGAACCATAAGTTCTGCAATGAACATTGAAACCCTACCAACCTGCTTCTCAATTTCATTTCCTCCCCAGGTTGTTTGCTTCTGAATTCCATTCCAATTCTACCAAAGTTCTAGATTCTGGCTCTAAACTTAGCCAAAGAGGCTGAGATTCTAACCTCTCATTGTCAGTTCTTGCCATTCATTTCCCCCAGAGACAACCTTTAATACACTCAGATGAAATCTTCTATGATATCAGCAATCCATATGACACCATGAAATGAAGGCACCTTTCACCCTTAAAGGAATTGTCAGATGATAAAATTATGATATTTTCATGAAGGGAAGCCACCCCACTATCCTGAAGATCCTTTGCCCTCATGAACATGCCTCAATTTAGATCTTGTCTCCTTTCCAGGACTCTTAGACATAAAGTCTCGTCATGCAGATTATGATAGGGGAGATCCTAAAACTCATGGAGAGTTTGCAATAAACTAGATCTTTCTTCCTTTGTTGAGATAAAACTGCTTTTTCATCGATAATTACTAAGAACTGAGGGAAGATTCACTGTCCAGGTGTCATGATGTTATCATCTTACCTGTGTGAGAGGTATAAGAAATCACTTCTGGTACTATTACTCCTGCACCATCCCTTTGCAGTTAGCAGCCATCTTCCATTCCAGTCTTCACAAAACCCGATGCAATACCTCAGGAGAATCCTGACATGAGAAATGTGAATTTATCCATTACTTTCATATGTTTACAAGGCAAGATGATGAGGATATTTTTCCCAAATTAGTTGCTACACTTAAAAGCTTATATCACGGGGCTTCCCTGGTGGCACAGTGGTTGGGGGTCCGCCTGCCGATGCAGGGGATGTGGGTTCGTGCCCCGGTCCAGGAAGATCCCACATGCCGCGGAGCGGCTGGGCCCGTGAGCCATGGCCGCTGAGCCTGTGCGTCCGGAGCCTGTGCTCCGCAACGGGAGAGGCCACGAGAGTGAGAGGCCTGTGTACCGCAAAAAAAGAAAAAAAAAAAAAAAAAGCTTATATCACTCACAGAATGAATGTTTACATAGAATCTGTATCCAAATCCTTTTCAAAGGAGATTCTCCTCTCATTTCAGGTCAATAGATTATTGATAGCATAAAAACAAATCTATCCCATGACATGCATCTTTCCCTTCCTACTTCTAATTTGATGGGAAGTCCTGGTAAGGTCATTTTAAAATATAACTTACCTGGACTACAAAGGCAGGATACAAAAGTTCAGAAGAAGGTACTTAGAGGATAAATACTTTCTAAGAGTAAGTATTGGGAAGTACTGAAGAAGTGAGAGAAATATAAGGAATGTTGCAAATGTTCAGAAAAGGAAATGATCATAATTCAGAGATAATATTCTTAAATAAAGGAAAGTAACCAAAGTTGATACTCAAAGGATACCCATGTTTGGATAAAAAGGAAAAAAGGGAAGGAATAACTATAGCCAAAAGAACAACAGCAAGCTAAATGAAATGGGGCTAATAAAACAGGTGTGAAAATATGGAGAAAGAAATGCTCAAATAAATCAGAATATCCTTGTGTTGACACGTGCTGCTTTCGTATCTGGAAACTCCCTACATACAAGGTAATTTCTTCTTAGTCTAGAGCCAGTAGCATTTACAGTGATACTGGGATTTATTTTTCACACATAGAGGCACAAGATCATATACGCTTTTCTTTATCTATTTGCTTTCCAAAGCTTCTGAACTGGAGATTAGCTTGCAGAGAAATTATGAAGGCGTGCTCTTGGAAACAAAATCTTTACCTCATAGTCATTGTGACCTTGCTATGTGCCAGTTATATTTTAACTACTTAATTGACTCCATCCTGGATATAAGTGAGAGCTACCTCTGCAGTAAAGAAAGTTTATGAAGAAGGTTTGGATTTTATCAAGATGTCTAAGACATGGGCTTCTCTTCTTGTCCTTTCATTTCAGCTGTGCATCTTGTGGAAAGGTGCTGCTGTGGCCAATGGAATATAATCACTGCATCAATTTAAAGACAATATGGGATGAACTTGCTCAGAGGGACCATGAAGTTACTGTGCTAGTATCTTCACCAACCTTGTGGGTCCCAATAAGCCATCTACCCTTAAATTTGAGGTCCACTCTACATCCTTCACTAAGAATGAGCTTGATTTGCTTTTTACAAAATGGATCAAGATATGGACATACGAGTTACCAAAGAATATATTATGGGCATATGATTCAAAGATGCAAAAAACATATTATGAATATTCTGATACTGTTCAAAAGCTCTGTGAGGATGCAGTTTTGAACAAAAAACTTGTGAAAAAACTGCAGAATACAGATTTGATGTTGTTTTTGGACATGCCATTTCTCCTTGTGCCGAGCTGCTGTCTGAACTACTTAACCTACCTTTGGTCTACAGTCTTTGACTTACCACTGACAATACAAATGAAAAACTCTGTGGAGGGCTCATATTACCTCCTTCCTATGTACCTGTTATCATATCAGAACTTAGTGACAAAAGGACATTTATGGAGATGGTAACAAATATGTTGTAGTAGCTATATTTTGACTTTGCATTTGAGACTTTTAACAAGAAGTAGTGGGATAAATTTTACAGTGAAGTATTAGGTAAGTCTAGTTTATTTAGTACGTTTTCCCTCTAGTAGATGGAAAGAAACCTTACTTCCTTTGTGTGGGTTAGAGTGCATATGTGTGTGTATATATATACATATAATTTAAAATAAAAAATAACTTGTATTTTCTTAGCTTTAGTGTCAAAATGGAAATAGAACGCTTCTCAGTCAAAATTTATCAACTATTCAAGAAAGCATGCAAAGTAATCTAGAACTGTGTGACACTGGAGATATCCCTCCATTTGACAATAATATTCCAATATGTGAATATTCTTGGGACTTGTTTATTTAGAAAGCTACATACTCACTGTGTTTTCGATAAACCATACTGTCTGTTATTTATTGCTGTAAAATCAACCATCCTAAAACTTAGCATTTAAAAGAGCAAACGTGAGAGAGCCTCCAGGAAGATGGCGGAAGAGTAAGACGCAGAGATCACCTTCCTCCCCACAGATACACCAGAAATACATCTACACTTGGAACAACTCCTACAGAACACCTACTGAACGCTGGCAGAAGACCTCAGACCTCCCAAAAGGCAAGAACCACCCCCCCACCACCACGTACCTGGGTAGGACAAAAGAAAAAAGAATAAACAGAGCCAAAAGAATAGGGACGGGACCTGCACCAGTGGGAGGGAGCCGTGAAGGAGGAAAGGTTTCCACACATTAGGAAGCCCCTTCGTGGGCGGAGAATGCGGGTGGTAGAGGGGGAAAGCTTCGCAGCCGTGGAGGAGAGCGCAGCAACAGGGGTGCAGAAAGGAAAGCGGAGAGATTCCCGCACAGAGGATCGGTGCCGACCAGCACTCACCAGCCCGGGAGGCTTGTCTGCTCACTCGCCGGGGCAGGCGGGGCTGGGAGTTGAGGCTCAGGCTTCAGTCTGATCTCCGGGAGAGGACTGGGGTTGGCGGCGTGAACACAGCCTGCAGGTGGTTAGTGCGCCACCGCTAGCCGGGAGGGAGTCCGGGGAAAAGTCTGGACCTGCCAAAGAGGCAAGAGACTTTTTCTTCCCTCTTTGTTTCCTGGTGCGCGAGGAGAGGGTATTAAGAGCACTGCTTAAACGAGCTCCAGAGACTGGCGCGATCCGCGGCTAAAGCGCGTACACCAGAGACAGTCATGAAACACTAAGGCTGCTGCTGCCGCCACCAAGAAGCCTGTGTGCGAGCACAGGTCACTATCCACACCCCACTTCCGGGGAGCCTGTGCAGCCAGCCACTGCCAGGGTCCCGGAATCCAGGGACAACTCTCCCTGGAGAACGCACGGCGCACCTCAGGCTGGTGCAACGTCACGCCGGCCTCTGCTGCCGCAAGCCCGCCCCGCACTCCGTGCCCCTCCCTCCCCCCGGCCTGAGTGAGCCAGAGCCCCGGAATCAGCGGCTCCTTTAACCCCGTCCTGTCTGAGCGAAGAACAGACGCCTTCCAGCGACCTACACGCAGAGGCAGGGCCAAGTCCAAAGCTGAGACCCTGGGAGCTGTGAAAACAAAGAGAAAGGGAAATCTCTCCCAGCAGCCTCAGAAGCAGCGGATTAAAGCTCCACAATCAACTTGATGTACTCTGCATCTGTGGAATACATGAATAGACAACGAATCATCCCAAATTGAGGAGGTGGACTTTGACAGCAAGATTTATGATTTTTTCCCCTTTTCCTCTTTTTGTGAGTATGTGTATGCTTCTGTGTGAGATTTTGTCTGTATACCTTTGCTTCCACCATTTGTCCTAGGGTTCTATCTGTCCGTGTTTTTTTTTTCTCTTTTTTTTGTTAATTTTTTTTCTTAATAATTTTTTTATTTTAATAACTTTATTATATTTTCTTACTTTATTTTATTTTACTTATCTTTATTTTATCTACTTTACTTTTATTTTACTTTATATTCTTTCTTTTTTTTTGCTTCCTTCCCCCTTCCTTCCTTCTCTCCTTCCTCCCTCCCTCCCTCCCTCCTTTCTTTCTTTCCTTCTTTCTTTCTTTCTTTCTTTCTTTCTTTCTTTCTTTCTTTCTCTCTACTTCTACTAATTCTTTCTTTCTACTTTTTCTCCCTTTTATTCTGAGCAATGTGGATGAAAGGCTCTTGGTGCTGCAGCCAGGAGTCAGTGCTCTGCCTCTGAGGTGGGAGAGCCAATTTCAGGACATTGATCCACAAGAGACCTCCCAGCTCCACATAATATAAAATGGCGAAAATCTCCCACAGATCTCCATCTCAACACCAGCAGCCAGGTTCACTCAACGACCAGCAAGCTACACTGCTGAACATCTTATGCCAAACAAATAGCAAGACAGGAACAAAACCCCACCCATTAGCAGAGGGGCTGCCTAAAATCATAATAAGTCCACAGACACCCCAAAACACACCACCAGATATGGACGTGCCCACTAGAAAGACAAGATCCAGCCTCATCCACCAGAACACAGGCACTAGTACCCTCCACCAGGAAGCCTACACAATCCACTAAAACAACCTTAGCCACTGGAGACAGACATCAAAAACAATGGGAACTACGGACCTGCAGCCTGCAAAAAGGAGACCCCAAACACAGTAAGATAAGCAAAATGAGAAGACAGAAAAACACACAGCAGATGAAGGAGCAAGATAAAAACCCACCAGACCTAACAAATGAAGAGGAAATAGGCAGTGTACCTGAAAAAGAATTCAGAATAAGGATAGTAAAGATGATCCAAAATCTTGGAAATAGAATAGACAAAATGCAAGAAACATTTAACAAGGACCTAGAAGAATTAAAGATGAAACAAACTATGATGAACAACGCAATAAATGAAATTAAAAGTACTCTAGATGGGATCAATAGCAGAATAACTGAGGCAGAAGAACAGATAAGTGACCTGGAAGATAAAATAGTGGAAATAATTACTGCAGAGCAGAATAAAGAAAAAAGAATGAAAAGAACTGAGGACAGTCTCAGAGACCTCTGGGACAACATTAAACGCACCAACATTCGAATTACAGGAGTTCCAGAAGAAGAAGAGGAAAAGAAAGGGACTGAGAAAATATTTGAAGAGATTATAGTTGAAAACTTCCCTAATATGGGAAAGGAAATAGTTAATCAAGTCCAGGAAGCACAGAGAGTCCCATACAAGATAAATACAAGGAGAAATACGCCAAGACACATATTAATCAAACTGTCAAAAATTAAATACAAAGAAAACATATTAAAAGCAGCAAGGGAAAAACAACAAATAACACACAAGGGAATCCCCATAAGGTTAACAGCTGATCTTTCAGCAGAAACTCTGCAAGCCAGAAGGGACTGGCAGGACATACTTAAAGTGATGAAGGAGAAAAACCTGCAACCAAGATTACTCTACACAGCAAGGATCTCATTCAGATTTGATGGAGAAATTAAAACCTTTACAGACAAGCAAAAGCTGAGAGAGATCAGCACCACCAAACCGTCTTTACAACAACTGCTAAAGGAACTTCTCTAGGCAAAAAACACAAGAGAAGGAAAAGACCTACAATAACGAACCCTAAACAATTAAGAAAATGGGAATAGGAACATACATATCGATAATTACCTTAAATGTAAATGGACTAAATGCTCCCACCAAAAGACACAGATTGGCTGAATGGATACACAAAAAAGACCCATATATTTGCTGTCTACAAGAGACCAACTTCAGACCTAGAAACACATATAGACTGAAAGTAAGGGGATGGAAAAAGATAGTTCATGCAAATAGAAACCAAAAGAAAGCTGGAGTAGCAATTCTCATTATCAGACAAAATGGACTTTAAAATAAAGAATATTAGAAGAGACAAAGAAGGACACTACATAATGATCAAGGGGTTGATTCAAGAAGATGATATAACAATTGTAAATATTTATGCACCCAACATAGGAGCACCTCAATACATAAGGCAAATACTAACAGCCATAAAAGGGGAAACTGACAGTAACACATACATAGTAGGGGAATTTAACACCCCACTCTCACCAATGGACAGATCATCCAAAATGAAAATAAATAAGGAAACACAAGCTTTAATGATATATTAAACAAGATGGACTTAATTGATATTTATAGGACATTCCATCCAAAAACAACAGAATACACATTTTTCTCAAGTGCTCACGGAACATTCTCCAGGATAGATCATATCTTGGGTCACAAATCAAGCCTTGGTAAATTTAAGAAAATTGAAATTGTATCAAGTATCTTTTCCGACCACAACACTATGAGAACTATATATCAATTACAGGAAAAGATCTGTAAAAAATACAAACACATGGAGGCTAAATAATACACTACTTAATAACGAAGTGATCACTGAAGAAATCAAAGAGGAAATTAAAAAATATCTAGAAACAAATGACAATGGAGACACGATGACCCAAAATCTATGGGATGCAGCAAAAGCAGTTCTAAGAGGGAAGTTTATAGCAATACAACGTACCTTAAAATACAGGAAACATCTCGAATAAACAACCTAACCTTGCACCTAAAGCAGTTAGAGAAAGAAGAACAAAAAATACCCAAAGTTAGCAGAAGGAAAGAAATCATAAACATCATATCAGAAATAAATGAAAAAGAAATGAAGGAAACAATAGCAAAGATCAATAAAATTAAAAGCTGGTTCTTTGAAAAAATAAAATTGATAAACCATTAGCCAAACTCATCAAGAAAAAAAGGGAGAAGACTCAAATCAATAGAATTAGAAATGAAAAAGGAGAAGTAACAACTGACACTGCAGAAATACAAAAGATCATGAGAGATTACTACAAGCAACTATATGCCAATAAAATGGACAACCTGGAAGAAATGGACAAATTCTTAGAAATGCACAACCTGCCAAGACTGAATCAGGAAGAAATAGAAAATATGAACAGACCAATCACAAGCACTGAAATTGCAACTGTGATTAAAAATCTTCCAACAAACAAAAGCCAAGGACCAGATGACTTCACAGGGGAATTATATCAAACATTTAAAGAATAGCTAACACCCATCCTTCTCAAACTCTTCCAAAATATAGCAGAGGGAGGAACACTCCCAAACTCATTCTACGAGGCCACCATCACCTTGATACCAAAACCAGACAAGGACATCACAAAGAAAGAAAACTACAGGCCAATATCACTGATGAACATAGATGCAAAAATCCTCAACAAAATACTAGCAAACAGAATCCAACAGCACATTAAAAGGATCATACACCATGATCAAGTGGGGTTTATTCCAGGAATGCAAGGATTCTTCAATATACGCAAATCAATAAATGTGATAAACCATATTAACAAATTGAAGGAGAAAAACCATATGATCATCTCAATAGATACAGAGAAAGTTTTCGACAAAATTCAACACTGATTTATGATAAAAACCCTGCAGAAAGTAGGCATAGAGGGAACTTTCCTCAACATAATAAAGGCCATATATGACAAACCCACAGCCAACATCATCCTCAATGGTGAAAACCTGAAAACATTTCGACTAATTTCAGGAACAAGACAAGGTTGCCCACTCTCACCACTCTTATTCAACATAGTTTTGGAAGTTTTAGCCACAGCAATCAGAGAAGAAAGGGAAATAAAAGGAATCCAAATCAGAAAAGAAGAAGTAAAGCTGTCACTGTTTGCAGATGACATGATACTATACATAGAGAATCCTAAAGATGCTACCAGAAAACTACTAGAGCTAATCAATGAATTTGGTAAAGTAGCAGGATACAAAATTAATGCACAGAAATCTCTGGCATTCCTATACACTAATGATGAAAAATCTGAAAGTGAAATCAAGAAAACACTCCCATTTACCTTTGCAGCAAAAAGAATAAAATATCTAGGAATAAACCTCCCGAAGGAGACAAAAGACTTGTATGCAGAAAATTATAAGACACTGATGAAAGAAATTAAAGATGATACAAATAGATGGAGAGATATACCATGTTCTTGGAATGGAAGAATCAACATTGTGAAAATGACTCTACTACCCAAAGCAATCTACAGATTCAATGCAATCCCTATCAAACTACCACTGGTATTTTTCACAGAACTAGAACAAAAAATTTCACAATTTCTATGGAAATGCAAAAGACTCTGAATAGCCAAAGCAATCTTGAGAACGAAAAAAGGAGCTGGAGGAATCAGGCTCCCTGACTTCAGACTATACAATAAAGCTACATAATCAAGACAGTATGGTACTGGCACAAAAACAGAAAGATAGGTCAATGGAACAGGATAGAAAGCCCAGAGATAAACCCACGCACATATGGTCACCTTATCTTTGATAAAGGAGGCAGGAATGTAGAGTGGAGAAAGGACAGCCTCTTCAATAAATGGTGCTGGGAAAACTGGACAGGTACATGTAAAAGTACGAGATTAGATGACTCCTTAACACCATACACAAAAAGAAGCTCTAAATGGATTAAAGACCTAAATGTAAGGCCATAAACTATCAAACTCTTAGAGGAAAACATAGGCAGAACCCTCTATGACATAAATCACAGCAAGATCCTTTTTTGCCCACCTCCTAGAGAGATGTAAATAAAAACAAAAGTAAACAAGTGGGACCTAATGAAGCTTCAAAGCTTTTGCACAGCAAATAAACCATAATCAAGACCAAAAGACAACCCTCAGAATGGGAGAAAATATTTGCAAATGAAGCAACTGACAGAGGATTAAACTCCAAAATTTATAAGCAGCTCATGCAGCTCAATAACAAATAAACAAACAACCCAATCCAAAAATGGACAGAATACCTAAATAGACATTTCTCCAAAGAAGATATACAGACTGCCAACAAACACATGAAAGAATGCTCAACATCATTAATCATTAGAGAAATGCAAATCAAAACTACAATGAGGTATCATCTCACACCAGTCAGAATGGCCATCATCAAAAAATCTAGAAACAATAAATGCTGGAGTGGGTGTGGCAAAAAGGGAACCCTCTTGCACTGTTGGTGGTAATGTAAATTGATACAGCTACTGTGGAGAACAGTATGGAGGTTCCTTAAAAAACTACAAATAGATCTACCATATTACCCAGCAATCCCACTACTGGGCGTATACCCTGAGAAGACCATAATTCAAAAAGAGTCATGTACCAAAATGTTGATTGCAGCTCTATTTACAATAGCCCGGAGATGGAAACAACCTAAGTGTCCATCATTGGATGAATGGATAAAGAAGAAGTGGCACATATATACAATGGAATATTACTCAGCCATAAAAAGAAATGAAATTGAGCTTTTTGTAATGAGGTGGAAAGAACTAGAGGCTGTCATACAGAGTGAAGTAAGTCAGAAAGAGGAAGACAAATACCGTATGCTAACACATATATATGGAATTTAAGAAAAAAAATGTCATGAAGAACCTAGGAGTAAGACAGGAATAAAGACACAGACCTACTAGAGAACGGACTTGAGGATATGGGGAGGGGGAAGGTTGAGCTGCGACAAAGCGAGAGAGAGGCATGGACATATATACACTACCAAAGGTAAGGTAGATAGCTAGTGGGAAGGAGCCGCATAGCACAGGGAGATCAGCTTGGTGCTTTGTGACCGCCTGGAGGGGTGAGATAGGGAGGGTGGGAGGGAGGGAGACGCAAGAGGGAAGAGATATGGGAACATATGTATATGTATAACTGATTCACTTTGTTATAAAGCAGAAACTAACACACCATTGTAAAATAATTATACTCCAATAAAGATGTAAAAATAATAAAAAATAAAATAAAATAAAAGAGCAAACGTATCATTTGCTCATGATCCTATGAATCAGCAACTTGGTCTGGGCTCAGGGAAATGTTTCTTCTTTGAGGCTTGTCTGGGCTTACTCATTAGCCTACGGTTAGTTATCAGCTTGGCTGCGGTGGATCAGTCCAAGAAAGTGTCACTCTCATGGCTGGGATTTGGCAGATTGGCAGGATACTATGATTTTCTCTTCCAAGTGACCTCTCCAACAGAAAAGCTTGGAATTTTTCACATGACAGAAGAATTCTAGAATAGTTTGTATGAAAGTTTTAGGCCTAGATTTGGAAGTCACACAATATCATTTCTGCCACCTTCTATTGGTAAAACAAGTCACAACACAAGCCCAAATTCAAAAGGTGAAGAAGTAGCCTCCACCTGTCAATAGGAGGAGTTTCAAAGACTACGTAGCCACTTTTAATATACTATAGTAAGAAACTTCATTAAATATATTTAAAAATCAAGTGAAAGTCAGTCATGATTAAATATAATTTTAAACCTGGGTGTAGTAAAAAAAATCTACTTCATGTACAAGAAAGTATGACACTTTGTGTAAACTTTATGTTTACTTGTCTTTAAAATTAAGCATTTCTAGGGTTTCCCTGGTGGCGCAGTGTTTTAGAGTCCGCCTGCCGATGCAGGGGACAGCGGTTCGTGCCCCGGTCCGGGAAGATCCCACATGCCCTGGAGCGGCTAGGCCCGTGAGCCATGGCCGCTGAGCCTGCGCATCCGGAGCCTGTGTTCTGCAACGGGAGTGGGCACAACAGTGAGAGGCCCACGTACCGGAAAGAAAAAAAAAAAATTAAACATTTTATGAACTTATACCTAAGTTCCTTTCAGCTTTCAGCATCAAAGTCTCTGATATCTCTCTTCTAGATTCAGTTCTTCTGTTAATTTAATATCTCTAACATCTCCATCATCTATCTATTAAGAAGGAAAATTACTTAGTGTGGATGAGTTGTCTCTGGGAATTATCTAGTATTACTCCTTCCCTCTCAATGGATTAAAAGTCATTTGCTAAGCAAACCTAAAACACTGGGAATTAATATTAGAATTATCAATGTCTGCTTTCTGATTCTATAACACTACAGTTTGAAAAACGAAGCAAAAGGCAAAGTTCCAGAATATTTTTCATATCTGGATGATTTCTAATCTTGATTCTGTGAGTACATTCATTCAACTATAAATATTTATTGAGCTTCTTCTTGTTTGAGGGGGGGTGAAGCACAGAAGGAAATTAGTAAATATTTATTGAGAATTTACACTTCTCCAGGAAATCTTTTACATCCTTTACATTTATTAACTCATGAAAGAGACATATAGAAATCCTGTTCATAGGCACTATTATTCTCGTCATTTTATAAATATGGAAACTTAAGTAAGATAACCTACTCAGGTTCTCTTGGGGAAGAAGTGATCTAGATGGGATTAAAACACAGCAGTCTGGCCCCTGAACCTAAGCACTTGTATATTGCATTAACTGAAAGAAAAGCATGAGACTGTAATTTCAAAACTCCATGTACGATTTGGAGAAACATTGTGCTAAGCACCAAGTGTGCTGCAATACAGAAGACCAAGAAGATTAGTTTTTCTTGATGTTGGTGGTCTTTATAACAAACACTCTCCATAGTCAGCATATACTGCTGAACTAACCAAACATTTTTGCCAGGAGAGATGCTCACTCACCACCATTTACTCATAGATACATATAAAGCATCTTTGTGTTTGGGAAGTATTGTAAAAATTTTGGAAACCTAAGAAAAGTATCCCTTCCAAATTGATCTTAACCATCCTTGACAGAAATTCATAATTACTCTCAATGCCTAAGAATATTTAAAAGGGTAATTTACAATTACAAAGGAAATAAATATCCGAGTTATATAAACATTAAACTTTGATTACATATATAGTATATGAGATTATAGGACGTAGTGGCTTGGAGAATAGAGCCAAGGTCAACATCTCAGGAACAAATTCTGCTAAAAATTAATCAAGAATCACAGATCATAGAAAATAAGCTCTTAGATGAGATTCCATTGCCAGGGCATGCAAGGCAATGTGAAGGAAAACAGAGCATCAAATGCCAAACAACCAAAGTAGAAAGCTGGTTGGTGAATGAAGTGGGAGGATGAGTAGGCCTATCTGGAATAAAAGACTAAACAAATAACCCAAAGACCAAAGTTTCTAAGATAAAAATTAATCAGGAAGCATAAGTAACAGAAAATAAGCTCCTAAATGAGATACCATAATAAGCACATGCACAGAAATGGGAAGGAAAACAGGGCACCAAATAACAATCAAAGTAGAATGCTGGGCTGTGAATGGGGAGGGTGCATTGGTCTGTGAGAATATGACTAAGCAAATAATCCAAAGCCACGAAATTGTAGGTAAAATCCAAAGCTTAGAGAAATTGTAGGTAAATAAGGGGACAGAGGTGAAAGCGATTGACACAAATAGACTTTTACAACCAAGACAGTGTTCCAGTCTGACTTTCCAGAAGTTTTTTGTCATTCCTTGAATAAGAAGCCATCACAGCATTGCTGATTTATTCTAGGAATAGAAACTAACAAAGGAGATCCTTTGACCAAGTTATAAACACTAAAGGAATATTTTTCAGCTTTGGGCAGGTGAGTCTCCTTTATCACTCATTCCCACTTGTTCATAATATTTATTTTTAGCTTTTCCAGTATTTATAATTTTTCTGGAGACCAGAGACAAGTTTAGATATGGGAAAACACTTCACAGTCTAAATCATGTGATACTTCCTTAGCCTCCTATCCTTTCTAGGCAGTTATCAAGCAGCCTTCCCTTTATATTAGATTGTAGTAATTGATACAGTCAGAATGTTTCAAATTTCCTAGGACAGAAAAAATAAATGACATAGAGATGGAAGTGAAAGACATCATTTCATTTAGTGCACCTCATTCTTCATGCCATTTCTTGATCACAGATGGTCCAAGAATTTAGTCCCACAATAAGCTTTCTCCTTTAAAACATACAAGAAAGTGTGAGACTTTAAGTTATGCAAGGGAAGGCTATTCATTCTTAGTGATATATGCATCATAAGGGAAGCTTCTTAAACCACTGAGGTTTCTCTTCTTGCCTTTCTCTATACTCCTAGAGGAAATTCAATTTCCTATGAGTAACCTGTTTATTCTCTGGTGGCTAGCTAAGTGACACTGGAGACCAGATTGAAATAAGTGTGAACAGTGCAAATTCATCATGCTGCAGGTCCTTGTTTAATGTGGAAAATCATTAATAATCTTTAGAAAACAATCTCTATGGGGGTGAGATCAAGTTGGTGAAATAGGAAGGCCCTGAACTTACCTCCTCCCATGGACACACCAAAATACAACTATTCAGAAAGCAACTATCTTTGAGAACAACTTGAAGACTAGCATAAAAGATTTCCCACAACTAAAGATATAAAGAAGGAGCCACAACTAGACAAGTAGGAGGAGCAGAGATGCAGTCTAACAAGGACCCACACCCTGGGGTTGGCCACCCACAAACAGGAGGAATATCACAACCACAGACGTTCTCCTCCAGGAGAAAGGGGTCTGAGCCCCCACTTCAGGCTCCCCATTTTGGTAAGACAGGCCCCCAGAATGTCTGGCTTTGCAAACCAGACGGGCTTACATTCGAGAGAACAGGAGACCCTGTAAACAGAGATTCTATTCTCAAAGTGTGCACACAAAATCTCACACAGTCTGAGTCCCAGTGAAGAGGCAGTAGTTAAAAAGGCAACTGGGTGAGACCCACTTGCTGATCTTGGCGAGTCTCCTGGAGAGGCATTGTGCAGCTGGGACTCCACCTAGGGATGGAGACTCTGGTGGCAGCCATTTTGGGGATCTTGTTCTACCATGCTAACACTGGCAAACACCATTTTGGAAGCCTCTCTCTAACCTATTAGCACCAGGGGCTTGCCTGCCAGTAGGTCCATGGCAGTCACACAATGCTGGGTCATCCTTGGAAGACGGGGATGCTCAGTTAGTTAAAAAAAAACAAAAGTTTAAAATGTTAGAGCATTAAGTAAAAATGCACAAATATCATCAATGTGATACAAGCACAATGCTATGCAGGAAAATGACCATTTAGAATGTAATATTCATCACATACTTAAATAATTACAGAGAGATATTGACTTAGAATTAAAATCTGTTAGTTACCTTGAACATGTAATACATAAAACAAGATTAATCTTTAACAATTATTTGAACCTGGGTTCAAAGGTGCAGAGGGGAGAAGTTATTGTAAGCTATGTAAGTCTCTCACTTAACATGTATTTTTTTCCTTCTCTTTTTTCTGTATATACGTTTGTTTAAATTATAAAACACTGGCATTCTTTGTTCATCTTGACCAACACAGACTTGAAGCTTTATTGCTATATCTTCTAAGAAAAAATGGATACAAATTTACATATATTCATTTTCCTATTTTCTTTTTCAGGAAGACTCACTACATTGTGTGAATTGATGGGGGAAACTGATATTTGACTGATAAGTAGCTATTGGGACTTTGAGTTTCTCCACTCACTCTTACCAAATTTTGAATTTGTTGGAAGACTCCACAGCAAACCTGCCAAACCACTGCCTAAGGTAAACTGGTGTCTTGAATAGTTTTCTATTCCCAGTCCAAATACTGTCTTATGGAAAAGAAACGGACAATATATAAAATTTCTTCACACCATGCCCTCACCTATTATGTGTTTCAGGTTTTATTATCACTGAACATTCTGAGCTACATAACAGTCGTGAAAAGTAAGAGAGAAATGCAAGATTGTGTGGATATAGCCACTATAAAAAAGTCTTCCAACACAAAAGAAATTATATTTTTTTTCAACAAATGTGTATTCTTTGTCTGCTAGATACCAGATTCTACACTCCGAAATGAAGAAGGAGGGGTGAACGAGATAGACACAGTTGTAGTCCTTAGGGATATTATAGACTGGTCAGCCAGAAAAACTATAAATGTTAAATAGTTATTTACAATCAAGTACAAATCACAAAATGCATAAAACTGAGGTAATGTGGGAGCTTATCTCTTGTATTTTATTAAAATAAATTGCAATGAGGTATTTAAAAGAATTAAATTCTGATAATGTGATATTAAAAGTGGAAATATGTGAGAGTATTCAAAGGTTATGGAATCTGGTGCTTTAATATATGGTACTATGATAGCTAGGAAATATACAAAAGCCAAATCCTGCCTGTAGTGCCTTTCCTATAAAATATGGATGCACAAGAAAAAAAAGAAAAATGAGGGAGGGGGTTTACTTACCTATCTCATTGGAGTGGTGTGAGAATAAAATGGTCTAATACAGTAATTCTTCATTATATACAGATTCTGTATTTTCAAATTTTCCTACTCACTAAAATTTATTTGTAACCCCAGAATCAATATTTGTAGTACTTCATGGTCATTCATAGCTATATACAGAGCAGCAAAAAAGTTACTCACTGGACGTGCATGTTCCCAGTTAAGCATTGAACAAGGCAATCCTCTGCCTTTTTGTTGCCGCTCTCCTACTGTAAATAAGTGTCCATTTCAGGTCTAATTAATGCCACATTTTTGCATTTGAGTGCTTTTTGTTGGTGATGTCGCTGTTTGGAATGGCCCCCCAAGGAGAGTGCTGACATGTTTTCTATTGTTCTGGAAAAGAAGAAGGCTGTGATGTGCCTTAGGAAGAAAATATGTTTGCCAGATAATCTTCATTCCATTCCATGAGTTATAGCACTGTTGGCTATGAGTTCAGTATTGATGAATCAACAATATATGTTAAACAAGGTGTCTTAAAACAGAAACACACATAAAACCAGCTTATGTATTGAGCAGTTGACAAAAATGTTGCGACAAGAAGCTTGGGTGAAACCAGGAGCAGTGATTCATTACTCACAAATGACATGTTTGTGGCAACTTTATAGAACACAATTACTAAGAATAAAAAGAATCGACTGGATACATAAAGCTCATACACAGTGCCAAGGACATAGTGCTTGATAAATATTAGCTATTGTGACAAATTTCTTAGTGCCCCTTTTGACAAAAGGAATTTGTCTCAGAAACCAAAGTAAGAAGAAGAAAATGTTAAAATTGTATTTGAAGCTTTAAGCAGTCTCACTAGTATCTAGACTGGAGGGATTCCTTCTGATATATGCACTTGTGTATGTGTCATACTGGCAAACTCATGATATTTTTTCCCAAAAATTTGTTCTCATCATATTTGAGATCAAAGAACTTCACAGCACAAAATAGAACAGAAATTATTGTATCCTGATAATACAATTCATGGAAATAAGCCTCTCTCAGGAATTGGTTGTAGTGGTGCATTAAAAATCATCCAGTAATGCATAAAGATATAGCTCTATTTCAATCATGTAAACTGCCTGACCTCACTAGCTAGGCTTGGAAACAAATAAAGTAAAGTAGATATCAGAGAGGAAGTGCCTAGTTTAGTATTAACCTGCACAATAGGCTACAAATTTTAAAATGTAAATGAAAGTTTTCCATAACGTTATGTCACGAGCCCCAATTAGTTCATAGATAGCCTGATCAGATGTTTTACCCAATAAATCACACTCTCGTGGAGTAAAATCCACCCAAAATAAACAATTTACAGGCAAAATCTGTCACATTCATTATAAGTCATAGCATTAATTCCCTTAAAATATCTGGGCCATGATCAGAAGTAAAATTAAATTTATACTCAAAATTTAAACATCCCATATAAAAATAATGATAATATTTGATATTGTAATTTCATTAGGTTTTGAATGAAAATAGAGAGAAATAAACTACAGGAAGTTTTGAAAAGCTATTTCCTTAAGAGAGATGAAATTAATATAGCATGCCCAGTGTTATCAGAGCATGAGGTAGAAAGAAAAAGGAAATAATATTTTAAGATAAGGAAAATTGCTTTCATCAGTCTTTTTCTCTTTCAGTCAATTAATGTAATATCACCAGAAGTTTAATAGATCAGAATCTTAACTGAGGATTAAATTTAGGGAACCTGTCAATATTGGGAATTTGAAACACCAATAAATAAATAATAAATTGTGATTAACAAATTCAGAGTCATTTATTTATATATAGATGATTTAACAAGAGCACTTTCGTTCTTTTACCAAAGCAATTATATGTAACCTCATAATCAGGTTATATTATCATATGTAGCCTTTATAATCAGGAAAGCCTGTACACCAAAAGAGACATCCTGAAAACTGCCAAGAAGAAAAGTAGACCAATTCAGTAACAAATACACTGGACATAGAATGACATAAAATCTCAAGAAGCCGAGCTACAGACAGATTCTCTGTTAGGAATTCAGGTCCTTTTAAATATTTGTCTTCTGTCAACTCCTCCAAACAACACCAAAAAAAATCCAAACAAACAAAAAATACCTTGTTGATCAAGCAAGGCTAGGTTTATTTGACTTATTATAGGAAACAAGAACAGCACTTTGACAGAGTTTTATTACTTTTCAGCAGAGGAAAGTCAGGGGAATATAATTCTAAGGTGTTGGGGCGTGGTTGGTGATATCGAGGAAGAATTTGTAAAGTAAGGAACAGTTTGGGACTGGGCAAAGTTCAAGGCATAACTTTGGATTGTTGGACACAGTGAGGTCAGGTCTTGAATTTTGTCTGGGTGAGCAAGCCACGTGTTTTAATAAGCACACTATTTTACTTGGTCACAATCCTGTCATCCTGGGACAAATTACTAAGTCATTGTTGCTGGAACTTAGCATTATTTAACACATAACTAGAAAAAAAATTCCTGGTCCTGCTATTGTTTGAGACATGGAATAAAAATTACACTGTTTTCAAAACTCACTTAAGAAAATTAAACCTGTGCTGTCACAACGTAAAATGTTCTTCACTGGAAACTTTCACTTTACTGCTGTCTCTTGTTGATAAGTAATAAATAAATCACCATACTTGCCTAGTAGTCAATGATTATACATTGATTAAAGAAAATAGATTTCATATTACACATCTTTTTCCAAGGGGGTTTAAGGTTTGGCATGTTAGAAGATGAGGCATTCTAACAATACTTCTTTCTTTAGAAATATACATATTCATTTCCTTCAAACAAACTAAAACAAGAATAAATGAAACAAACAAACAAAACTCTCTCTTTCTCTCTTTGCTGATGCCCCTTTGTAGTACTGCAAATTATTTCTTTTCAGGAAATCAAAAAGTTGTCCAAAGCTCTGGAGAAGATGGCATTGTATTATTTAGTTTGGGCTCAATGGTCCAAAACCTTCCAGAAGGAAAAGCTAACATGATTGTATTGGCCCCTGCCCAGATTCCACAGAAGGTATGATACATTGCCTTTGTGCTGAACAACTACTTGAATGACTCTCTTTAATGTCTATGGAGTGGGTCCATTAAAATAGTTTTTGCAAGGGGGAGAGAATTTCATAACACAATTAGATCAAAATGAACTGGTATATCTGTTTTTCTTTTGAAGTCAAATTTTTAAATAGTGCAAGGGGGACTCATGTGCTTAAATATTCCAATTCAAGTTTTACTTTGTTCTCAGAGACACTTCTGTATTAGAGGTTATGTGTGAGGTTTCAGTGCTATTAAATTAATAGTAAGAACACAAGAATGTCCAAATCTAACTCCACAAATGATGATTTTTCCCAGAGGAGTTCCTGGGGGACTGTGGAAGTTCTGAGCAGCAGAGAGACATTGTGTTACAGTTCAGTTAGTAGCTGCACTCGATATTCAATATTCAAAATAGAATTTTGAAAAAGGCTGAGTTGAAGCATAAAGATTCAAATCCTTCTTCCTGTTCCTGCTCTCTCTTTTCCCAAGATGAAAAGAGCATATATCTTTTTTCTTTCTTTCTTTCTTTTTAAAACATCTTTATTGGAGTATAATCGCTTTACAATAGTGTGTTAGTTTCTGCTTTATAACAAAGTGAATCAGTTATACATATGCATATGTCCCCATATCTCTTCCCTCTTGCGTCTCCCTCCCTCCCACCCTCCCTATCCCACACCTCTAGGTGGTCACAAAGCACCAAGCTGATCTCCCTGTGCTATGCGGCTGCTTCCCACTAGCTATCTATTTTACGTTTGGTAGTATATATATGTCCATGCCACTCTCACTTTGTCCCAGCTTACCCTTCCCCCTCCCCGTATCCTCAAGTCCATTCTCTAGTAGGTCTGTGTCTTAAAACCAGTCGTTGAGTAAAAGACCAAGAGAGACCCCTGGGAGCCATGCTTTGTTTCCTGTTAAAGCAGAGAAGGGTGACAGGAAGAGGCATAGGCTCTGAATTTAAGGTCTCTTAGTCCTGCCCATTAACAATTTGGCCTAATCAACATACGGTTCTGACCAATTGGATTAACAGCTACTTTCTCAGAGGTGGGGAGGAAGAGGCGAGGCAAAAACTGGAAAGCATGGGAGTAGTCAGGGTTAGCACAGAGAAAATTACAGAAGTGCTCCCTGGTAAATCCTATAGTTATTCTTATGACAGTATAAATCCATCTGAGCTCTCTCACTAGTGGTGAACTACTTTCCACCTTCAGGCATGATCTAAACTGCCCCAAAACAACCCAAACAATTTTTATCTTCTACAGCCTGGAATCAGGCTGACTGCCTTGACAAGTAATAGACAGCCACCTACCTTAAAAAAAAAATTGCCCCAGTAACCTAGGATTCCTTGGGATTTCATCCCATTGAGAAGTGAGAATTTCAGTAACCATGAATTCTTTGGGCTGGATATAGCATATTCGATACCTTCTAAATTAGTGTTTTCCGTTGTATAAAATGCAGTTAGATCTCCTGAAAGCATAAACTGCTACTTTGCCTATTTTAGCATATAATGGTCAGTGAAAATTAATGTGGCATTGTCTTTTTTAAAATTTTATCACTTGTATTATTCTTCAGTTCCTAGCTTTATATAAAAACGTGTAAAACTGTGCATGGATAACTCCACTCTTAGAAACTAGAAACTTTGAGGGAAAAAAACTGAGATAATATCTTGAAAAATTCATACTTAAAAGATTATAGGAGATTGGTTCAAGATGGCAGAGTAGAAGGACGTGCTCTCATCTCCTCTTATGACAGCACCGGAATCACAACTTACTGATGAACAATCATCGACTGGAAGACACTGGAACTCACCAAAAATGATATCTGACATCCAAAGACAAAGGAGAAGCCACAATGAGATGGTAGGAAGGGTGCAGTCTCAATAAAATCAAATCCCATAACTGCTGGGTAGGTGACTTACACTGGAGAACACTTATACCACAGACATCCACCAACTGGAGTGTAGGTTCTGAGCCCCACATCAGGCTTCCCAACCTGGGGGTCCGGCCACAGAAGGAGGAATTCCTAGATAATCAGACTTTGAAGGCTATTGGTATTTGATTGCAGGACTTTGACAGAACTGGGGGAAACAGAGACTCCACTCTTGGAGGGCACACACAAAGTAGTGTGCACATTGGGAAACAGGGGAAGGAGCAGTGACCCAATATGAGAATGAACTAGACCTACCTGCTAGTGTTGGAGGGTGTCCTGCAGAGGCGGCGAGTGACAGTGTCTCACTGTGAGGACAAGGACACTGGCAGCAGAAGTTCTGGGAAGTACTCCTTGGTGTGAGCTCTCCCAGAGCCCGCCATTAGCCTCACCAAAGAGCCTGGGTAGGCTTCATTTTTGGGTCACCTCATGGCAAACAATGAACAGGGAGGGAACCCAGCCCCACCCATCAGCAGACAAGTGGATTAAAGTTTTATTGAGCTCTGCCCACCACAGCAACAGCCAGCTCTACCCACCACCAGTCCCTCCCATCAGGAAACTTGCACAAACCTTTTGGATAGCCTCATCCACCAGAGGGCAGACATCAGAAGCAAGAAGAACTACAATCCTGCAGCCTGTGGAATAAAAACCACATTCACAGAAATATAGACAAGATGAAAAGGAAGAGGGCTAGATACCAGATGAAGGAACAAGATAAAACCCCAGAAAAACAGTTAAATGAAGTGGAGATAAGCAACCTTCCAAAGAAAGAATTCAGAATAACGATAGTAGAGATGATCCAGGACCTCCGGAAAGGAATGGAGGCAAAGATAGAGAAGATGTAAGAAATGTTTATCAAAGACATAGAAGAATAAAAGAACAAACAAACAGAGATGAATAATACAATAACTGAAATGAAAACTACACTAGAAGAAATCAATAGCAGAATAACTGAGACAAAAGAACAGATAAGTGACCTAGAAGACAGAATAGTGGAATTCACTGCTGCAGAACAAAGAAAAAAGAAGAAATAGAAAATATGAACAAACCAATCACTAGTAATGAAATTGAAACTGTGATTAAAAATCTTCCAACAAACGAAAGTCCAGGACCAGATGTCTTCACAGGTGAATTCTATCAAACATTTAGAGAAGAGCTAACACCCATCCTTCTCAAACTCTTCCAAAAAATTGCAGAGGAAGGAACACTCCCAAACTCATTCAATAGCCACCATCACCTGATACCAAAACCAGACAAAGATACTACAAAAAAAGAAAATTACAGACCAGTAACACTGATGAATATAGATGTAAAAGTCCTCGACAAAATACTAGCAAACAGAATCCAACAACATATTAAAAGGATCATACACCATGATCAAGTGGGATGTAGCTCAGGGATGCAAGGATTCTTCATGATACACAAATCAATCAATGTGATACACCATATTAACAAATTGAAGAATAAAAACCATATAATCATCTCAATAGATGCAGAAAAAGCTTTTAACAAAATTCAACATCTATTTATGATAAAAACTCTCCAGAAAGTGGGAATAGAGGGACGCTACCTCAACATAATAAAGGCCATATATGACAAACACACAGCAAACATCATTCTCAATGGTGAAAAACTGAAAGCATTTCCACTAAGGTCAGGAACAAGACAAGGATGTCCACTCTCACCACTATTATTCAACATAGTTTTGCAAGTCCTAGCCACAGCAATCAGAGGAGAAAAAGAAATAAAAGAAATACAAATCGGAAAAGAAGAAGTAAAACTGTCACTCTTTGCAGATGAAATGATACTATACATAGAGAAACCTAAAAATGCCACCAGAAAACTACTAGAGCTAATCAATGAATTTGGTAAAGTTGCAGGATACAAAATTAATGCACAGAAATCTCTTGCATTCCTATACACTAATGATGAAAAATTTGAAAGAGAAATTAAGGAAACACTCCCATTTACCATTGCAATAAAAAGAATAAAATACCTAGGAATAAACCTACCTAGGGATACAAAAGACCTATATGCAGAGAACTATAAGACACTGATGAAAGAAATTAAAGATGATACAAACAGATGGAGAGATATACCATGTTCTTGGACTGGAAGAATCAACATTATTAAAATGACTATACTACCCAAAGCAGTATATAGATTCAATGCAATCCCTACCAAATTACCAATGGCATTTTTTATGGAACTAGAACAAAAAATCTTAAAATTTGTATGGAGACACAAAAGACCCTAAATAGCCAAAGCGGTTTTGAGGGAAAAAAAACGGAGGTGGAGGAATCAGACTCCCTGACTTCACACTATACTACAAAGCTACAGTAATCAAGACGATATGGTACTGGCACAAAAATATAGATATATCAAATATAGATCAATGGTACAGGATAAAAAACCCAGAGATAAACCCACGCACTTGTGGTCAACTACTCTATGACAAAGGAAGCAAGGATATACAAGGATATACAATAAGTGGTGCTGGGAAAACTGGACAGCTACATGTAAAAGAATGAAATTAGAACACTCCCTAACACCATACACGAAAATAAACCCTAAATGGATTAGAGACCTAAGTGTAAAACTGGACACTATAAAACTCTTAGAGGAAAACATAGGAAGAACACTCTTTGACATAAATCACAATAAGATCTTTTTTGATCCACCTCCTAGAGTAAGGAAATAAAAACAAAAATAAACAAATGGGACCTAATGAAACTTTAAAGCTTTTGCACAGCAAAGGAAACCATAAACAAGACGAAAAGACAACCTTCAGAATGGGAGAAAATATTTGCCAACGAATCAACAGACAAAGGATTAATCTCCAAAATATATAAACAGCTCATGCAGCTCAATATTAAAGAAACAAACAATGCAATCCAAAAATGGGCAGAAGACCTAAATAAACATTTCTTCAAAGAAGACATACACATGGCCAAGAAGCACATGAAAAGCTGCTCACCATCACTAATTATTAGATAAATGCAAATCAAAGCTACAATGAGGTATCACCTCACACCAGTTAGAATGGGCTTCACCAGAAAATCTAGAAACAACAAATGCTGGAGAGGGTGTGGCGAAAAGGAAACTCTCTTGCACTGTTGGTGGGAATGTAAACTGATACAGCCACTATGAAGAACAGTATGGAGGTTCCTTAAAAAACTAAAAATAGAATTACCATATGATCCAGCAATCCCACTACTGGGCATATACCCAAAGAAAACCATAATTCAAAAAGACATATGTACCCCAATGTTCATTGCAGCACTATTTACAATAGCCAGGTCATGGAAGCAACCTAGATGCCCATCAACAGACAAACGGATAAAGAAGATGTGGTACATATATAAAATGGAGTATTACTCAGCCATAAAAAGGAACGAAATTGGGTCATTTGTTGAGATGTGAATGGATCTAGAGACTGTCATACAGAGTGAAATAAGTAAGAAAGAGAAAAACAAATATTGTATATTGACGCATGTATGTGGAACCTAGAAAAATGATACAGATGAACCGGTTTGCTGGGCAGTAGTTGAGACACAGATGTAGAGAACAAACATATGGACACCAATGCAGGAAAGCCGTGTGGGGTGGGGTGGGGATGGTGGTGAGATGAATTGGGTGATTGGGATTGACATGTATACACTGATGTGTATAAAATTGATGACTAATAAGAACTTGCTGTATAAAAAATAAATAAAATAAAATTCAAAATTTAAAAACAAAACAACTAATACTAAACTTCCTTTGGGTTATTTGTATAGAAATATGTTAATATAAATGTTTCAGACATTACATGAAATTCCTAAAAATCTTATATATTCTGGTATAATGTTAGCAGTCATAATTCTGGTTATTATTTTAAAATGTATATCAGAAATAACTAAATTTCCTTGTCAATTGCATTATTATGAACTTTCATCAAATCTTTAACCGTGGTCATTTTTAAGTCTTTTGTCATTTACAGACAGTTCTGGGTGTACTCTGATGCTTTTGCAAAAAAGTTCCTATAAAAGTGTTTCATCTTCTAGGAATTCATGGAAAAGACTCTGACAAGCACAGGTTTCTGGTAACTGACTATACTGCTGAACTGAATGAATAAGCATTTTCTGAACTCTAATGGAAAACTGATGAATTCATAAAAGTGCTAACAGAAGATCAAGATGAAAAAAAAAATTAATTACATGGGACTGAGTGAACTGATGAGGATGATTATAATTTTTGTGACTTGCTGTTTGAATAAAAAAAAAAAAAGAACTGTTAATGATGAAAACTTACTATGCCATGGCTTAGTATGGCCTGACTTGGAAATTTAGTTTCAGAGGCTTTTGTGAATATACCAAGGAAAGAGGACCTAGATGTATCTTATTCCCACAGACCGCCAATAAATATTTGCTTAACGGAGAAAAAATTAATATATAGTATAGGAAAGAACCTGACAGATGCTTAACATTATTGAGTGATAGCAATGCCCAAACTCTTCTGTGATCAAACACTATGAAGTATCCTCCTAAGGATAAACTTATTACAAATAAGAAGTGAAAATTCAATTATGGAGATGCTTTCAGTTTCAGCTCTGATATGCAAAAACTTGGAAGTTGTTACTGTATCTTGTCCTTACAAGATAATGCTGTACAAAATGAAAATCAATGACTTTTCTCAGACGTGATTAATAAAACATGTAACTACGAAAGAAAAAACAAAATAGGTGTAGGGTTTCTCTGGTGGCACAGTGGTTGAGAGTTTGCCTGCTGATGCAGGGGACACGGGTTCATGCCCTGGTCCGGGAAGATCCCATATGCCGCGGAGCGGCAGGGCCCGTGAGCCATGGCCGCTGAGCCCGCGTGTCCAGAGCCCGTGCTCCGCAACGGGAGAGGCCACAACCGTGAGAGGCCCGCGTATCACAAAAAAAAAAAAAAAAAAAAGGTGTATAGTTGTACCTCATGGTTTTAATTTGCATTTCCCTAATGACTAATAATGTTAAGCATCTTTTCTTGTGCCTTATTTACCACCATATATCTTCCTTACTGATGTATTTGTTCAACTCCTCTGCCTGATTTACAAATGATATTTTTGCTTTCTAATTGCGTTCTAAGAGTTATTTATGTATTCTTGATACAAGTCCTTTATCACACATATGATTTGCAAATACTTTCTCTAAGTCCGTGGCTTGTCTTTCATTCTTTTAAAAGTGTCTTTCAAAGAGAAGTTTTAACTTTGATAAAGTCCGGTTGATCAGTTTTGCCTTTTCTGAACCATGCTTTTGGTGTCATATTTAAGAAGTTTTTGCCCAACTCAAGGCCATGAAAGTTTTCTCCTAGGAGTTTTATAGTTGTAGATTTTTATTATTATTATTTTTTAGTGGTACTCGGGCCTCTCACCGCCACAGCTCCTCCCGCTGTGGAACACAGTCTCCGGACGCACAGGATCAGCGGCCATGGCCCATGGGCCCAGCCACTCTGAGGCATGTGGGATCCTCCCGGACCAGCGCACGAACCCGCATCCCCTGCATCGGCAGGCGGACTCTCAACCACTGTGCCACCAGGGAAGCCCTAGTTGTAGATTTTGCATTTGATTTTATGATCCATTTTAAGTTAATTTTTGTGTATGGTACAAGGTATGGTTTGAAGTTCTTGTTTTGGTTTGTTTATTTTTTTGTTTTTGGCACATGCCTATCCTGTTATGCCAGCACCACTTGTTGAAAGGCTATCCTTTCTCCACTAAATTGTCTTTACACCTTTGTCAAAAATCATTTGTCCATATATGTGTGCCATATGTGTGCGGGTTTGTTTCTGGACTTGCTATTCTATTCCGCTGATCTATTTGTCTGTCTTTGCACCAGTACCATACTCTCTTGATTACTTAGCTTTACAATAACTCCTGAAATCAGGTAATGTTAGTCCTTCAACTTTGTTTTCCTTTTTAAAGTTTGATATACAACTTTGGCTATTCTAGGTCCTTTTCCTTTCCATATGAATTTAAAAATCAGATCATCAATGTCTATCAAAAAAAAAATCTTGCTGAACTTTAAAAACAAAACAAAACAAAAAAGCCTGCAAGGGACTTCCCTGGTGGTGCAGTGGTTATGAATCCACCTGCCAATACAGGGGACATGGGTTTGAGCTCTGGTCCAGGAAGACCCCACGTGCCATGGAGCAACAAGCCCGTGCATGACAACTACTGAGCCTGCACACCACAACTCCTGAGGCCATGCACTTAGAGCCTGTGCTCTGCAACAGGAGAAGCCACCACAGTGAAAAGCCCATGCACCACAATGAAGAATAGCCCCCACTGACTGCAACTAGAGAGAGTCCACACATAGCAACAAAGATCCAACACAGACAAAAATAAATTTTTTTAAAAAACCTGCAAACTTGAAGATAGATCAATAAGATAATACAACTCAAAGAACAGAGAGAAAAAAGAATGAAGATAAATGAACTGAGGGGTTGAGAATTGTGGGACATAATTAAGCACAGTAACATACACAAAATGGGAGTGTCAGAGAAAAAGGAACGGAGCAAAATATTTTTAAAAATAATGCCTGAGAACATCCCAAATATGATGAAAAGCATTAACCTATGTATCCCAATTGTTCAACCAAGTCCAAGTACAATAAACATAGGAGAGCCATACACAGACTTAATGAAATGTTGAAAGCTAAAGACAGAAAATCTTGAAGCACTAAAAGAAAAGTAATTTATCCATACAAGGGAACTCCAATAAGACATCACTTATATCTCATCAGAAACAATGGAAGCTCTATGGCAGTGAGATGACGTATTCAAAGCGCTGAAAGACAAAACTGTCAACCAAAAGTTCTATATCAAACAAAACTATCTTTCAAAAATGAGGGCAAAATACAGATATTTCTTTCCCTCCACTCCCCCCCAAAAAATTCATTGCTTGGAAATCTGCCTTATAGGAAAAACTAAAAGAAAGTCTTCAAACTGAAGGAAGTAAACCCAGATTGCAATTTCTAATCACCATGATAAAACAGAAAAAACTGGTGAGATAAGTAATTATATGACAGTATAAATGCATATGTCTTCTTCCTTCTTTTAATAAATATAAAAAGCAAGCATGTAAAACATGTATATAGTTGTAGTCCTAGGCATTTGACATATAGTTAATATATTGGGTGGGGGGTGATTGGGATGCAGCAGTGATACAGGCCCTGAGATGACAGGGTTCTACAATGGCTTAGGTCCAAGGGTCCAGGGTCCTGTAGCTGCACAGCCTGGAAATGGTGGGCCAAGATTCCAATTCTGGCCCTAGTGGAAGTCACAGAGCAGCAGCAGCGTGTGCCCAGCAATAGCCTGTTAAAGTCACAAGTCAGGACCCATGGGCTGGGGTGCAGAGCCCCAGCAGTGTGGTCGTGGTAATTGTGAAACAGAACCCTGACCCAGGGTGAGGTACAAAGTAGCAGCATTTTAGCCCCAGCAATGATAGGTTAAAGCCATGACTTAGGCTCCAGGAATGGTGGGTAGCTCAGCAGCTCAGCCTAGGTAATGACCAGTCAAAGCCACAACTAGGAATACACAGTGAAGTCCAAGCAATAGCAGAATTGCCCCAGTTATGGCAAGACAAAGTACTAACTTAATACCTGTGGGCAGGGCACAGAGCAGGAGCTCCAGTCTCATAGATAGTCAGGCATTGTGGCAACTCAACCAGGGAAAGCAAAGTACCGGAGTGATGGGGCCCCAAGTGTCAGATCTCACCACAGCAACATTTCCAACCTCAGGAAAGACACAGAAGCAGGGACTCTGGGCAGCTCTGTGTCTGCTGTAATCAGTGTTGGTGAAGACTGTGGAAGTCCTCAGTAGCAAATACTGCAAACCTTTATGATGGTGAAGCTTGCTGGGATTCTCCTGCTCTTCTTCTTCCCATGGGGTGAAATCCATTTGAAGGAATTTCTGTGGGTGCCAAGCTGCTCTGAACTGGAGGATGAGGTGATGGAGGTAAAATCTTTCCCAAGCTTTTTTACAGGGCCATCCTCAGTTTTTACAATCTGCAGGGTTTCTGCTGCTTCTTCATTGTAGTCCAGAGCTTTCCCAAAGTAATTTACATTGGTTTGTAGTTGCTCATTTATTTTTTTTTTTTTTTGCTTTTATGGGGGATACAAGTGTTGGGACCTCCTAACCCTCCATCCTGTTGATGTTACATTATCTCTAATTCTGTGTCAAGGGGACTGCAGACACAAGAGCCTCTCACTTGTCACTGTTGTTACACTATTTTTCTCTCTTACATAATAACTGATTTGTGTGTGCAAAGTCATCGACTTTTAGATGGGTGATAGCACTGATGAAATAATATTAAACACCAGTATAAACATGAAGTGTTCTACACTTTGCCCTTTCACTTGATTTCCACAGCTGTGACTATTCATATAATGTAGTTATTTGAGGCACAGGAGTTATAATTTAACATCCTGATTGATTTCTCCTTGGATATAAACATGAGCAATGGCAAAAGGATAATGTAATTTTTGAAAAGTATTGCATATGAACAAGATGTCTGTGAAATGGCTCTCACTTCTGCTGCTACTACAGCTGACTTGCTACTTTAGCTCTGGAAGTTATGGAAAGGTGCTGGCACGACCAATGAAATACAGTCATTGGATGAATATGAAGACAATCCTGGATGAACTTGTCATGACGGGTCATAAGGTGACTGTTCTGACAACTTCAGCTTCCATTCTTATTGATCCCAACAAACCATCTGCTATTAAGTTTGAGACTTTCCCTATGTCTTTAACTAAAGATAATTTGAAGCATAACATCAAGCATTTGGTAGAGAAATGGACATATCTGGCAAAAAATTCATTGTGGACATATTTTTCATAATTGAGAAGTTTATTTTGGGAACTTTCTGATATGCTTATGAATATCTGTAAAGATGTTGTTTCAAACAAGAAGCTGATGACAAAACTACATGAATCAAGGTTTGATGCTGTTCTTGCAGATGCTGTTGGACCCTGTGGTGAGCTGCTGGCTGAGGTACTTAAAGTATCTTTAGTATACAGTCTCCGCTCCTCTCCTGGCTATTCAGCTGAAAAGTATAGTGGAAGGCTTCCATTCCCACCATCCTATGTACCTGCTACGTTTTCAGAATTAAGTGATCACGTGACATTCACGGACAGGGTCAAAAATATGATATATGCACTTTATTTTGACTTTTGGTTCCAGACATTTAATGAGAATAAATGGAATCAGTTTTACAGTGAAGTACTAGGTAAGTCATATTTTTAGTTGGTAGCATGAAGTCCTAACTTTCCTAGTGCCTTGGAAGGTGAGTTTGTATAAAGTAACAGAATTTTGTCTCTTATAAGTGAAACAAGGAAATGAAAATATAAAATGATTTCATAAGTATTATCAAAATATTAAATTATAGGGTAAAGTATAACCCTGTTTCCCATTACTCATACAGATTCTCCTCCAGGAAGTCATAAAACACAAACTGAAGCACTTAGGACTTCTCTAAGCAATTATATATCTATATTACTAAACTTCTTTTTTTAACTTAAAAAAAATCACTAGAAACCTCATAAAATGCCTTGATAAATGAAGACAGGTAGATTGAAGAGTTACACACATATTTGTAGCACAAATATTTAGGTAGCATTTGGAAATTGTTTCTACCTGTGTAGCTCGGTTTCCGTATTATATGATATGATATGATACAATATCAATATGATGTACACTATACACATACATATATATTTGCTTTATTAGAGAACACTTTCAAACATCTTTGGCTATATCATTCCAAGCTCCTTTCCAAAAACTACCTACTATATTCACATGGCAATACTCTCATTTGATCTAACTCTTGTTGTTTTAGTTTATCCTTCCAGGAAGACCGACTACATTATTAAAGACAATGGGGAAAGCTGAAATGTGGCTCATTCGAACATACTGGGATTTTGAATTTCCTCTCCCACTGCTACCAAATTTTGAATTTGTTGGAGGCCTCCACTGCAAACCAGCCAAACCCCTGCCTAAGGTTACCTATTCTTATTTATTTTGTTTTGTTTACATTGCATTTTCAATAGGAATAATCCTGTGTTCTTTATTTAGAATATTTAATTACAGTGAGAGAGATGTGGGATGCTAGATAAAGTGACTTACCAATTAGAAACTCATATATTTATTTCTATACCAACACAAGTATCAGAATTTCATTATCAATACAGAATAAAGTGGAAGACTTTGAGAATATGTCAGTAAAATTATTACTTTCATTATTCAATACATAATAAAGCATCAGACTTCATTAAAAGAATTATTATAAAAAATTAAAAGAATAATTATAAAATGACTAGCATATTCCAGAAATAAGTGCTAATATGTAGAGAAATGGTGTAGACACAGTTTCTGCCATCTGACACTCTACCTGGAAAGATAGAATACCAGCAAGTAGTAAAAACTGTGTGAAATTTTTATAAGGAAAGACCACAACACTAAGGAAACATCCAGCAGGAATCACAGATATTATCCCTGAGGCATTGATAATTAAGACAAGATCTGAAAGATGTTCAGGATAGGGCAGGGGTAGAAGAAGGCACAAAAGAAAAGCCGGTAGAGTAGTAATGACAGTTTCCAAGAAGTCTAAGTTTAGCCTAAAAAGGAAGAGTTTGAGTAAAGAGGCAGATGATGCTGGAGAGGTAAGTTGGAGACAGATAATTATAAGGAGTTTGAAACATCTAGTAGGAGCATTAAGGAGAAAATTAAAAGGGTAAAGAAAGGGAGAGAGATGTTCACATAAAAAAAAAACACACACACAGGATGTAGTTACTGGGTTGGATTGTAGAGGGGCAAGAGTGAAAAGGGACATCATTTAGCTGGTTGTTGCAAGATACAGGCAACAATGATGGAAAACTAGAATACAATGTTCATAGAGTTATGTCCGCCTTAACTCTTATAATAATAGTACAAACCTCATATTGTTGTGGGGAAAAAATCTGTTAGTATGTATGAAACACCCAAAATGTCTCTGGAACATACTTAGTGATCCAGAAAAAATATTACCTATTGTCTTTATTGTTATTTTGTTGCTATTCCATGCTGTCAATAACCCAATGTGTACCAGTCACTTAGATCTAATTTCTAAATTACTAGAAACTGGTTTTCCAATATATCAAGATTATATAATCTAGCAAAGTCCTAAAGAGTAGATATCCCAAGGAGTTGTTTAAAAGTAAATTTTAAGTTTTTAAATGAAAAATAAAGGGAATTAAAATTTTAATACATGTAATAAAATTTAAGTTAAATAAAATATAATTTAATACATTTAAGTTAAAGTTGTTTTAATTTTAAGAATTTTTTAAGGTTTGGCTATCTGATCAGCAAGATAAAATGATAAAATTCTTTTCTAAGGATTGAGATTCTTCACTGGCGCACTAGCCAAAAAGAACACCATTCTTGAACAATATAAATGTATGACCTAACAATTTGTGGAGCCAAATTCAGCATTTCCTAGCTTTCACATCAGCATTTAAACCATTCCTCATTTGAAATCCCAGGGTTTTACAACTTGCAGAATAAAAGAGATAACTTAGTTTATTAGGATAGGTGTTTTCTGCCTATACCAATCCTATAGAAAACCTCAGTAAAGCTCCCTTAGGGATGTACATCTCAACATCATAGCTGCCTAACAGAATGAGCACAGGGAAAATATACACTGCATATATAAGAACCATAAACTCTGCACATACACTAAACAGCAAATAATTTGTACAACTTGAATCTGAAAACTTCCCGTAGTTTAAAAATACAAAGAATTCTCTTCAGTTTATAGGATGCTATTCCTTATGAAGGAAAGCAACAATCTAATCTATTTTAAATTGATATGATCTCTTTTAAATTGACTTAAGGGCTTCCCTAGTGGCACAGTGGTTAAGAATCTGCCTGCCAATGCAGGGGACATGGGTTCAAGCCCTGGTCTGGGAAGATCCCAGATGCCACGGAGCAGCTAAGCCCGTGCGCCACAACTACTGAGTCCGTGCTCTAGAGCCTGTGAGCCACAAGTACTGAAGCCCGCATGTCCAGAGCCCATGCTCCACAACAAGAGAAGCCACCACAATGAGAAGCCCGCGCACTGCAAAGAGTAGCCCCCACTCACCACAACTAGAGAAAGCCCGTGCACAGCAAGGAAGAACCAATGCAGCCAAAAATAAATAAAAGATGTGGTACATATATACAATGGAATATTACTCAGCCATAAAAAAGAACAAAATAATGCCATTTGCACCAACAAAGTCTGAGATAAGGTTAGTGAAAGTTCTATGCTATCTAACCCTAGTTTTTGAAAGATGTCCCTGTTCTCATTGCAGGAAAGTGATAGCATTAGTAAGAAGGGAGGTTAAGAGGAGAGGAATAAGGACAAAGAAAGGATGAATAGTAGGATAATGATAATAATTAGTAATAGTTGCTTTTGCTATTAAGTTGCAAAATAAGATTTAAATCCATCAATGATTGTGAAGATTTCATTATATAAAGAAACTATTCCTTCAAGCTACTAACTTTTCCATTCATTATTAGGTTCTCAGAAAATTTCTGTAATTTTTAAAGAATTAAGACATTTGGCAAAATGCTTCAAGAATCTTAAAAATGCTATAGACTTTGACTTCATAGTATACTCCTAAGAAATCATACAGAGAAAATTAATCAAGGTGTGCAAAAACAATATTTTGGGCAGTAATTCATAAAAGCCAACACTGGAAGTAATGTAAATATTCAAAATTAAGCAATAATTAAATAAATTATCATGTGCACATCACACCATTACAATCGTTTTCTCAAAGAATTTTTTATTACACTAAATCAACTATAGTATGAGGTTTAGTTGGAAAATAACAGCTATAATAAGATCACAGTTTTCTTGTAGGATAAAAAAATATAAATTAGAATTACAATTTTCAAAATATATGTCACAATGTATATTTAGTTATAGGAGTAATTAAGATTAGAATGAAAGCACGAATTTTAGCATAATGCCATCAAGGTCCATCCATGTTGTCAAAAAATGGCAGGATGTCCTTCTTTCTCATAGATGAATAACACTGAGTTCTGTGTGTGTGTGCGTGCATTTGTGTGTGTGTATTATATATATCACATCTTTATTATGTTGAAGTAGGTTCCTTCTACACCCAATATGTTGAGGGTTTTTATCAGGAAAGGATGTTGTATCTTGCCAAATGTTATTCTACATTTATTGAGATGATCAAGTTATTTTAAATTTCATTCTATTAATGCAATGTATTACACTTACTGATTTGGGTACTTTGAACCATCCTTGCATCCCAGGGATAAATCCCATTTGGTCATGGTATATAATCCTTTTAATATGTTCTTGAATTTAACTTGCTGATATTTGGATGAGAATTTTTGCATTTATATTCTTCCTGGATAATGGCTTATATTGAAGGTAATACTGGCCTTGTAGAATGAGTTTGGAAGTGTTCCCTCTTTCCTCTTTAATTTTTTTGGAAGAGTTTTTGAAGAACTGGCATTAATTATTCTTTAAATATTTCATAGAATTTGTCAGTGAAGCCTTCTGGTCCTGGGGTTTTCTGTTGAGAGGTTTTTGAAACTGATTCAATACCTTTACTTATTATGACTGTCCAGATTTTCTAATTCTTCCTGATTCAGTCTTGATAGATTGCATGTTTCTAGGAATTTATTCATTCTTCTTGGTAATGTAATTTTTTGGCATATAATTCTACACAGTAGTCTTTTACGAGTGTATGTATTTCTGTAGCATCAGTTATAATGTCTCCACTTTCATTTCTAATTTTATTTATGTCTTCTTCCTTCCTTAGTTAACCTAGCTAAAGATTGTCATTTTGTTTATTTTTTTAAAAGACAGAGAAAGACAAATACTAGATGATATCCATTTTATGTGGAATATAAAAAAGTCAAACTTGTAAAAACAGAGAGTAATATGGTGGTTACCAGGAGCTGAGGGGTAGGAGAATAGGAGAGATGTCTTTTAAGGGTACAGATCTGCATCTCATAGAAAAATAAGTCCTAGAGATCTAAGGTATAGTACAGTGAATATGGACAACCATATTATATTATGATCATCAAACTTGCTAAGAGACTACATCTTAATTATTCAAACCACAAAAAGAAATAATTATGTGACATGATAGAGGTGTGAACTATCATGAAAAATGGCTATCCTATTACAATATATTGAATATAAATGTATCAAATCAATACATTATACAACTTAAATTACATAATGTTTTATGTCAAATATATTTCATCTTCAAAATGTACATATCTCAATTTAAAAACACCTTATTGGTAATAAATACTAATCATCTTGAGCCTTCAGTGAGTCATAATCTTTTTGCAATAGTAACATCAAAGATCACTGATCAGAGGAAGATCAAATGGTGGTGGAGCAAGATGATGTGGAGCTCACCTCCCCCCACAAACACATCAAAAATACATCTACAGGTGGAACAATTCTCATGGAAAACTAACTGGAAAGTGGCAGAACTCCTACAAACCAAGGCTGTAAGTAAGATACACACATAATTGAGTAGGACAAGAAAAAAAGCACCGGTCTGGGACCAATACTCCTGGGAGGGTACTAAGAGGAAAAGAGAGATTGCACAGATGGACACTCACCCTGGGAAGTGAGTGGGTCCAGTCACAGACTGGCATCCCAGTTCTAGGGTCCTACAGGAAGGAGACAAGTTCCCTTGGCTGCTTGGAGAACTGCTGGGAGAGATAGAAAGTCTGGAGAAGCCTGGGCTCCACTCGTGTGGAATGCAAGGGTGCTGGCTTGCCAACAGACAGGGCGGAGAGAGGTCAGCCCTAGTAGTTGCTGCCTCACTGGGCTCCCCAGTCCAAGCCAAGCAAACACTCCTACCTCACCCACTCCACACCACAGCTTGGCCCTGGATCTAGGGAGATTTCCCACCAACTGGGAAAAGATTCAATCTTGGGATGCAGAGGTGACCTGGGGCCTGGGGTGTTTACAGGTGGGATGGTGGAGGCCGTTGTTAGTGCTTACTAAGACAGCACCCCATAAGCAGCCCAGACTTCTGACGGCAGCACAGCTGCTTGAACTCCTGTGACCACAAGTATGCAATCCCAGATAAGCAAATGCTCCAGCCCTGCCCACTTGATGCCACAACCTATCACTAGATCTGGAGTGACCACAACAGGGGAAGAGATGTGAATGTGAGCTGTGTCTGAGGTAGCCACAGATGCCTACACAACCAGTGCATCAGACCACTGTAAGCACAGGAGCCCCACTTGCTTCAGTACTCCCCTGCTTTGGGGAAAAGACCCCAGTGCAGGGAGGAGGAAAAACACACACTTAAATGGAACACACAACCAGCTCGACCCAGATTCTCAACCTTCTGCTCCAGCACCTTGGGAGCAGACTCCACCTGTGAAAGGGTAGAGATGGCCACTAAGGAGAGTGGAAGTTCCACCTCACACCCTGCACAGGCTCAGGCTTCTCCATCACCAGCCACAACCCCTACACCAAGGTGATAGCTACCAGCACACCCTAAGGAAATGTGTGACTGGAATCCACATCAAACACAGCCCTCCCACCAACGGCACACAAGGTCTACATAAGGATGCTTCCACATAAGAACACCACTTCAGGACCACAAAAGGTAACTGTTTCACCTATATTCACAGAGACAGAGCAAGTAAAATGAAAAGGCAGAGAACTACTCTCAATTGAAAGAGCAAGAAGGCAGAGAACTACTCTCAATTGAAAGAGCAAGACAAAACCCCTGAAAAAAAATAATGAAACAGAGATAATCAGTCTACCAGACAATGAATTCAAACTGTTGATAATAAAAATGCTAACTGAATTAGGAAAGAGAATTCATCTAAGCACAGATCATTTTAACAGGAAACTAGAAAATATAAAGAAGACACAAACAAAAATAGACAATTCAATATCTGAGATAAAAAGCACTCTAGAAGCAATGAATAGAATACTAAATGACACAGAAGAATGCATAAGTAATCTAGAAAATAGAATGAAAATCACCCAATCAGAACAAAAGACAAATAAATAAAAATAAAGTAACATATGAGATCTTTGGGATAACATAAAACATGCCAACATTTGCATTTTAGGGGTTCCAGAAGATGAAAGAGAGAAAAAAGTTATCGAGATGTATTTGAAGAAATTATGGCTGAAAAATTCCCAAATCTAAAGAAGGAAACAGACATCCAGGTATAGAAAACACAGAGGATCTGAAACAACATGAACTCAGACAGACCCAGAATAAGACATATCATAATTAATGGAGTTAAAAATAAAGAGAGAATTCTAAAGGCAGCAAGAGAAAGACAAAAAGTCATATACAAAAGGATCACTATAAGGCTATTATCTGATTTCTCTGCAGAAACTTTCAGGCCAGAAGGGGGGCAGCATGATCTATTCAAATTCCTGAAAGGGAAAATTTGCAACCTAGGATACTCTACCCAGCAAGACTGTCATTTAAAATAGGAGAGATAAAGAACTTCTCAGACAAGCAATAACTAAAAAAATTTGGCAATAATAAACCTACCCAAAAAGAAATGTTGATGGGTCTTCTCTAAATGAAAAAGAAGTAAGAATCTATAGGAAAGGGATAATCACAGTAGAAACAGCAAATATAAAGTAAGGATTGAAGATCACTTTTTTTCCTGAAGAGCACTTAAATAAGCCAGTACATAGATTAAAAGACAAAAAAATATTGCAAAAGCAAATATAACTACCATAAACAGTAAAGGGATAAGCATGACGATGTAAAATATAATATCAAAAACACAAAATATGAGGGAGAGGAATAAAAAATTAATATCTCTTAGAATGTGTTTAAACTTAAATGACTATTAGTTTAAAGAAAGTAGATATAATTATGGGTTAACATATATGAACCCCATGATAACCACAAATCAAAAATGTACAATAGATACACAAAAATCAAAAAGATGGATCCCAAGCATACTATGAAATAAAATCATCAAACCACAACAGAAAAACAAAAAGAAGTGAACAGAAAAAAACTACAAAAACAACTGGAAAACAGTTTTAGAATGGCAATAAGTCATTAATAACTATCAAAAATTCCTTTACATGTTAATGGACTAAATGCTCCAACCAAAAGACACAGGGCAGCTGACTGGATAAAAAAGAACAAGAGGGCTTCCCTGGTGGCACAGTGGTTGAGAGTCCGCCTGCTGATGCAGGGGACATGGGTTCATGCCCCGGTCTGGGAAGATCCCACATGCCGCAGAGTGGCTGGGCCCATGAGCCATGGCCGCTGAGCCTGCACGTCCGGAGCCTATGCTCTGCAACGGAAGAGGCCACAACAGTGAGAGGCCCGTGTACCACCAAAAAAAAAAAAAAGAACAAGAGCCTTCAGTATAGTGCCTTACAAGAGACTCACTTCAGGGCAAAAGACATACAGACTGAAAGTGAGGAGGTAGGAAAAGATATTTCATGTAAATGAAAACAACAAGAAAGCAGAGGTAGCAATACTCATATCAGACAAATAAACTTTGAAAGGCCATAATGAAAGACAAAGAAGGGCATTATAGAATAATAAAGGGAAAACAAAAAGAGGATATTACACTTGTTAACATATACACACCCAATACAGGAGCACCTAAATATATATAGCAAATACTAACAGACACAAAGGGAGGACTTGACAATAGTACTATAATAGCAGGAGACTTTAAAACCCCTCTGACATCAATGGGCCAATCATCCAGACAAATATCAATAAAGCAACAGTGGCCTTAAATGGGACAATAGACCAGTCGAATTTACTTGGTATCTACAGGACATTACTTCTAAAAAAAATAAGAAATACACATTCTTTTCCAGTGCACATGGAATGCTCTCCAATATAGATCACATACTAGGTCGCAAAACAAGCATCAACAAACTTATGAGGATAGAAACTATACCAAGCATTTTTCTGACCCCAGTAGCATGAAACTAGAAATCAGCTAAAGAAAGAAAATTGGGAAAAGAACAAACATATGGAGACTAAACCGCATGTTACTACCAAAAATGTGGGTCAACAATGAAATCAAAGAGGAAAAAGGAAAACACTTCAAGACAAACAAAAATGGAGACACAGCTTTCCAAAATCTAGGGGTTGCAACAAAAAGCAGTTCTAAGAGCGAAGTTCATAGTGATGCAGGCCTTCCTCAAGAAATAAGAAAAATCTCAAACAACCTAATCTATCAACTAAAGGAATTAGAAGAAGAACAAAGAAAGCTGAAAGTTGGCAGAAGGAAGGAAGTAATAATCATCAGAGAGGAAACAAATGAAATAGACATCAAAAAACAATAGAAAAATCAAACCAAGAACTGGTTTTTTGAAAAGTTAAACAAAATTGATTAATCTTTAGCCAAGCCCACCAAGAAGAAAGAGAGGACCCGAAAAAACAAAAGTAGAAATAAAAGAGGAGAAATAACAACCAATTCCACAGAAATTCAAAAAATCATAAGAGAATACTATGAACAATTATATGCCAACAAATTGGACAACGTAGAAGAAATGGACAAGTTTCCAGGAGCATATAGCCTGCCAAAACTGATTCAAAAAGAAACAGACAATATGAACAGACTGATAACTAGAAGTGAAATTGAATTTGAAATTTAAAAAGACTCCCAGGAAACAAAAGTCCAGGACCAGATGGCTTCACTGGGGAATTCTACCAAACATATAAAAAAGAATTTATACCTATCCTTCTCAAACTATTTCAAAAAAGTGAAGAGAAGGGAACACTCCCAAATTCATTCTACAAGACCACAATTACCCTGATACCAAAACCAGTCAAAGATAAAAAAAGAAAATTATAGGTGGATATCATTAATGAATATAGATGCAAGAGTCCTTAAAAATATATTAGCTAACGAAAAATATTAGCAAACTGAATCCAACAATACATAAAAAGAATCACACACCATGATCAAGTTGGATTCATTCCAGGGTCACAAGGATGATTCAACATATGTAAATCAATTAATGTGATATACCACATTAACAAAAGGAAAGATAAAAATCACATGAATATCTCAATAGATGCACAAAAAGCAACTGATAAAATTCATCATCCATTCATGACAAAAACTTTCATCAAAGTGGGTATAGAGGGAACATATTTCAACATAATAAAGACCATTTATGACAAACTCACAACAAACATATTACTCAACAGTGATAAGCTGAAAACTTTATCTCTAAATTCAGGAACAAGACAAAGATGCCACTCTCAATGCCTCTATTTAACATAGTTTTTGAAGTCCTAACCACAGCAATCAGATACAAAAAGTAAATAAAAAGTATCCAAATTGGAAGGGAAGAGGTAAAACTGTCACTATTTGCAGATGACATGATAGCCTATATAGAGAACACTAAAGTCTCCACACAAAAACTATAAGAACTAATAAATAATTTCAGCAAGGATGCAGGATACAAGATCAATACAAAGAAATCTGTTGCATTTCTATAAAATAATAATGAAATGTCAGAACAAGAAAGTAAGATAAAAATCCTGTTTAAAATCACATAAAAATAATAAAATACCTAGGAATAGACTTAATCAAGAAGGTGAAAGACCTACAGGCTGAAAACTATAAAACATTGATGAAAGAAATTGAAGATGATTCAAAGAAATGGAACGATATCCTGTGCTCTTGGGTTGGAAGAATTCGTATTATTAAAACTGCCTTAGTACCCAAAGCTATCTACAGATTTAGTGCAGTCCTGATCAAAATACCCAGGACATTTTTCACAGAACTAGAACAAATAATACTAAAATTTATATGGAACCCCAAAAGACCCCAAATTGCCATAGCAGTCCTGAGGATAAAGAACAAAGCTGGACGTATAATTCTTCCAGACTTCAGACTACATATACGACAAAGCTACAGTAATGAAAGCAGTGTGGTATTGGCACAAAAACAGACACATAGATCAATGGAACAGAATACAGAGCCTGGAAATAATTCCACACACCTATGGTCAATCTCTGAGAAAGTCAGCAAGAATATGTAACAGAGAAAAGAGTCTCTTCAACAGGTGGTGCTTGGAAAACTGGACAGCCACATTAAAAACAATGAGATTAGACCATTCCTGTACATTATACAAAAATGAACTCAAAATGGTTTAAAGGTTTAAATATAAGACCTGAAACTATAAAACTCCTAGAAGGGAAGATAGGCAGAACACTCTTTGACATAAATCACAGCAATATTTTCTTAGATCAGTCTCCTAAGGCAAAAGAAATAAAAGCAGCAATAAACAAATGAGACCTAATTAACATAAAACCTTTTGCACAGGAAAGGAAACCATCAGCAGAACAAAAATACAATCTACAGAATGGGAGAAAATATTTGTAAATTATCTGACTAACAAGTGGTTAATATCCAAAATATGCAAACAGCTCATACAATTCAATATCAAAGAAAACAAATAACACAATCAAAGAATGGGCACAAGTCTCAAATAGACATTTTTTTCCAAAGAAGATGTACAGATGGCTAACAGGCATTCAAAAATATACTCAACATTGCTAACTATTAGAGAAATGCAAATCAAAACTACAGTGAGGTATCACCTCACACCTGCCAGAATGGCTAGCATCAAAAAGTCTATGAATAACAAATGTTGGAGAGGATGTGGAGAAAAGGGAACACTTGTACATTGTTGGTGGGAATGTAAATTGGTGCAGCCACTATGGAAAACAGTATGAAGGTTCCTCAAAAAAATAAAGATATGATCCAGCAATTCCTCTCCTGGGTATATACCTGAAAAAAATAAGAACAGCCTTCCCTGGTGGCGCAGTGGTTGAGAGTCCGCCTGCCGATGCAGTGGACACGGGTTCGTGCCCCGGTCTGGGAGGATCCCACATGCCGCGGAGCGGCTGGTCCCGTGAGCCATGGCCGCTGAGCCTGCACATCTGGAGCCTGTGCTCCGCAACGGGAGAGGCCACAACAGTGAGAGGCCCGCGTACCGCAAAAAAACAAAACAAAACAAAAAACAGTGAGACTATAAGCAACCTTGTTTTATTGCACTACCCTTTAATGTGCTTTACTGATACTGAATTTTTTTTTTACAAATTGAAGGTTTGTGGCAACCTTGCATTGCTAGATGATGGTTAACATTTTTTTTTGCCAGATGATGGTTATCATTTTTTAGCAATAAAGTGTTTTTTAACAAAGGTACATAGTTTTTTTAGACGTATTGCTATTGCACACCTAATAGACTATAATATAGTGTAAACATAACTTAAATGCACCGGGAAACCAAAAATTTCATGTGACTAGTTTTACTGAGATATTTGCTTTATTACAGTGGTCTGGAATTGAACCTGCAATTATCTCCATAGTATGCCTACACATCAAACTAAAAAGCCTCTGCACAGCAAAGGAAGTCATCAACAAAATGAAAAGGCAGCCTACAGAATGGGAGAAAATATTTGCAAATCATATATATAAGGTGTTAATATCCAAAATATATTAAAAAACTCATACAACTCAATAGCAAAAAAACAAAACCCCCAAAAAATCCAATTAAAAAATGGTAGAAGATCTGAACAGTTATTTTCCAAAGAAGAGAAACAGATGCCCAACAGGTTCATGAAAAAGTGCTCATGATCACTAATCATCAGGAAAATGCAAATCAAAATATCACCTCACACCTGTTAGACTGGCTATTATCAAAAAGACAAGAAATAACAAGTGTTGGTGAGGATATGAAGAAAAGGGAACCCTCCTGTACGGTTGCTGAGATTGCAAACTGGTGCAACCACTATGCAGAACAGTGTGTAGGTTCCTCAAAAAACTAAAAAATAGAACTACCATACAATCCAGCAATTTCACTTCTGGGTACTTACCCAAAGAAAACGAAAGCACTAATTCAAGAAGATATATGCACGTCCATGTTCATTGCAAATTTACAATAGCCAAGATGCAGACATAACCTGAGTGTCCATTGATGTCTGAATAAAGAAAGTGTGGCATACACACTATGGAATATTATTCAGCCATAAAAAAGAATGAAATCTTGCTATTTCTGACAACACAGATGGACCTTGAGGGTATTATGCCAAGTGAAACAAGTCAAAGACAAATACTGTACAATCTCACTTAAATGTGGATGGAATCTAAAAGAAAAATCTTTAAAGTAAAAATTTTATACAGAAAATAGGTTGGTGGTTACCAAAGGTGGCAGGTGGTAGAGGTGGGCAAAATGGCTGAAAGGGGTAAAAGGTACAAACATCCCATTACAAAATAAGCAAGTCATGGAGATGTAATTTTAACAGCATGGTGACTATAGCTAACATCATATTGCATATGCGAAAACTGTTGAGAGTAAATATTAAAAGTCCTCATCATAAGAAAAAAAATTACACGTGGTGATGGATGTTAACTAAATTTACTGTGGTGATAATTTCACAATACATAAATACCAAATCATGTTGTACACCTCAAACTAATATAATGTTACATTTCAATTATGCTTCAATTAAAGAACAAATTTAAATGAATTTAAAATTTTTAAATGTTTTAAAAAATATTGATATTTTTTTCCTTCATTCCTAATCAACATCATATCTCGACTCTTTTGCCAGATTGTACCAGGAAACACATTCCCAAACAGAGGAGAAATAAGCTCTTCCTTCCTCCTCTCAGAAGATTGTGGGCTACTGAGTTAAAACAATGTGGTTCAAAGCCTGACTTTATTGCATACTAGCAATAAAGTCTGAAGCGCCTACCGGAGAGAGATGATGTAAAGATTAAATGTAACATCATTAAATTTCTCCCTTCCCTTTTCTCCCTTTACCAGATTTTTACTATAAACTCCAATGTGCTCTGAGCACCCTTTCCCCACATCAGCACTTGGGTCGGATGAGTTCAAGTGCAAAGCATAACCCTGTGTCACTTTTTCTTGAGCTGAAATGTACTTTATCAAGATGTTTGTCCATATTGATCCTGCACCCTCACTCACCCTCTGTTTTACTCAAATCTATGATCTCTTCCCAATGATTTTTCCTTATTTCTGTAAATCCTTGACTGTACTTACAGCATCTTTGGTTCAAGGCCCAGTGAAGTAGAAAAGTTCCTCAAAGATTACAGAAATCTCTACCCTATTCTATGATGCAAGACAGAACGGGTTGTCCTATTGTTTGTTGGATTTATCCTTAAACCAGTTCCCTGAAGCTGGCAAAATAGTTAAAACATTTCCACACTTCACATTCACATAATTTAGTCCCATGAGATGAAAAAGTATTTATTTCAGTGACTCTCTCCAAAGAGCAGGCAAACCTTTCCCAGAAATTCTCAGAAAAACTCCCATGGCATTTCATTGGCCTAAGTATGGTAAACTGCGTAATTTTAAGCCAAGTCCTGGCAAAAGGAATGCCATGCCCTGATTCATGAGTTCCTAAAGGAATAGGATAACCCTGGCCAATCAAGTTCACTCTCTGAGGATGGGGCCAACTAATCCTGAATCACATGGGTTCTAGCAGGGTGGGATACTTTGGTGATAATTGAAGAACTGTTAGGATGGATAAAACAATGAATGGAGGCTATAAAAGAAATCAGTAACATTCACTGTGACTATTATTTAGAATTTATTAGAGTCAATGGATCTGTTCTCAAATTCTCTCTCAAGCTATATGACCTCACTGCAGTGATGAAAAACAGCTGCTATAGTACAGATAATGTACGTTTCTAAAGAGGTCTGCTTACAAAGTAAGCAGTTCTTATACAAGTTTTTCTACAACAGAATATGATTTTGAAACAAGAAATGACACAAATGGAGATTTCTTACCCAAAATCCCAAAAGGAAGTTTATATATAGTAAATGTTTTATGTGCATTGTTTTGAAAACAAAAATTTAAAAATTGAGTATTTTGAGCTTAAAATTAATCCCAATAATATTCTATCTCCATAGACTTCAGTTAAAAACTCTCAGAAGGGGCTTCCCTGGTAGCGCAGTGGTTGAGTCCGCCTGCCGATGCAGTGGACGCGGGTTCGTGCCCCGGTCTGGGAAGATCCTACATGCCGCGGAGCAGCTGGGCCCGTGAGCCATGGCTGCTGAGCCTGCGCGTCCGGAGCCTGTGCTCCGCAACGGGAGAGGCCACAATAGTGAGAGGCCCGTGTACCGCAAAAAAAAAAAACAAAAAAACCCTCTCAGGAGTTAGAGGAAAACTACGATTACCCCCATAGTAAAAGAAATCTTTAATCTAAATAGTATGTTCCCATAAAAAACACATTTCCTAATTTTCTATCAAAATTCTCATCCACTTCTGAAAACCACTACAGATGAAGTGGGTAGTAGGAATTTTTGCATTCTTATAAGCCAGTTGTTTGCCCATTGATTATTTCCAACCAAAAGTACTGAGCTCAAATTCCAAAATCATTAAGTCCTTTGAAAACTATCTGAGGCTAACTGCAGCCTCCTGTCTTTTACCACGTAATTAAAAAAAAAGTTCCTTTGCGTGAGTTTAGTGGACGCCAAGATCTGGAACAGTTTTCTGACCTGACCTGTATACCCTGAATATCATTTGTAGGAATGAATAGTCTTTCAGGTGTTACAGACAAGTTTAGGACATAGAGAAGAAACTGAAAGGGAAACACAAAGACTTAAGAGCATGAAAAGGAGAAAAAACTTAGATGACCCATAATACAGAGGATAGAATACTATGAATTGTTTAAGTTCTAAGATACCTATTCCTACTACAAGGAACTTGAAATCTAAAGGTTTGGATGAATAGTGTCACATATGCCTCAATTTTTAATATGTACATCAAATTACATTTGGAATGTTTTCTATCCAAATCAAACAAAATTTTAAAAGTTGAGATAAAATGACCCATGTGTGAACAGTCACCCTTACCTTGCAGTCAGGGAACTCTAGCATAGTCAGTGAAATGCTGCAAAAACTCATATTTCCTTATTATTACATACATCGATGCCTTAAGATCATAATTTTAGTGATATGACAAAGCAGGATCTATGTCTTTCAGTTGAGTGACCAAGGCATTCTACAGCAGGGTGAAAAGAGACATCCAGGAACAGAAGGAAGCTATGCCTATGATGACAAAATATTCTGAGTGAAAAATCAGACACAGAGATATTAGTTCTATGAGAGAACATGCATTTGTTTACTTGTCCATGTCATTTGGGAACTGTCGCTCCTGATGTAATTCCAGTGGCACTGACATAATAGCCCCAGCTTCTCTTGCCTCCAGTGCTGGCTAGTCAAAGAACACCATTTCCCTGGACACACACATTGGATCAGAGCTGGCTCCACGAAACCAGCATGGCTATTCAGAGTTCTTTTGTGGAACTGATATGGAAACTTGTTGGAAAAATGGTCTCTCTCCTTCTGACAATGAGAACTATATGGATAATAGAAGCCTGGAGATGGTAATGGCCATTTTTGGAATACTTTAGACTATGCCTAAGAATAAAGTCATTATAGAGGAAAGCAAAGCCAAAAGACAAGTGACATACCTGAATTACATTTCCCTCCCTTGAATTTTTCTCCACCTAATAAAAACCCTGAATTTCTAAACTCTGAATAGGGAATTCCCTGGTGTCCAGTGGTTAAGATTTGGTGCTTTCACTGCGGTGGCGGGGTTCAATCCCTGGTCAGGGAACTAAGATCCCATGCTGCCAAAACAAACAAGAAGACAAAAAGAAAACCACTCTGAATAACAATTTTGTTTGACATGAACATGCTGCTGATGTATAGATTTTTACAGTCAATATTGTAGAATACATGGAAGAAACTATGCTTCTCACAATAAGGAAGGCTGTCATAAATGTCTTCAAATAGCTGATCAAAATTTCCATTTTACACTTCTATAATTTGATTTCTTTGCATAGGAAAAAAAATTATCAATCTTTCACATCACGTTCCTCTGTCACTTTTTTCATTCAAAAAAATCATGAGGATAAAAACCAGTTATTGTGAGGAGTAAATCAGCTAATATTAAGTATACATAATAATACGTGATAACATAGTAAATCAATAAATGTTAACCTTTTAGAATAGATTAACTGGATTACTAAGCATCTTAACACCTAAAATACAAAGCACACGTTAACATGTGATTGGACACTTCTTTTAATAAGGAAGCTTGAAATGTTTAATATCCTTAGTAGAACCCAGCACCATCATTTAAAATATTTATTATTTTTCTACTTTTTCCAAATGATGAGATGGCTTCTTCAAAAACACCAAACTGGCTGAAATACATGGGTGGAATCTTGGCTCCATCAATTACCACCTTTATAATCTTGAGCAAATTATTAACCTCTTTGGGCCTGTCTCTCCATGTATAAAAATACAGAGTGAGATGCTATATGAAGATGAAGTCAGTACGTGAAAGCACAAAGTGACTTTAAATACAAAGTGCTCAACATGATGTATATTTTATTATTACTATGATTATTTCAGAAAGATGACTTTAATATTACCTACTTATCTCATAAAGTAACATTTTTGGTGATTCCTCTACATTTTAGAAATTCTTCAGACTTTTAAGAACTTGAAAAGAAAACCTTAGATATCAACTTGTAAAACATACTGATGAATACAAACAAAATGTCAGTGAAATGACTTACCATATATTACCAACTGGTTTAATCAAAGGCAATGCTGAATCTAGAACCCAGGTTTCATAATACAGTTAAATGTTCTTTCTTCTCTACCACACTGCACAGATTTAAAATAAATCCTTATGCTTTATTTTTGAAATAGGTAAATATACCTACTAATTGTAAGTGAATGGAAAAATATTCTAAATATCAGTGAGCATATGAAAGCAGTAAACTGATAGTTTTAAATATCCTTCAACAGTGAAGTTCCTGTGTTCTTGAGACTAATATAGAATAAATATAAAACTGTAATCATGGTCTGGTACAGAACACAATTATGACAATGTATGAAAACAAAAAAATGTGGTCAAATATCCCAAATATTTAAATATTCAACATAACAAAGGCTAAAACTATAGGTATAACTCAAAATAAAGTACAAAAAAAATCTCTCATAAACTGTATTTTATACAGCTTGTTACTACTGAGAGGGATTGATGATTAACTTGATTAACTTAAAATAAGTAACTATGAGAGTTAAATTTTAAAAGTGTATTCTAAAAGTAAAATAGAAAATACCTAAAGTAGCTAACTTACCAAAGTTACACACAAACCAACACAAAACCTGAAAAAACAATCCTATAACCAGAGGAGATCCAAAAATGTTATCAGATGAATACTTAACCAAAATACTAACGAAACTCCACTGTGTACCATTAGTTTTTATATTAGAAATAAAAGCTTTTAATATAATTGACATAAGTTAATCATTTCTGATAAAATATGCAAAAAGAGACAAATGGGGTTCCCACAATTCCTGAACACAAAGCATTCTTTTATGTCCACTAATATATAAGGAAACAAACTTGCATCCAGACAAGAAAGAAATACAAGACGTAAGTGTCAATCTTTACCAATTTATTTTATACAAAACAGTAGCAATGTAGAATATGGGAATTATCTTCCGCTGCCACACACGCAAGTTGTGAACATTCCAAGCCAATGTATACAGTTTGGAGGGGAAGGCTAAACAATAGCATCAACCATGCTACTGAACATGGGAATTTTTTATCTAAAAAGACTAAAAATTAGATAGCAATGTCTTCTTAATATTGCTGTCATCATTGAAGACGGAAGAAACATAAAAAGTGACTTTAAGATTAAAAAAAAGGAAAAACCAAGAGGCTGCTACAACACTGCCATACAGTCAAACCATCATATTTCAATATTTGCATACTTGATAGCAGCATTATTTTTACTGAACCGTGTGCACCTACATTTAGAAATACATCAAAGCAAAATATTGTGGCAGTCATCCATCAAGATCCAAAAGAAAGAAAACAAAAAATAACTCTAGGATGAACATACTATATGTAGGTGAACATTTATGGAGACTGAATCAATATCTACATTCTTGGACTGTTCCATTCTGCCCCAATAAAAGTCTCAACTCAAATTGTCAACTGAGCATTTTTTGGAGGATTTGAGTTTTTCCAGTTCTTATTATACTGCATGCTTGGAACAAAGAGGGTCATAATAAATCCTTCTACACAATGAACTTTAAGTAGACAGTTGAAAATAAATTTACTACTTGTAAACACACACAAAAAGAAAAATACAAGATTCTTTTTATTTTTAAACAATCAGTGCTTCCAAAAGCACATTATCTTCTATATCGACCTCTCTCCCCTCGGTCTCTGTCCCGATCACATAATCGCTCTCTTTCTCTTTCTCTATCACGTCCTCTATCTCGTTCTCTGTCTCTTCTGTTATCTCTAGGGCGGTCTCGCTCTCGCTCCCGATCTCTTTCACGAGGTCTACTTCTCCGACCACTGACAACAGCTTGTGTTCGACGAAGGAAATCATCCACCCTCATATCATAATCATGCTAGAAAAGGTAAGAAATGGGTAAGGTATGTCAAAAATCAAATGGAATTTATGTGCTCCTTCATTGTAGAGAAAGAATCTAAAGAAATGCCCTATTAATTCACAGAATGTAATTTTGACATTGTTTAGAAAAAGGATTTTGATGTCTTACTAATTAGACACCTACAACAGAGGATTATTCAAATCTCATTAAAAAATCACTTCATGGGCTTCCCTGGTGGCGCTGTGGTTGAGAGTCCGCCTGCCGATGCAGGGGACACGGGTTCGTGCCCCGGTCCGGGAGGATCCCACATGCCGCGGAGCGGCTGGGCCCGTGAGCCATGGCCCCTGAGCCTGAGTGTCCGGAGCCTGTGCTCCGCAACGGGAGAGGCCACAGCGGTGAGAGGCCCGCATACCGCAAAAAAAAAAAAAATCACTTCATGCAGTTTTCTATTTAACTTTGATGATTTCTCCATCCAATCCCTTTAGTAAGATTTATGCCACAATAATCAGCTGATGACCATCAACCACATGATCAATAAATACATCAATACATGCTGTCAACTACACTAAATGTCATCAATGTTTTTCTGCAACAGGTGAGCTCTACTTTTTTTTCCTCCTTTGAGTCTACAAACTAAACCAAACCAACTCTGCCCTCTAAAGGTGAAATTAAGAATTCTTCCATTCCTGATTTTTTTCAAACTGAATCATTGTTAATGACAATTTGTGGAATTTGACAGAATTTTAAGAAAATATGTACTGCAGTAAGATTGTAGTCTATTCCACACAGAGCTGATAATACACAAAAGGTTGAGGAGGACAACGAAGGGTAAGATAAGCAACTGAGGTGCAAGGTTGTTACCGTGGATATTTCTAAACTTGACCCCTGCTCTAGATTTCTACTCTTAGTTCTCAATTCTTTACTTACTGAAATTGGTCTCTTCAAAAGTCAGCTTAAATATATAGAATATAAGGTTCAAAAACAATTTCACACTACCTTTCACATATAATAAATATGTGAATATTACCTAAGTATGAAATATATACATATATACTAACAAAAAAGCTACAACAGAAATAGAACTTGTTTAAAAGTACATTTTGATAAAACAATCTCAGAAAAACTTCCTTTTTTGAAAATATGATCATTTACAAAAGGCATTTTTAAAAACACAACCCAGGTAGTCAACTAAGATTTCATCATACATATAGGCTGTATATTTCTTCTTCTGTGACTGAAAAAACAAAAAAAACCACTAAAAATTAAAGTCTATTAGTCAATTAGTATTCTCAAATTGTTTAACCGAACATTAAAGATCTTAGTATGACTTTATTTTGAAGGATTAGTATCTTTATGAGGATAAGGAAATAAATGACAGATGAAAGTATCTCAAAGATAGGCTAGGAAACTACTGCTCTGACTGGTCCTCTCAGATATGCATGCTCTTCATCATGTGGGAAGATAAAAGGATGTTTATGTGGCCCAGCACAGAGTCTTGTGTGTGTGTGTGTGTGTGTGTGTGTGTGTGTGTGTGTGTGTGTGTGTGTGTGTAACATTTAATAAACTCAGCCCAAATACTATACTGAAGACCCAGAAATCTCAAATATAGTCTGCTTAAATAATCAAAGAAACTAGCCAATTTTAATAAAAACAAGTTGTGAATTACTTCAAAAACAGCCTTCAATAAGAATGTGAAACCGTCTACCACTCAACATAATCTGGTATCCCTCACATTCAAATTATCTACAGAATTCTAAGTAGTTCCCTCATACTTCTGCCTTCTCATTCACTTACTACTCGTTTATCTCTGTATCTTGCTTCATGTGGTACTGGGTGATGTCCTGAGTAGGGGGGATGAGCTTGAGGAGGTGGAGCATGGTGCTGATAGTAAGGATGGTGTGGAGGTTGTTCCATTCCAGGATAAGGAGTCTAAAAAAAGAAAACCACTTCCATAAGCATCTACCAAACATCCTTGTAAACAAACCATTCTTAGAATTCCCCTATCCAAACCACCCATCCCAAACAAATAATTTACTCTGTACAAGCCATTTACTTTGATGGCATTAGGATTCATCAAAATACCCTCTTTATTTGCTTGTTGAAAATGTGTGTAATAAACTCTCTAATTACATATCTTCCAAAATTTAACATTTATACATACCATTTACATACTAATAAAAACAGCGAGCCCTCACTACACAGTGATTACTATGAATCAGGCACTGTCCTAAGCACTTTACATGGCTCATTAAATTCTCACAGCAACCCTACAGATAGGTACTATTACATAATCCTAGTTTACAAAAGGGAAACTGAGGCACCAAATGGTTAAGTAACCTGCTTAAGATCACACTGCTAGTAAAGGGGTGGAAGTTAGACACAACATCAGGCATTCTGGCTCTAGAATCAGTCATCTTAACCACTATGTACAAATGTATTCTTAAAAAAAAAACAAAAAACTCAGGGGCTAATGAACTTTTAAATGCCATTATAAAATAATGGAAAATCAAAGGTATTTCTCCCCCTAATTAGTGCCAAGATAATATTATTAAATATTTTCTTTAATTTTACAGAATCTAAAGGAAAGAAACCTCATAATTCATCTATCTGTACAGAGTAACTAAGTGAAACAAAAGTCAGATGGAAATGCCACATTACAGGCAGCATTTAAGATAAAAAAGGTAAGAAACAATCAGTACTTAAACTTCCAAGTTTTTTATTTTTTAGGGATTAATTGCTTCAGCTATCCTCAATACCTTAAGATATATTCTAAGAAGAATACCCAGTTTTCTTAAAGAAAGGAAAAAAAATTAAAGTTTAGGAATAGGGTCTAATTAACCTTATTTAATATAGAGAATTTACTGAATATTAGGGTCAGGCACTATGCTAAACTTAACTTGTATTTTGTATATTTAGCTTCTTGACAATCCTGAGGTTGACATTAAATGATATTAATGACTATTCCATTAAATTTTAAGCCATAAAAGGATAGACATAATGTCCAATTTATTCACCAACATATACCCAGAGCAAGCACAGTGCCTGCAAAGAGTAGGTTCTAAATATTAGTTTGATGAGCCAAAGAATGAATGGATGCTTATCGAGTTTTACAGATAAGGAAAGCTATAAGAAAAAAATATATTATGAAACTTGTCCAAGGTCAGATTTGAGAAGGGAATGTATTTGAACCCCAAAGAGTTTGCACTACTAGCCACTACAATAATAAATCATAATACTCATCAATTAAGCCGGTACTATTAATATAAATCAAATCATTCATTAGCCTTTAGTTTTAAAAACAGCATGCAAGTATATATCACCAAAGATACGTATTTTAAGTCTCCTAATGGGTAACTGTAACAATCATATTCCAAGTAAGCACTTAAAATGTATGGAACTGCAAATGAAGTTAAATAACTTGCAAAAACAGAATAATACAAACCATTCCTTGCCAAGGTGGTGGTGGTCCCATGTTATGAAATTCCCTCACATAATCATTGTAGGACTAAAATGAAAGATGATAATGTTAATAAATAAATAAAACGCCCAGAAGTTATAAATCATATATAGATTTTATGTACATTAAATTTAAAAAGTGAGATGCTTACCCCATTTAAAAACACATCTCGGCGAACTCCTGAAAACCGTCTGTTGGGAATAAGATTTGTGAAACTAAATTCAGGTAATTCATAAACCAGTTCCAAGAATGTAATTCAAAACTAAGCAAGAGTGAACCCAACTTACCTATCTACTTCCTGGTATCGTGGATCCTTTAAATACCCTGTTTAAACATCAAGCATTTTAGTATATCAAATATATGTATTTTATTATGGCATTATAATTAAACCTTCCTTACCACTCAATTCAATTCTTCCCATGAAATAATAGTGATGCTATTATTGTATTATTCCACTTTCAGATCTTCTTCTCAGATTACATGATAAAAGTAACTAAATAACTTACTGATATCACAGAATTATAAACTGCTAGAGAGATTTTCATATGGATCTTCTAAATTCACACCCCACTTCTTGCTAGACAGAAATTTCTTCGTGCTGCACCGTAAGGAAGGTAAGGGCAGAGGAATTATCTTGAGGACACCGTAATAGGGCTTCCTTAAAACAAATGTTTACCTCTACCTTGAGTATACACAAGTCTTGCTAAGTCAACCATAGTTTTAAAAAATGCAAACGTACAGGGAGAAAAGCAAAATTAACAAAAGTTGCAAAAATGAAGATATATACATTTTATCAATAAGTGAAAGAACCATGGTAATAAGAGAAATATTCTCCCTCCTTTTCATAAGTACTCAGTAAATTAAAAATGTAAAAGAATCTGAGTGGCCAAGTTACTGGGGAAAAATTTAATTTTACTCTCTGGAATATCCCATTTTGGAGAAGAATGAGGCTTATCAAGCCACTTGCCACATACAGTGCTGTAATACTAACACCAACTTCCAAACTGCCTAATTTTTATACGTGTATCACTGACTGTTTTAAATATCTTCTCTTAAATACACTTTGCCTTTTTCAATTCCAGTAAGGGAAAGACTAACTGAAAAGCTGCTTTTAGATTAAACCAAGCATTCCCCATTCCTCTCTAAAATAATGATGTCAAAAGTATTTTTATTTAGAAAAATACAGCATTATTTCCGTTTCCATTTAAAGCTGTATACACATGAAATACTAAGTATCAAAGGGAATAAAAAGCTTAATACAGTGTAAGATCACTGCTTTCCCTAACTACATTTAATCTTAAAAGCAAAAGTGCAGTTTCCATTTGTGCAATAATGATAAATTAGTAATTTCAGATAATTAACAGATTATGATAATAAGTCACACTAGAATAAACAACCTTAACAAAGAAGAGGAATTACTACGTGATTAATAATTTCCTAAGGTTTAAGTAGTCGCATCCTAAAGTTTTCTCACTTTTAAAACTATAGGGTCATGATAGAAGTTTGTGTTGTTGTTGTTTTTAATAATTTCAAGTCAAATATCTGCAGGATTATAAAATATTAACCTGGTCTCTGATGAAACTCAGGGGCATAGTCAATCCTTGGTTTCTTTCTGCTGTTATGAATATCATAATCTTCTGGTCGACGCCTACACAAATTAGACACATTAGAAATTAAACCAAAAACTGCTGGGAGAACAAACAGCAAAGCAAGTGTTTCTGACAGAAATAAGCACACAAAAAAGCTCATTATTTCCTTTAAAATAACACCCTGATTTTTGGTGAGCAAATATCTTAAAATTCCTAAATTCTAATTCCTCAAAGTAATTACTATACACCAATCCTTAGATGTATCGCTGGAATAGATATTCTCTGTAATCCTCATGCTATGACGAGGCACTTGCAAAGAGTCATCTGCTCAAAATACATACATCACATTTTAGTAATCTAAACAAAAGTAAATGAGCTGCCCTCAAACAAATATAAATATCCAGTTTAACAAAACACTTTCCCAAATAAAGTCTCCATTCAGGTAAAAGAAAGGGGAAAAAAAACTATCATCATTACACAACAGGTAACTCTAAAATCTATATATTTAAACGTATTAATGTCATTTTAGGCTAAGTCTAAAGAAAATTAAGAATTTCTTAAATATTTTTCTTCTGCTTTGCACAAAATTACACTTTTCACATGATCATACAGAAAATTTCATAATTAAACGTGACTTTACAGAAAAGTTTTGAAAATCTTAATACTTTGAAAAACCAATTTCTAAAGTTAATAACATTTAGGAATTATGGGAATGTTTTCCAGAGACAATGCCTTAAAATAAAACTGGCACGTAATGGGGCAGAGTTTTAACAGAGTTCATAAAACGAGTTCAAAGTGTATTCTTTAGAAGGTGACAACTTTACTATCTGCAGAGGGCTGCTCTTCACTATCTTCCATAAATCTCAATGGTTAATGTAAATACATCATTAAATACACTTCATTTTACTTAGCATTTAATAAAGAGCTACACAAAAGAAAAACAAAAATCCAAGTTTTTAAGGTAATAATAAATACACCTTTTTACCCTTAATGTAAAAAACTCCATGATAACCTGGTATCACTAGTTTTCCAGCTATTTCTCTGCATATCAACTGTTTTCATTAACTTTTGCAACACAAGTTCACTCAAACTACAAAGCTGCAACAAACCCAAGCCCCCCAACAGAATAAAAACAGTTGCATCTACAATAAATAAGACTAAGAAAATTAAAAGCTGGTTTAAAAAAATAAACATACCGCTTTCTTGTAGTTTGGGGAGTGCATTTACGACCGGTATAAAACATGATAGTAACAGTTCATAAAGTAGTCCAACTACTGACTTTAAGCTGTAAGCCACATACAAATATGGAGGCCCTGGCAGGCTTGAGAGAAGGTGTAGTGTAAGTATAGTTTACAGTCCATTGCAAAACTGAGGTAAAAACTTCACTTGTATGTACTGTATTGCACTGGAAACCTCTTAGCTTAAAACTTCAAAAGACATCTTGGTGCTCAGTCCTTTTAGGCCAAAAATAAGGGGGCTCTGCCAGGTTTCCTCCTACCTACTTGACAGTGTCCTTCTTAAGCTCAAAGAAATGGGGACTCTTGTTGGATTATCTGTACCTACCACAGGATGTTTCCACCAAAAGGAAACTTAACCAAAGGTTTCATCCCATCAACCACACATCCAACAGTCTTTAGCAGAATATTTTAGATTTAGCTGTATGCAAATCTATACAGGGGAAGGTGTTGGGTAGAAGGGCATATATCAGTCCTTTGCAAAGACTTCTCCAATTCTGTAACAAGTTAAACCCCCTTTTCCTGGAAAATGCTGTTTAGTTCATAAGTAGTGATCAATAACCATGGCGATCCTCTAAAAAACACTTTAAGTCCACAGGTACTGCCAGCATCTGGAAAAGCTGTAAACAGACACAGCAACAGCCCTTCTTTTTGGTTTGTTGCCGGGTCTCCCAGGGCCACTTGATCCCCTTTGGAAAGAACCTATTGTTTTCAGAAGCTCAGCAAGATGTGTGAATTCACTGGGTACAAGTTAGACAATATTTGACAATGGGGTTAACACATCACGATGGTAAAATCTGAAACAGTCCCAATAATGCTCCTCTTGAATATCAAAATAACTTAAAATATTTTATCCTCTAAATGAGGCGTCATCTTCTGAAAAAATATTAGTGATCCTTTATAAAAGTCCCATATCTGATAAGGCTTATCCAGAGACACACCTGAAAGAAAAGGCTTTTTACAAAATATTAACAATTTTTGCAAATAAAGACTTCCTCCTCGTCCTCCTTTCTAGCCTGTTCTTAGCAACAAAGGCCTACCTCATTTCAATGGTATACATTGTATTATCAGATTATTATCTAATCTAAACTGGTTATCACTCTTTAGCAGATAATTTTTTCTGCATAAGGAAAGATCCCCATTTTCCTCTTGAAAAATGACTGAGACCAAGGTGACCATGTGAAATCCTCAATGAAGCCACAAACTAGTCCATGCAGCTTGATTTGAGGATTTTCTCTTTCTTCTTTACCGCAGGACAAACTTTTGACGAATCACATTCCTCCATCATGTTATTCTGATACATGTGCCTATTATCAGTCCAAAGAACGTTTCTAACCTTCCCACATCCCGGACTGGTTCTCGACGGGATGGACGTCCTCTTGACCGGGGCTGAGAATGCATTCTTCTCTTGTGACGCATTTTATGAATGACCTGATACAAGTCAATACTTTCATCAGGGGGAAATAGAAGACAAAGCTGGGTTCCACATTCAAGTTCAATTTCCTAGAATAGGAAAGTAGTAATTTACAAGATGAAAAAAAAGGAGAAACTTTCAATAGACTTGTATTTTCCTGATGTACAAGAACAAAAACAGATTGACTTGGAGGCTTCCTTCCCAAGGCTGATGATCGTATGAGATTCCGATAAATTTCCTTGAAAGGTTTCTAAAAAACCTTTAAAAGTGTTTCACGTATTTATATAAGGGGAAAAATTAAAAGTGTAGAATCTCCAACGTTAACTACACAAAAAATTCTGTGACAATCTCCCTCTGCAACAAAGGAATATTTCTTTGTGCAAAACACAGAAGTATCAGGACAAAGTCATCCATCTCAATACAGTGGAGGAAAAACATGTTAGTGTGTCAACAATTTTCATAATAATAAATTGCTAAATGCACTTAAATACATTATATTAACTAGAAAAATAGACTAAATCTACAGACTTTTTAAAATTAAGTTTTATTTTCAATTACCAATATTTTCACTTAGGAGCAATGAAAACCTGGTTCAAAATTACATGTAGAAACCGTAAGGTTCACAGGTTTGGGTTTAAGTCACGGCACACTTTTAATTTCATTTGCAGATTTGAAAACCTGACTACACATACTTACCTCCTTTTCATAAAGCTTCCTTCTACTCAGAAAACTTCAGCAAAGACATTAAATGGCATTTCTAAAATATATTATACAAAGTTCAGAATCTGTCAAACAGTAATAACATAATGAAAAAGCATGTAAAAATCATGCCAATTCTCTTTGAAAACTTTTCCTTCAATTGTATTAATGAAGTACTATATAAAGCTACCTTTCAACATTAACGGAAGTCAGATTAATCAATCAAAATCACAGTAATCACAAACTCCAAATAAGAATATTTTCCCTTAATCTTTCCCACAAATTCAATCAAAAATGGTTTTAAAATATCCTTCAACAAAGATCTCTAAAAGTGTTGATTAAATATGTTTTTTAAAGAATCAATTAAAACAACAAACCTGTCCATCACGTCCGATCTTTACTGGCTTATGTTCATTCCAAGGATTGGTGAGATGAGCCGACTTAGTGAAGGGTAATTCACGCCTAAATACAAAGTAATATTAATTATATTACTTTGCAGAATCCTTATACTACTTTAGTAGTGAATTCCTATGTTAATCATGATTTAAATATGACTAAAATTTAAGACTGATAGAGCTTATTCCCCAGAAAGGGAGCCCCCTTCAGACACACTCTTTCCACATTCTCAGATGTTCTCAAAATTTTAAAAAGCTAAACAATACGCTTAAGATAATGAGCTTGAAACCAAGACAGTTTGGGGTTTAATCCCAGCTATCTCTCAGCTTCTCTGAGCCTGAGTTTCTTCATCTTATAAACAAGGATATCACCACCTTCTTCATACTTGTTTTAAGCAGTCTGCATATGAAATAACATATCAAATGTTTAGCATATTTCTTGCTTCTGTGTACTAAAAATCTTGTTTTTTTTTTAAATAAATTTATTTTGTTTTTTGGCTGCGTTGGGTCTTTGTTGCTGCGCGCGGGCTTTTCTCTAGTTGTGGTGAGTGGGGGCTACTGTTCGTTGCCATGAGCGGGCTTCTCAATGCGGTGGCCTCTCTCATTGTGGAGCACAGGCTCTAGGCATGCGGGCTTCAGTAGTTGTAGCGCACAGGCTTAGTTGCTCCACGGCATGTGGGATCTTCCCGGTCCAGGGCTCAAACCCATGTCCCCTGCATCGGCAGGTGGATTCTCAACCACTGCGTAACCAGGGAAGCCCCTAAAAATCTTGTATTTTTAAATAACTGATCACAAAGAGATGAAGCTTAACCAGGCAGTTAATACCAAATGAAAATACATGCCCCCTATCCTTGGTTCAGGGCTGCTTTCCCAGATTCAAATGTCCTCCCTCCTTTTGATAAGGCAATACTCCCCACCACACATGGAATGGCTCTTGACAACACAAATGTTTTTATTCATAAATTCCTATATTTGCATGTATTAATTATGCCCTTCACTTACACTACAGTGCTATACCTAAATAATTTAAACAAACTCTGGCTCTAAGCTGAGCCATAGGATAAAATGGTCTCACCAAGTTAAAAAAAGATACCCATAAGTACTTGTCAAAAAAAAAATCGAAAATTAACATCATTCAATAAGGTTTCATCTATTTGTGCATAAAGTAATACCAAATTAAATAAATGCTTTAATTAAAGATTATATATATATATACATATATACAATATAAATGAAACTGCTCAAAACACATACAAAGATGAATAAAATAAAGAGCTTGCATTCCTAACCTTTCTTCCACAGCTTTTATCAGAGAGTAAACAAGCACACACAATTATTTTGTAAAAGAATGGGTACCATAAATAGAGTACAGTTTTGTTTTCAATGTGCATGGTCATATCTATTTTGGAAAGAAAGAAAGAACAATCAGAAAATGCTTCCTGGAAAAGGTGGCATATGGGATAAGCCTGAAAGAAAAATGACTCAGGAAAAGCCGTATGTAGAGAGGTAAGGCAGGGTTACATTTGAAGCAATGAAAAGGACCTGAGCAAAGACATAATGGAGAAGAAACAATACAAGCAAATAACCTGGTCCAGTGGACCAGCTATATAACCATTTATTCTAACCTTATGTGAATTTTCTTAAAGATGAATATTAAACTCCCAAATTTTACACAACTATTTTTAAACCTCAGAAAATATTTCGACATTTACAGGAAAAGAGAAGTATATCTAAAATTAAAGTATCAAGGTGGCATGATCTGTGGTGGTGGTGATGTGAATGTATGGGAGAAATGGGCAGAGTGTACAGAAATGCCTACTAGGTACTACTACTGGATTCCTCACCTTAAAGACATCTTACCTCACACATCAAGAGTGGTTCAATAGTGTATATACATACATAAAAATATGTGTGTATGTATCTACATACACACACACACACACACACACACACACACACACACACACACCCTTTACAGGGAAGGCAGGGGGAAAGAGACTATCATTAAGCTAGAATAAGTCCATACCAAAAGCCTAGAATATCCAGATGCAGATCTATAGTTAAAACTGTACTTTAATAGCTTCTCAGATTTTTCCTCTCAGTTGCCAGTTAAAAAAAGGTTACGGAAAGGAATAAATAACCTACAACTACGAATGTGTAGGACGGTTACAAATTATTATTGTACAGTTACCACTGTTATTTAAACATTAGCAATGGAATACCCTAGGTCCAAAAAAAAGGCATATGTTGAGCTGTTTGAGTCACTTAGGGTTAAAATTCTTTGGTGGCACTGGTTCTAACTAGATTCTAGAGACCTCTGCCCACTGTTTTGACAAATTAATCCCAGACTGAAAAGCACAGAGAACTATGAGGCCTTAGGAAAAACAGGCTTAGATTAAGACTAAGAGAAACTGCACATCTGTGGTCATCACAATTATAGAGCAGGCATCCTAAAAATCAGCTTTTGAGCAGACATGTAATGAAAAAGCCTAGAGATGACTGTCTTTACTGTGAGTACCCTAGGTAACATGGCAGTGATTCTCTGACTTAAGGAGCTTAGAAAATGGGGCATATTTAACAAAAGAACATGAAACTGTACAGAGGCTCTTACGTACTGACAGCTGTTTTGGTCATTAAAACTAAAAGGAATAATATCGAGAAACCATGAAAGAAAAGAGAAATGGGTTATCTGGAACGGACAAGAAAGAGGTGAGGTTAAAATACAATATAGTCAGTAGATTTAATTCTGGTTGAATGACATTCTATAGATTTTAGCCTTACTTTGATCTAACTCCCAGCAGCAACTTAAGTCACTTTTTAATGCCTCCTTTCCTATCTGCTACCATACACCATCTAGTTTTAAACTCTGGTGTGCCTACAGGTTTGAGGTGCATGTAACAATTCTGCATTTTAATAATCAGATACTACTGATGCAGGTGATCCAGGGACCACACCTCAAAAAACTTAAGGCTAGTTATTATTAAATCCAAAAGGTGCTTAAATAAAACTCTAATAACTATCATATCTGAAAAGAAAATATATTAATAGCAGTTACTATTACTGATAGCAAAGCCTTCAGGGTTTATATTTATTAAAGTTTCATCCTTTTAACACTGAAGGTCAAATGTAATTCTCATTTCACACAGAAAACTAAGAGTTCAAGTGACTTACTCAAAGAAATGTCAATGTAATAAGAACACATGCCCCCTCAGAACTCTGAAGTATTTTAATATTACTCTTTAATGCACTTATAAGTATTTAAAAATAAAGTTAGTTTTTTTTTAAATTAAGAATATTCTTTCCAGGTAAACCTAAAACTTACTTAACAATAATAAAAAACATTACTACACAAAATTTTACACAAAATCTTAGCAGAATGGACTATTTGGGTTTGTACCTCTTCTGATGCTAGCTATATATATTTCAAATGAGTTAGTAAAAGAGCCAGTAAGTCAATGAAGAAGAAAATGAAGACGATAATCTGTGAATAAATTAAACTCATCTTCTAAAATTAAGAAACAAATTTCCTTATCAATAATCTGAAAATGAAGGTTCATAAAAGTAACATTCAAAATAAAATTTGCTACCACCAATCTAAAACTGGGTAATCATTTTTCTCCTAAAAAAGCATCACCTCCAAATATTTTCCAGTGACACCAATAATGTTTCTAGTCATTAAACCATAGACTTAACAAATCTCTCCTTTGGCCTTTACAGTTATCCATCCAAAAAATTAAGTAAAAATGTCTATCTCTGCTAAGAAATAACTGGCACCTTGTCTTCCCTATAAACTGCCACCAGATTTTTAAATTTTATAATTTTGATTATGATTTAACTTTAGAAATTAAGAACTATAAATCTATATTTTAAAACCCTGGGTACAGTGGAGTATGGGAATATCATCTATAGTCTCACCACCCTAACAATGCATTCCAACATTATAATTATGTATCCTTTCATTTGTTGTATCTTTCCATGTTATTACATGGACAATTATTTTTGTGTATTACATTTAAGTGACAAACCATAATTTACTTAACCAATTTCCTATGAGAGAATTTAGATTGCTTCTAATTTTTCCCTATAGAAAGTAATGACAGGGGCTTCCCTAGTGGCGCAGTGGTTGAGAGTCCCCCTGCCAATGCAGGGGACATGGGTTCGAACCCTGGTCTGGGAAGATCCCACAAGCCGCAGAGAAACTGAGCCCATGCGCCACAACTACTAAGCCTGTGCTCTAGAGCCTGCAAGCCACAGCTACTGAGCCCAAGTGCCACATCTATTGAAATCTGCGCACCTAGAGGCCGCGCTTCACGAGAAGAGAAACCACCGCAATGAGGAGCCTGCACACCGCAACAAAGAGTAGCCCCTGCTAGCCGCCAACTAGAGAAAGCCCGCCTGCAGCAACGAAGACACAACACAGCCAAATATAAAAATAAATTTATTTTAAAAAAAAAGTAATTACAGGATGAATAATGGTGATATATTTATATGTGCATATAGCTTTTTGCTACTCTATTAAACATCAACCTAATACACTATCTCTACTGTATCACTGCCCATTTTCATAGTTCCTCACTGTCCCACAGCAAAGGTTTATTAACCCCTTAGGCAGGCCCACATTTCTACCCATCTTTGCCTTTTGTTCTTCTCTTTAATGACTATCTGCTTTATTTAAAAGGTGGTTCCCTATCCTATCCACACACCCCACTCACACCCCCCACCCCATGTTTTCTGATTTCATGTCTCTTCTTTGTGCTACTTTGCCTTCTGAATATGAACAGCATTTTTCTTTCTTATCCAATTCCTCTATCCTCATCAAAAATCCACCTAAGCCAACTTAATGATACAAAAAAATCCATATGGTCCCTTTCAGGTAATTCTTATTTAGCTAAAGTTAATTTTACAGGTAGTAGATTCGTGCATGCCATATAAAGTTCACTTAAATAACTAGCTTTTCATATTGTTGAAATAGCTTTCTAAGCCCAAGATGGAGCCACTCCTGTCCAAGGTGCTAAGCCAGCAAACTGAAACTTAGATAACTTTCATGCTCCACTTGACCAGAAATGCAATATATCCAGTCAGTCAATCCCCAAATGCCAAGCCAACTCTGGGCTTCCTCATCCCAAAGAAGGTTGACTGTGTGGTCCCATCTAATCAGATATTTTCTTATTTGTCTGTTTCTTATTCTTTACTATTTATCCTATAAAAGCTTTCTGCCTTCTGCCCCATTTTGCAGTTCTCAACAAGAGACTATCCATTTGCTGAAGTGTTAAGTCTCTCTGTATCATCTAAATTGACTTCTTTAATCATTTTTTTAAAACAATGTACAATCGTTCAGTACGGACAAAAAAAGTGGTAAATAACTCAGATTTCAAAGTAAGTCTACTTTTCTAACAAACATTTAAATCTTAACTACTGCAGTTTCAAAAGGTCACAATGCCAACTAACATGATTTGCTCACTTCCTTAAACACTACTTGTTCACAACTAAATTACTCCAAAATGCTCTATTAGCCAAGTCAAAGGGTGACTATTTTCCCACTCCACAGTAATAAAATGGCATGTTAAATCACTAAACATAAACATGTGCTAATAACATAAGCAACTGTCTGATTTGTAAATTTACTGCCATAATACTAATGCAGAGAACAAATGAAATACATAAAACTCTTGACTAAATAAATCTTTGCCCTATGCATTCTACATTACATTATAAAGGTGGTGAACAATACAATCTAAGCATATTAATGTTACTTTTACTTTTAACATTGTTAAATAAACTCTATAGATCCCAATCAGCCTAGGAATGACACCAAAATAAGGGGGAAAATAATTAGAATAATAAATTAAAACTAAATAACTGTGGAGTTTTAACATTATTCTCAACTGGTAGCCCATTCAAAACAAGAGCAACTTTAATTATCTACACTGAAGTGTGTAATTTACCTGCAAATCCAGTCAATTTTAAAGACGCCTCCCAGCATTTTAGCATTCATTCCTGCTGGAAGTACCCAATGTATAGGAGATCCTCCATGGTGTGATTCTGAAGAAAGTCTTGCAAATCCTAGGGGAATAAATCACAACATGATATATAGATGCAAATATAATTAATGTTTTTACATATCCAAATTATTTTTACTCTTACCTTGAAATTTTCCACTCTCTCTCACAGAAAATATTAAGATAACACTCCTTGCAGATCTGAATGCAGCATTTAATTTCTTCTCATTTACTGGCAGTGTAGACCATACACCCTATATAAATGATGTAAAGATCAAAGATTGAAATTAATGTAAATCTTTTATGTTTCCAATTACATTTGCAGAAGACCAAGGTTACCAATAAGCTATAATGAATAAATGTCCTATTTATTCATAGGACATTTATGAATAATGTATGTCAAAATAATGGAATAATCTATTAAAAACTTGGGAAAAATATGGAGAAAATTACCAACCTTAACAAAATCATTAAAACAACTAGTAAACACACGGGGACAGGGGGCAATCAAATCATATAGGCTAGAATTTTAGATAATAAAAACAATCACCTACAATTTAAAATCAGAACCATTTACTGTGGTAAAAACATTGTGTTTGAAGGTGAATCACAACGTGTACATTTTTTTCTTTAAAAACTGTGACTAACCAAATAATTTAAAATGATCATGTTAATAAATCCATAAGTGAAGAATTTCTGTCAAGTTTCTAGCATTTCTCTCTTCTTTCTATTTAAGTTCAAATTTTCATGTATCAATAGTTTGACTGAAGAGACCTGTGTTTTACGTTGAGCTGGAACATAGTTATTATTTCCAAAGCATTTTAAACAATTCTTTGATCATGAAAGATTAAGAGGCAGCAATGGTAATGTAAACCAGAACCTCTAATTCAGTTTAATCTGCTGATACATACTAGACCTCATTCTTACTAGATGCTTAACTACTTCTGCCTAAATCCACTCCAGCTAAAGAACAGAATAAACTTCCACTATTTAGTGTATTATTCCTTCCATCTGTAAAATTTAGTGGGTAACCCTCAACTTAAGTTAGAAATATAGGATTATTAATATTGACAGAAATACAGTTTAAAAAATGCTTAATTTTAGTTTTAACTTTCTCAAAGTCAGTAGAAACTCTTAAAACAAAAATACAAAAATATAAGAATAGTTGGTATAAAAAGTAGATGCATTTTTGTAACAAAAACATTTTTAAAAAAATTAACCTTACGACATCCTATAGCAACTGGGCATATCCCTTTTGTAAAGCCCAGGGTGGGGCTTTAAACTAAAACTAACTCTTCCCTTTTCTTCTAAATCCAAGTGATCTTACTTCTAAAAGTAAAAGAAACTCCCCGGAAAAGAATTCAAGAAAATCTCAAGGTGTAAAACAAGCAGCAATATAAAACAAAACTGGTTAACTAAAAAAACTTTATAAAATTTATTAGTATAATAAACTAGCAATTGAGTATAGAAACACAAAAATCCAAAGAAACACGGCTTTTTCAGTACAACGTATAATTATATATTCTTCAAATATTGAGTATTTTTAATTCTAAACTCATCTTCAAAAGATTTAAAAGAAAACTCAAATTACTACTAGGTTGCCTAACCAGTCAAAAAAGCAGACCCTACATGGCAACTGGACTATGGATCTCTAAAGCTTTAATGAAAATTACAGTATGTCATGTACTCAAGTGATACTCAAGTCCACCTTCACATTTAAATTTTCAAGATTAGGATATTTCAACAGAACTGATGCTAATACCTTAGCTTTGGCAAGGGACACATTCTCATGGTTGTTACTCTTTATGAGAAAAAATCTCGCATCCTGTAGGACATATTTGAGTTTACTGGTTTGATCTGAAAAAAAGAAATCCAAATTGATTAAACAGAGGCATTATCACACAGAGGGATATAAGTTGTACTAACTGAAATCAGCCCTCCAAAACCCAGCTAAACTTTTAAAATTCATAATCACCCATTCAACCTAGAAAGCTAAGCCACAACACATAATAAAGCAAAGCTAAGAAAGACACCAGCATTTTGCAAGAAGGCAAACCTAATATAGTAATGTTCTAATATATCAGATCCATATTTTTAAGTGTGAAAATGACTATAAATATTATAGATCTTTATCACATTAATCATTTAAAATTTACTAATAGACCATTATGCTACTAAAATATATATACCATCCACTCTGTCCAAAAACTGTTAAGATGTCCTAAAATGTCTGCTACTGTTCTGAAAGATACCCAGTAAGAAGTGAACATGGAGCTCTGTGTAAGACTAAATTATTTTTTTCCCTTAATGTAATATATCAGAACATTACTACATTAAAACCAACTATTAATGGGGAACCAATAAGGCAAAATAATGACTTTTAAGGAAGCATGCAATGAAAACAATTTCAAATTTAAATGATACCTTTTCGGACAGCACGAACGGAAGATGATAATTTCTCATGCTTCTTTTCTGAACCTGTATTTAGCCAAAGTACATTTGTTCAGATTGAGCTTTAATAGAGATAAGACAAAATTTCTACAGTCTTGTCACATAAAGTTCTCATTCAAGACAAATTATTCTTCCTGGCGCACCCACACACACAAAAAAAAATACTTCTCAATGTGTACGAGTGTTTTGCTTTTTGGGTTGTTTGGATGTTTTTAAAAATATTTGAACAGTTTCTCACTCAGAAAACTAGTCACTGAATCATCATCTTCCAAGAAAAAAAAAAGTGAAATTCCACTTAAGCAGTAACAGAACAGGATTAAAATAATAAGAAAAAGCTTAGTTTCCTCTAGATTTATTACACTGAACATGCCAGAAATCAATACTAATGAATATTAACAAGTTCACGCTAAACTACAGCCTCCACACACTTTTTACAGCAGATTACATTAGAATCAGTCAGATATGATCACAAATAAAATGAGAATACCTGCATATGACTCTGATGCAGAGCTTCCACTTCTATCAAAAACAATAGGAGATATGCCTCTAGCTCTCTTCCTTTCCTTCTTTTTCTCATCTAAAAAAGAATTCAGACAAGATTCTTAAAAACATTACAATATAGGTACCGTTAGTCAAACAAGAATGTATCATCATGCATCTGGATTTTGCATAATCCCTAAGTATTATTCATTACTAATCCTTCCTGACCCCCTCAATTTCCTAAGATATTCCAATTCAGACACTGTTCAAATACTAAGGACATTTTGTTATTTCTCCTACCAACTTTAATCAAATAAAAATACACAGCTATAATTAAGAACTACTTATCCTATATATAAAAGGTCTTAAAGTTCTAAAAGAGAAAAAAATTCTGCAAAGCAAACACAACTTTTCTTTCAATTAAATTTACGGTGTTCCCTTCTATGAACCAAGTACCACTGTTTTAAGTCCTCTTTTTAAAAAGTATACTATCATTCTTCATCACAATTCCAACTCTGATTCTATCTTAGATGTCTGATGAACCCCAGAACCCAAAGCCTTTCAATTTTTTTTTTTTTTAAATTACACTATAGTAAATTAGCGACTCCCCTCTGGTTGCCACTGCGTGCTTTTGTATCTTCAATTCCATTCTTCCTGACCACTTCCTTCCTGAATTACTGCTTATTTTCAAATTCAATTTAAAATTTATCTCTAAAATCTCAGCGATAGTCTATGTATTTCTATTAAAAAGCTGGGAATCTTCAGTAGACAGAAGAGGTTTGCATTACCTATAAGAACCATTTCAGGCTTAATTTGGAAGCATATAAATGAGGGCCTAAAATGGAATTAGACTCTCCTGTATCTGTTGGTATTTTAATTACACCACTATAAGCACCTTTACTTTTCAGCTAGAAGGAATATGATGGGAGAAAATGCATATACTTATTTTTATAAAAGTTAACAGAATGTTGAAAAATAATAATCAATGATCTTTCATACAAACTCCTATTTTAAAAGCTTTAAATAAATTATTTCCCTTAATCCTCATAACAAACTCATGAGATACATAATACCCATTATTCTCATTTACAGAAAAGGAAACCTCAACTTAGTGGTGTGGTTAGGCAACTTGGCTAGGGTCTCACAGTTCCTGAGTGGCAGAACCTAGTTTCTAACTTGAAAGTACAAGCCATGAGCAAGAGAATAGAAAAGATATTTTACTTCTATTCTTGAAAGGGGATTCTAGGTTTAAACTAGTTTAAGATGGAAAACTCCAAGGACAAAAGTTCCTTTTCTTTTAGTTTAAGCATTTTTCCCTTTGTAATTTACTACTAATTCCTTCTGCAAATAGATGTTAACAAGAAGCTTGTAAATGATGCTGATTTTCCTAACTTAAGGCAAAAAGGAAAGGCAAAGCAGTACATATTGGCACAACTTCAAAGCCAGGCCCATTTAAAGCTAGCAACTTGGGAACATAATGAAACTTATATAACTAGCTATAGAGAAAAGCATTTATTTACAGGCTTGTTGGCCTTGAATGATACCTGACCTTTACGTTTTAAAATCCTCTCCCTCAGGGTAAACTATAAGACTTCAAGAGAATAGACTGAAGCCTTTTAGTATAAAATGACTGAGAATCTCGCCCAAACAGATAACAGGAGTTTTTGTCATATCCCAAATCGCTTTCTCATCTATGTCTGTTTTGTTCACTGACTACACATTCTTATATAGTGTTTGGCACAAAGAAGGAACTGAATTCACTGAATCAATGAGTATGACATGTACATAAAGAGATTAGAAAAATAACTGTTTAAAAAATTTATTTTAATTATTTCTTTCAAAAATTCTAGCATGTTTCTTTTATTCTTTTCCTCTTTGAACAGTTAGGGATCTAAGCATTATAAATTGTTGACAAAGGTAATACATCTCTTCCTGCTGTTTAAAAATAATACTTTACGGTTCTAAGTACTAAAAGAATCTCTCACCAAGATGATGCAGGGACTTCCCGGGTGGTGGAGTGGTTAATAATCCACCTGCCAGTGCAGGGGACACGGGTTCAAGCCCTGGTCCGGTAAGATCCCACATGCCGCGGAGCAACTAAGCCCATGCGCCACAACCACTGAGGCTGCGCTCTAGAACCCGTGCACCACCGAGCTCACTTGCCTAGAGCCCGTGCCCCACAAAAGGAGAAGCCACCACAACGAGAAGCCCATGCACTGCAATGAAGAGCAGTCCCTGCTCGCAGCAACTAGAGAAAGCCCGCGCACAGCAATGAAGACCCAACACAGCCAAAAATAAATAAATAAATTTATTTTTAAAAAAAAAGATGCAGGAAATATAGTAGAAGCAGAAGATCTCGCCCAACAATTTTTATGTAATGTTAAATACAGCATTACCATGAAAAATCTCCAAGAATTTATTATCTTTTTTGTATAAATAACCTTCACTGCTCTTAAGTTTATGATCTCCTCTCCCGACTATTATTCTCAGGTCAAAAAAACAATTGAGGGCTTCCCTGGTGGCGAGTGGTTGAGAGTCCGCCTGCTGATGCAGGGAACAGGTTCGTGCCCTGGTCCGGGAAGATCCCACATGCCACGGAGCAGCTGGGCCCGTGAGCCATGGCCGCTAAGCCTGCACGTCCGGAGCCTGCGCTCCGCAACAGGAGAGGCCACAACAGCCAGAGGGCCGCGTACCGCAAAAAAAAAAAAAGAAAGTCATCTAACAAATAAACCTTTAACAACCACCAAGTGTGTCACTTTTATAAGGAAATTACTGAAATTTTGAGAAAAAGTAAGGTAAAATAAACTGGAATCTAAAAAACTCAAGACACAAAAACTAAACTGTGACCCCTTGTATTTAAAAATCTTTAAAAACATTTTTTACCTCTGGTGGAGTTCCAGATCCACCCCGTTTTTCTCTCACACATTATTACAAAGAGAAACCACTCCAAAATAAAAATAATAATGTCCTGCATACTAAATACAGTCTTTAAAAAATGTTCCACATAAGAGCTCTTCCAAAGAAAAGCCACAAATTTTCCTTTAATATGGAAAGTAAGAGTTCCAGGCAGGTATCTCTTTTATAACAGTAAGTCTCTTAACAGTTTTAATATCCAGGTTTTATAAAACTATTGGCTACCATTCAATCTGAAATGTCTAATCCACAAAAAACATAAAGTATGAATAAGTATCTTGTTAAGTATCAGCATCTAGGAACTTATTAAAAATATAAATTATTTCAGGCCCTACGTATTTATATGTCTCCCTCGTTTGACTTAAACAGGATAAACGTTCAAGTCTAAGAAATATCGTTCTTAACAGGGACACCAAAAAGGAGATTCCTATAATAAAATGTTCCCTACTTTTACAGGTTTGACACATTCTCCACAATAAATGAACATTCATTCATATTGCCAATGCAATTTTTGTTCTCTATCCATTATCATAAATTACAAAACGTATATCCCATCAGTTTGCAAAAAGTATTATGGGATAGTAGAATTAAAGATTCCACAAGTTTTTTTTTTATATCAAACCCAACTACTCATCTATTCAGTTTAACTCTTTAGCCCCCTGTCAAAACCTATCTAAACTCCCAAACCTAGAACTCTAGTGAGCAAAAGGCTAGAAGCACTTCAGCTGCCAATTAGAAAATACCTGGTCATTTGCTCTTATCATTTACACTATATCAAAAATATGATTTACTAACAATGTACTACACTAAAATGATAAAATTCTATAATAATGACATTTAACTATCATATATATCAAAAGAATAGAATTTTTCTTGTATTCCAATATTTAGTACATTTGGCCTATGTAGGAGATCTGGCTGCATCTTTACATAAGACATAAGATGAGTATAATCATCACAGAGTGACCAGCGGTCTCTAAGTACCCTGGCCTCTCGTTGCTCTACCCTCTGAACTTCCCCCCAAAAGAGGGCTCCCTCAGTCTAATGACTGCAACTACCTACCATTCTCATATTCAAGTCTCATGGGTCAGATAAAGTGGCAGGGCATGTAGCATTGAAGGAATGACCCAAGATGCCTCTTACCCAGTCTCTCCACAATAATTTTATACTCTTATTTTCCATCTGGTACCTTTACACCCAGCCCTCTGGAGACCCTGCCCGTCAGTCAACCCACAGGTACAAAAATGAAAGAAAAGTTTGTGCTCCCAAGAGAAAAAGAAAGTTATTTTGGTTTCTGTTGCCACATGATGGAAATCTAGAGGCATTTAACATGAAGATATTTTAATACCTAGCAGACAGGTTCCATATGAATATACTTCAAGTACATCAGTGTTTAAATAAGCTGTTGTTGACTAGTATGGAAATCTAAGAATTTATAACATTAAAACCTCAAATACATTTCCTTATAGAGAAACAATCAGACTAGTGTATTTATAATACAATCAATTTGTAGCTGGGAAATGCCTTTTAAGATATGTAAATCTTATTCAAGTACATTTATAATACTCAAAAGCACACTATTAAAAAAAAAAATCACAGGACAGTCTTACTAACATCCCCCCCATTGCCTCAAAAATTTTATAATTCAATTTAAACATGTTCAAGAAAAAAAAACAATTAAAAAAAAAAAAGACAAACCTTTACATATAAAAATTAGTACCTGATCCATCTGTTCCTGAACCAGATCTGACAGACCCATCCGTGAAGGAAACAGATTCAGAATCGGAGTCGCTAGCCTCACTCCGGGTGTCATAATCATTTCCCTCTTCCTTCTGGTCTCTCTCATCCTGTTCATATTCTTCTTCTTCCTCCTCCTCCTCTTCCTCCTCCTCCTCCTCTTCCTCTTCTTCTTCCTCCTCTTCCTCCTCTCCATCGTCATCCACCTCTTCATCTTCCTCTGCATCTTCTACTTCTTCATCTTCCTCCACATCTTCCGCCCCTTCCTCCTCATTCTCAGTATTGTTGCCTTGCTCATCAGAAGAACCACTGCTGCCAGTCTCATGGTCAGAGCCATATTCTTCAGAGTTCACTTCCTCCTTGGAAGATTGGCTGGATCTGCTTGCACGTCTATCCACTTCAAGCCCAATTCTCTGATGTTTAAAGAAAAAGGGAATCAGCAGTCATATAACAGACAAGGTCAGAGTGAATAAATAGTTCTAGCCTCAAAAAGAACTGCTTTCTGTATTATATCTGCAATAATATTTACTACCTCAGAACCATCTGGTGTAGGGGATTTGACCCTCCTTTCAGGATCCCTCTTCCGCAGACATGTTTTCTCAGATTGACTCTTATAAGGTTCTCTGGAGGCACTACTTGACAAACGAATCTTCCGATCAGCTTCTAGACGTTTGTTTCTTTCAGATCGTTGATATTCCTCATTTTTATACTCTGTGACTGACTTTCCTTTTGTACTAACCATTCTTTTGTTATTGCTAACTGATGAGCTCAGTGGCTTAGAAATCAATTGTCTTGAATGAACAGAAGGCTTTTGTCGCTTTGTGTCAGTAGATTCCATTCGGTCACTTTTTCTTTTTGAACCTTAAAAATACAATGAAAAATATATATATAAGAATTTGGGTATTAGACTTATTTCACCAAAGTTTAACAGGTAAATATATAAGAGAATAAAAGCCTCACTTCTTTAAAATGTTTTCTGAAATACCTTTACTCCAAAGTTAATCATAAAGAAAACACAGCTTTCAAACACTGGAATAAATACATGAGACATTTCACACGTTTGGAAAAAAATATATTACTCTCATTCACATGGAATTGGGTACCACTGCTTCTTATGATTGTGCTTTTGGTGGTAAGTGCCTCAAGGAACAAGTACAAAAGCAAAGACTCTTTCTTAAGAATTTGATCTCTACTTTGCTATTTTAACAAAAATAGAAATCTTACATACCCTTTTTCTCATTTTTATCTTGTTCACTCTCTGGATTATAGAGTTCATCGTCCTGTTCTGGTACTTCAGTCAAAATATCATCTAGAACATTAAGTTCTCCATCTGGAAGCAAAAGATTAAAAAGTAACAGGGAAAAATCATTAACATTAAGCATTTATTTCTGAGTACTTACTGTGTTGAGGCTACGGAAGTATGAGAACATAACAACCTTCAAGGAGCTTTTATTTCAGGATCAAGACACAAGAATAATTCCTATAAAAACGATATAAAGTAAAGGATATGATGCACAGCTCTGGTCTACAAAGCCAGGAGTATATATCCCATAAGGTATGAAAGGATATACTGGGGTACAAAAAGAAAAAGTGAGACCTTCTGTATTTGTAGTTCATCCTTTAATGTCTAATGTTTGTACCTGCTTTAAAATGTGCACAATAATAAAAATACATGTGTATAATTTTTAAATAAACATACATTTATCAAAGATTGTATACTCCGGGCAGAATACTTATTACCATTGTACAGTCGAGAAATCTGGCACACTCCAGCTTAACCAAGCAATCAAGATTAACATCACTAGCAGTGGGTCAAATCAACAACATGGAACCCCTGGAATGATGCACTATGAATAGGAAAATTCTGTGATATTCCTATGCAAAACCTAAACCTATACGAGTAAACAAACTTCAAACCAACCCAAATTTAGAGGCATCCAAAAATGTCACAGTTCATTCATGAAATACAAACACTAAGGAAATACTTCAGATTAAAGGAGACTAAAAGATACAATAACTGACACAGCACATTATCTGAGACAACTGAAAAACTAGTGAAATCTAAACAAGGTCTGTAGATTACAAGTATCAATGTCAATTTCCTGATTTTGATAGTACTACAGTTAAGTAAAAGAGAATTCTACTTTTTAGGAAATACATACTTAACTATTTAGGGGCAAAGAAGCATCATGTCTACAACTGACAAAAGAGGGAGAAAGAATGAGGCAGAAAGACAAATGTGGTAAAAATGTTAACATTTGTGGAACGTGGCTGAAAAGCAAAAGAATTCTTTGTACTATCCTTACAGCTATCCTGTTTGTCTGAAATAATGTCCAAGTAAGTTAAAAGAAGAAAATTACTGACGGGGTACACAATCAAAAACATTTGAGGCTGCTGGCATGGACTATAAAAGTATAACTTGTTCAGACAAGGAAACTATTGACTGTAATTGATACAGTCAATGATCGTGAAAATTTAGAACTCAGTTTTATTACCCCATCACCTTCCCTACCCCCAACCCAGTCCAACTGGATAAAATAAGTCTTAGAAATACATGCAACTATGTATTTACTACTTTAAACTGATTTTTTTTTTTCAAATAAGGCACTAAAGCTAATGGTAAATGTTTTGAACACTAAATATCCTGGCATCAAAAAATATCTTTCCAAATCTAAGGTGACGTAAAGAGAGGTATAAAATCATAAAAACTGATGAGATAGGACAATTGTATCACAGCTCCAGCCAAAAAGGAAAGCCCACTAAAATTATAGCAAGGATTATTAACCTGAGGTCTATGAACAGGTTAGATGGAGTTCAAATATCCCAAGAGGGACAGAAATCAGTGACTCAAGAGAACTAAAACAGATAATGTAGGCATAATAAGAAGGAAAGCAAGGTTACACAGGATATGGAAAAGGTAACAATGTATCTTCCTCTGTGCTTGGAGTCACTGCTGCTACTTAATAACATTGACACATACACACTACTATATATAAAATAGATAACTAATAAGGACCTACTGTACAGCACAGGGAACTCTACTCAACTCTCTGTAATGGCCTATATGGGAAAAGAATCTAAAAAAGAGTGGATATATGTATTTGTATAACAGATTCACTTTGCTGTACACCTGAAACTAACACAACATTGTAAATCAATTACACCCCAATAAAAATTTTAAAAAAACACTGAAAATTACCTATGCTTGGAATAGCATGGTAACTGATTTCTTTGAGTGGTAAGAATGCTTTTCTGTACTTTACCATTTTTCTAAAATGAATACATACTATACAGACTGTTAATCATTTTTATTTACTTATTTTCTTAAATGGTACTGAAAATCAAGATATGCCAACCAAAAAGGCTTCTCTCATCCTCTGGGTTCATGTTTTCACTGAGGAAATTCCCTCAAGACCTGAATGGTGGCAAACACAATTTTTGGACGTTATATTGTAAATAAAAAATAAAAACATACAATTTGATTTTTTAAAACCCAAGTTTTTCAGATATTCAATGATTCTTAGGTCAAAGCTCTCTAGTCAGTAAAAAGTGGGTCCAACAGATCTTGAAAAATAAGATATCTGTAGAAGCAAAAGAAAAAAAATACAACTAGGACAGGAAAATAGGCAATTAAGTAAATACAGTGCTACACAAATCTTTTCATGAAGTACTAGTTCTTGATTAGAAATATCCACTTCAAAAGCCTGAACATTCACATGAACTTTTATACATGCTAAATCCAGACATGCTAAACAAGGAATGAAATAACTGTGCAGGTTAATTAATCAATTTAAATTTCAGACATGCCTAAATCATGGTTTCCCTATAAAAAGGGTATTACTGTCTTAAAAAGCTTTAACAAATAATTTTATTAGTCAAATTCAAAGATTGGTTGCAGTTTTAGAAAGCATCTACAAAATTAATCAATACTTGCTTTTCTAACATTTTATCACTTTCACACATATCATACATGACACACACAAGGTATGATTTAGATCCAATACTCTGCAGATAAAGAAATAGAAGCTCAGAAATTCAAGTTGAGCAAATTCACACGTCTAGAGTTCAGGCTTTCTAAATTTACGGTTAAATCAGATGGGGGACATTAAAATCATCTTTTTTTTTTTAACATCTTTATTGAGGTATAATTGCTTTACATTTTGTGTTAGCTGCTACTGTATAACAAAGTGAATAAGCTACATATATACATATATCCCCATATCTCTTCCCTCTTGCGTCTCCCTCCCACACTCCCTATCCCACCCCTCTAGGTGGTCACAAAGCAGGAGCTGATCTCCCTGTGCTATGCGGCTGCTTCCCCCCAGCTATCTATCTATTTTACATTTGGTAGTGTATATATGTCAATGTCAATGTATATATGTCAACTCTCTCACTTTGTCTCAGCTTACCCCTTTCCCCTCCCTGTATCCTCAAGTCCATTCTCTATGTCTGTGTCTTTATTCCTGTCTTGCCCCTAGGTTCATCAGAACCCTTTTTTTTCTTTAGATTCCATATATATATGTGTTAGCATACAGTATTTATTTTTCTCTTTCTGACTTACTTCACCCTGTATGACAGACTTTAGGTCCATCCACCTCACTACAAATAACTCAGTTTTGTTTCTTTTTATGGCTGAGTAATATTCCATTGTATATACGTGCCACATTTTCTTTATCCATTCATCTGTCGATGGACACTTAGGTTGCTTCCATGTCCTGGCTATTATAAAATAAGCATCTTTAAACAAAATATAAGAAAACAAAACTACAAAGTATCACTGAAAGGTCATGTGCACTAGTAGATTAATTCCAAATTAGTGCACCAGAAAGCTCCATATTACCAACATTATAGCACCTTAAATTTACTTTAAGATCAACCATAACATCCTCACTTGATGGTCTGCAAATTTTTATCCATATTATAGTCTATGACATCAAAAACCTAACTGTGGTTTTATCACAGTATCAGCCAACTAATAAGACCTGCAGGACAAATTCAGCCCATGGCCTATTTTTGACTGGCAAGATATAAATGGTTTCTTCATTTTTAAGGTTGTGTTTTAAAAAAAAGGAAAGAATATATGACGAAGACCTTATGTGGCCCACAAAGCCTAAAATATTATTTTCTATCTGACCCTGATATAAAAGATCACATTTTAATTTACTTCTCTCCACCACTGAAATCGCTTATATATTTGCTGAAATATGATACATAGGAGCAAGAGATTTGTATTTGGAAGCAAGAAAATCCAGGTCATCATTTAAGAGCTAGGTATCTTTAGGAAAGTCCCAGTCTGAGCTCCAGTTTCTTCACCTCTGAAAAGAGGCATTTAGAATAAAAAGATCAGTGTTTGGGGAAGGGAAGGGGGTGGACAGGGCAGTTATTTGATGCTTCTGAACCTTTTGTTAATGACTAGGGTACATTATACACAAAATCTGGTCCAGCACATAAAATAAAATCCTCTTTTCTCAATAAGACAAATGCATAAATGTTCCTACTATCTACTGCTGTAAGTTTAACATGCTACCCCAAAAACTTGGTGACTTAAAACAATACAGTAATTTACTATTATTGCTTATGGTTCTGAGGCTCAACTAGGGTCTCTCACGCGGCTGCAGTTAAGGGTTAGCTAGAATCATCTGAAGGCCTGCTTATTCACATACCTTGGCTGGGAAGACTCAGAACAGCTGGGGTTCCTAGGGCACTCCTTTCTATGGTCACTCTCCCCCATGACAGCTTCAGCGTAGGCCGACCTCTTTCATGGTGGTTTAGAGCTTTCATGGTGGTTTAGGCAGAAGCTCAGCAACAGTGCCACAGTATTTTATTCAGAGACAATCACAAAAGCCTACTCAGGTTCAAAGAGAGGAGCCATGGACTCCACCTATTGTTGGTTGAAATGTTAAATACTTGATAGATGTTTTCAAAACTACCACCACCTGTTTAGTTTTGCTTAAACTTAGGGATTTTAATTATAAATATAAGGAGTACTCTTAAAAACCAAAATCTCGTTTAAAAAGGTGAGAGTTCATAGTATTGGGTTATAAAGCTAACAAGCTGCTTCCTCTGACCACTTCATTCATTGGCTAGAGAAAGGAGTTTGTATATATTTTAATTCATGTTTTCAATTTAAAATGAATTAGTTATAAAGAAAGATTATTTTAGTAGTCTCAGAAGCTACTACTATTAAAGACTATCACTGGCATATCCTTTTTAGAAAGAAATAACTGTCTTTAAGCGATAAAGTAACATCCACCGGTTCTCTAGGGTGACTCTCTTTAAACTACTTTAATGTTTTAAATCACTCACTTTATCCTGAAATTTAGCATTATTATCCTGTATAGTGATATGTACATATACAATTTCTTCACAGTAGTTTGACAGCAGCACCTTAAGAATATCAGCAATAAAATGAACAAAGGCTAGCAAATGCCAGGTTAAGAATTCTATATAAAAAATAACTCAAATGCAGTATTTCTACAGTTAAAGCACTTCATTTTTTTTGAGAAGTCTACATAAAGAACTATACAGTCTTTTTTTAAAAAATCCTTTTAAAACCCTGAAAATTGTGTTTTAGATGCCACAACAAAATGAATTTTTCCACAATATGTCAGTGCAACAAATTAACTCAAATGAAACACAAACAGTATTTCCATTTACAGCTAAAGTTCAAATCCATTCAAAGTTATACACTAACAGCCTGTAGGATGAATCTAGCTCTTGGATGCTTTGTTTTTCAAAGTGCCAAGGATTTAATATAAAAATCCAGACCCTACATTTAAAAAAAAAGACTATTTGATCACTAGGGGCCCAGACTCCCATCTGAAAAAAACCAGATGGAGCAGTCCTGATAGTCTTCTGTTAAGACACAGAGAAGGTAACTTATGTCACAGTTTTGCATGAGACAATCTGGGTTTATGCCCCATACATCAGTGTATTTACTAACATTGCCTGAACATATACCATGCTTACCCCTTTACTGTCTATAACCTAACACTCACCATTACCTATTGTACTAAGTAAGTACTTTATCTGCCTGACCCTAGAATGCATATAAACCCACAACTCCTGAACAACACTGATGTTAAATAACAGCAAAAAAATTTAAGGTTCAAGACACTGAGGCACAGGGACACCAAACTTCAGTTTTAGTATATGTGATACTTTGTGGATGAGTAGGAATGCTAAAGGGGACAAGCCTATTCAACTCAAGTGGATTAACTGCCTTGAGAGAATACAAGTGCTATGTCGGATCTTACAAATTTTCGAGAGGATTCCCAAATTCAGATTTTTATTTGAAATTGTCTTTTAAATGCTGCCTCAATTAAAAACAAAACAAAGCAGGCTACTGCTAGCTTGATTCCTCTATGGAAATGCAATAATCTGTGAACGTTTTGCATTCACAATATATGATGTTTTTATACGGACTTCATTATCATCACTTGTTAAGCAAGCATAATCTTAGTTATCACAAACTATCAATATTATTAACAAACTGAGTTTTGGGAAAGAGGTACAGATCCATGGGTATAGGAAGCAAAACAAGGAAACAAAAAATATCCCAAATGAAGCCCAAAGAATTAAAGTACTGTGACTTAAATCTCAGTTCTGAATCCAAATTTAATGCTGTTTCCACTCTACCAGAATTACACCTCAACCTTGAAATTCCTGGCCCAGGAAGGCCACAAACCTTAACTCCAGGGATATCAGTGTAGAAAATTAACCTTTATCTGAGACGCAGTTCATTTTTTTGACCCAGGAAGCTTCTGGGTCAGGAGATACAAAGTACTATTTATTTCAGGATCCAGCATCAGACTAAGACCTGAAATATTTAAAGAAAAAAAAAATAAAAACCTGGGTACTTAAATATACTACTTATTTTGTTTTCCAATACAGGGCACCATAATACATTACAGTTTTTATTTTAATTCACTTAATATAGTTTTAGTCAGGTTTGGCAACGTAGCAAGATTTCCTGGAGCCTCCCCTTCTGTTGTGTTGTACATTAGACCAGTCTCTGTTACTTTTTTGTCACTCAAAACCGTCATTCTTCAAGAAGTGTAGAGACTTGGATTTCCTATCCCATCCAAATTTCCTGTCTTCCAAAACGCATACAATTGAAGTCTAAGGAGGGCATTTGTAATTTTTTTCTCCTACTTCTATTATGGGTAAAATAAATATATCGGAATATCAAATACATACTCTATGCTTTACAAAGCCCTAACTAAAGTGGACCAAGTCAGTCTAACCCTAAGGACTTACTATAGTGAGGGCTACAGTGTGTATATACATATATGTGTGTATATGTAACCATGCATACATATTTATATGTATTTGCCTGCATGAGTGTGTGTACGTATATAATTTAAACTGGGAAACTCTTAACTTTGGACATCAATAGCAAATATCACATAACTAGTCATAACTAGTCAGTCATTAATGAAGTCCAACCTTGAGCTAATGATTTACAATCTTCTAAATCATTTATTCGAGGCACTGAGACATAATTACTGTACACCAGGAACCTAGTAAACAAGACATACTCCTGGCCTTCATGGAGCTTCCAGTCTGGTAATGCAGAAAACATGTTACTTTCAAAAGTGGTACCTCATTATCCACATTTTAGATACATTAACCTTGTATAATTGTTCTTCAGAGAGAAATGTTTAAGAGCTTAAGAAATAAAATATAAACCAGGTGTTTATAATGTAAAACGTAGAAAAATGGCAATTAACACTAATTAATACCACCAACATTCCAACATCTTCCACATCCACTTTTTGGACAATCACCACAGGAATCAGGAAGCTGGCAAATTCTCCAGTTATAGGCTTCACTTTCTAGGTATGGGTATTACAGCAGCATTTATAGAAGGTAATGTCTGCTTATTACACAGCTAATGTGCAAAGCCCAATAATCCAAGGACTTTACAACTGAAAGTGTTGTAACTGCTCTGTAATTTATAGCAAATTTCTGCAACTTAAACTCATTTCTTATCAAGATCTTACACCACTTAAGGAATCTTTCAAGAAAGGACTTAAGGTTTGTGACATGTCTAAGATTTGTGACAGGGCTTACCTTTACAATTTCCTAGTGTTTAATTGTCATCCTACTGATGACAATAAGTACTTGGCTTCCCATTTTTCCTTGTTCAACATGAAAAAAAAGAGTCAAGCATTAATTCTAATTCTGGCTATTATTCTAGCTGTTTGACAAAGATCAAGAAAGTGAGACACCCTAGGCCTCAGTTTCCATACATGCAAAGTGGGTTATTCTAGAAATCTGCTCATTCCAAAATTAAATAAGCAATTCCAGTAGGTATGTATCTGCTAGCTTTCCCAGTAAACTAGAGACAATCTTAAACTATAAGTACTTACATCATAAATTCTGAAATGAAGCTGAATTATGAAAATTAATTTTTTAAAAACTACACAAATGTGAGGCCTTTCAGAAGCTGGACAATTTAGCTGGACAATTTATCCTGAGTATTGCTAACAGGTGGCATTACTACTTACCAATAATAGTTACAAAGTTTATGCATTTAGACGTTTTCATCACTAAATCCGTTTCTAAAACAAAATTTATAAAACATCACCTACTTTTTTCCTCCGTGTACAATATTGTGTCTACTCCATAACTGACTTACAACTATGTTCACCTTAACAGACACTGAACTCTTGAGAAGTACTGAGCTTTTACTCATTTATCTAGTTCATCTCACCCACCACAACCACCACCCACTCCCAGATCATAGATTACACTCTGAAACAATCAAATGTTGACTGAATTAATTCTTCCTGATTAAAATCATCTACTTAATACTACTTTACTACTAATTAAAGCAGTTTCTTTTATTCACTAACACCATGTAATCCTATGATCACATTCCTTCTGGACTTCTCAAAAGGAAGGGAGAGGGTTTTTAGGATTCGTTTAAGGAAGGAAAATTAAACTACTAAAACCTAATCACCCAGCTGCTTTGAGATAGGAGCCATATCTTAAACATATTCCCACCCACTCCGTTGCCCAAGCCTGTCCCTATTATTGAGCAGTTCACTGATTCATGAAAACTCTTTTAAGGAGAAAAATGAGAGGTCACAAGTCTAATGGAACTTGACTCTACAGCCCACTTAACAAATCCTCCCTCCCCCAAATCAATTAGCCACACAAAAGAGTAGATCCGTAAAATACAGGACAGCAGCTGGCCAGATTTTTATCAACTATAACCTTGCCAAATCTATCATGGTAATCTTAGGGTTGTAAAAAACCTTAACGTACCATCCAATCTAGACCACTCTCCAGACTTGTACTGATTCAGGATCTACATTAACATTTCCAGGGCTTGGAAGGTCGGTATTTAAAAAGACATGACATTTCATTCTGGCAACATCAGTTCTTCCCATATTTAAAGTAACCGTAGCCCTCCGACTCTCTACAAATTATATCCATTTGTTCCTGGTTGTACCCTCTAGGAACTACGCACAACGTGTGTCTATCACAATAGTGGCCAGGATTTTTCCTGCCTGGCCTAAATCACATAATCATCTTTTCAAACATTACGTTTTCCAAAATAAGTATATGAGGAACCAAACAGGCCACTTTGCCTATTTAACAGAACAGCCATAAGTTACTCGTAGACATTTTGCGAAATTATCTACCTATACCACTTCTTAAATATGCTTACTTAGTAGATTACCAGCTTTAAGGGTATTAAGGGTTTTCGAAATTCAGCCTAACAGAAAAGGCTGTTCTGAAGATACGCATTACATCCGCATGCCACTACCAGGAAATAAACCTAAGGGCCTGCAACTCAGAACAGGCCTTCTCTCAGCCGCGCCCAGGACACATAAACGTTAAGTGAAGAAGGGAATTAGGATTAAAGAAAAATCCAAGGCTAGATGAAGTGTTAGGTTATGTGGAGACAGGACGAAAGGGCAGGCCTGGTCTTTTCCAATGAGTCCAAGCGCCTCGATGGAGAGACCGGCTCCGCGCGGAGAAAGCTAATCTCCCCTACCCACAACGACGACCACGGCTCCGTCGACCCACTCCCGAGCCCCGCCTCCGCCCATCACCTTTCTCCGCACTAACCTTTCTCCTCTCGGCTGTCGGCCGCCATTGCTCCCCTCTTGTTTCCGCTGCTGCCGCCGCAGCCGCCACCGCCGCTTCGACGCGACTCGCGCGGGCGCCGCAGCCGCGGCAGCAGAACCACAGGCGCGTCCGTCAGTCCGTCCGCTGGGCTTGCGCGCTTCGCACGTTAGCCTCTACCACGCACCCTTCCCGACCCACCCTTTCTCCCCACTTCTTCCCTTTCTCCCTTTTCCCCTTTCCTCCTTTCACTCCTGCCTCCCCCACCCCAGGCCCAGCCTTCCCGTTGGGGCTTAGGAACGGGAGGCGGTAACGGGGAGGGAAGGGAAACAGATGGCGACAGCGGGCGGTGCTAAAATGGAGCCTGCTTCCTGCGTGAAACAATCCCCCTCCCAAAATGCCCTGCGCTGTTTACGCTTCTTTCCTCCCTGGGAACGTCACAGTGCGGAGAGGGCGGGGTGGCAGGTCAGGCAAGAACGTGACGTAACGTCAGCACGTTGCCCCGCCCCCCGCAGCCCGGAAGTCCCTGGAATGAGTTCTATTTCTAGTGATAAAAGTCTCCCAAGTTTACAGGGAGCCTGCTGCGCTGGGTATTCCCAGGTGGCTCAGGTTTCTCACCTGAAGCGCCTATTAACGGAGCTTCCAGCCTCAAGAAAAAGATGGTTTCTGTCGCTCCGCGGGACACCTGATTCAGTTCTGGAAATTGGAGACTTATTTAGGACAAGTCTGGGCCAGTCCCTTTGCAGCCACCACTTTCTACTCTAGGTACCGGATGTACTTTCTTGTTTGGTGCTACAGGCTTACCCAAAGGCAGCACAGGACACAACCAGCTCACTTGTCACAAAAGCCTACTAGTTTCGTTTTTAACTGGGGAAGGGAATTATATTGTATTTTAAAATAGCTTTGTAATTCACATAAATTTGATTGAAACATTTATCGAGGTCCTGGGGTACACAGTTGATTTAAACAGACTATTGAGAAATTAAAACTACAGAAGTGATGAAAAATTATTTTACATGATATGGTAAGATCTGCGAGGAAACTTGCTTAAAGTTCATTGTCCAACGAATGAAAATGTAATTTTGCTTCACTGCTCCATAACTGAGTTTACAAGGGAAAAAAAATTTGAAGAACAGAAAAACAAGAAAAGTAACAGTGTTATAGACATAAAAACATAAAAACAAACTACAAACTTATGGCAAGTTTAGAGAAGGACAGATCTATGGTGTCTTGGTCTTTGATTGCCCTTTTAACATAGAGACCAAACTGAAGGCAGTGGGAAGATTTTAAGTAGTGGGAAAACACAAATAGAGATTCGTTTGGAGCCATCTGGAGGGCTTGAAGGGAGAAGAGAGAAGGAAATCAATTCAGTAAATATAAATCCAGCTTTGTATCAGATGCTTAGGAATCAAGCGTGAATAGGACAGTATTTCTGCCTTTCAGGAATTTTCAGTATGTATAAGGAAGAGACAAGTTAACAGGAAGTTACTGTGTAAAAATAATAGCTAAAAATTGTGTGTTCTTACTGTGTGGCAGAAACTGTTCTGAGCACTTGACCTACACAATCTGATTTCATCTTCTGAAAACACAATTAGATTAGTATATTACTAGCTCTATTTTACATAAAAAGAAAGTGAAGTAATATGAAATTAAAGTGCCCAAAGTTATTAGTAGTAGTAAGTAACATGACTCAAATTAAAGCAATTTGGATCCAGCCACCACCTAACACTGCCTTATGTGGAGTAAGCTCAGAATGTTATTGGAACTTCTAGGGGCATGTCACTCAGACTGCTGGAGGGTACAGAATAGAGTAAAGGAAAGCTTTCTGGAGAAGGGAAAATAAAGCCTAGTTGAGATCTAAAAGCCTCCTAACCTGGGTAAAGGGGAGAAAAGACAAGGGTGGTGGGCAGAAAAATGGTTTTCATGTTAAAAAAAAAAAGGTCCTAGGTGGCAAAATTGCCCATGGTTCAATTCAGGTTGATATTCAATGGTTATGTAAGAAGAAGCTGAATCAAGAAAAGCATTATATATGTTCTATTCATTTATTATTTCAGTCAACTAGTATTTATTAAATTCCTATCCTGCCCCAAATGTTGTAATAGGCTCCAGAGTTAAAAAATATACATGGTATAGAATCTGGTTTCTCTTTTCAAAGAGTTCAAGTTTATGTTCTAGTGAGGGAGACAAAGCAAAAGTAAACAAATTAAAAGTCATGACAAATTCTATGGAAGAAACAAGAGGTTAATATGGCAAAGGGTGCGGTAGGGGGGGAATGGGTGGAGGCTTTTTATATAGAAAAACTAGTAAAGTCCTCTCTGAGGAGGTGAAGTTGAGACTGATACCCAGTAAAAGGTGGGGATAAGGGTCTTCCAGGCAGAGGACAGCACACCCAAAGGCTCTGAGGGAGAAAGAGGCCTTGGTGTGGTCAAGGGTCTAAGGAGAACACCAATGAGCTGCCACCCAGATAATGAGTGAGAGAGCAAGTGGCTGAGATAATGTTTGAGGGACAGGCCTTATGAGAGTAAGGGCCTAATCAGGACCCAACCCTAAACAAAAGCAGTATAAGGTCTACAGAGAAACAGAATTTCAAAGGTGAGCCCACTGGAGCGTGAGGAAGGAAAACACCTTTGGCTTTCCAAAGATCCACGCCTGTAAAATGTGAAAATAAGCCAACACAAGTTCAAGATGATCAGCACTCCTCAGAGGAAGACAACAAAATATAAAATCTCTGAAACATATATTTCACAATATTTAATATCACATCAGGCTAGGGCCAGGTTATATAGCACAGGTTGCAAACTGGTGCCTGCTGACCTAAGACTTTCCTTGAACCATCAGTGTTTATGTGCTTTTATTGAAGCTTAATGCCTTTAATCAGGGCATGCACTTTCCAATAAGATTTCCTCCACCACCCTTCTCAATTGCCCTACCTTTGACCAATATTACTGATTGAAGTATGTATCAATGAAGTGTGTGGATTCAGAAAAAAGAAAAAAAAAATTGATAGCTGTGTTCTGTCGCCCAGGGAAGGTTATGTAGGGTGGAGAGTAAAGGAGACTCAGTCCAGACTCTTAGAGAATGTCAATGAAGAGAATATGCAATATGAACCTAGAACATCTTCTCATATTAGAAAGTAGTAATCAGAGAATGCCAGAGACCTATCAAACTATGGAGCATTTTGAGCAGCTGTAAAGATACAATTGCATTGGACTGAAACATATCAAATATGTTTAAATCCTTGAATTCATAATAGTTCAGAAAAATTCATCATTCCCCTTTGGGTGATGCTAGGGAACCAGTTCATTATTTTGAAAACTGGTGAAGAGAAATCATCATTTATCCGTCTTTCCAATTAGAACTGTATCTCAGGGTTACCAAACAAATAGTTGATGAAGGGAAGTTTCTCTTTAGGGAAGTACTCCAGCTACTATGTGGCCAGGGCAAAGCAATGATAGAAGTAGGACATCACCATTTTATAACCATTATGAAATAAACAGATCAAGACAATGGTTATTAATGGCTGCTAATTTGTATAACAGAAAGACAATCAGATGTTATGTGCCTCCTGATGGAAGTACCTAATTCTGTCTATGAAGCAGTCTTGCCAAAAAGCTAAACCTGGATCTCATCAAGACTTTTGTCAGTGGTTCTCTAGCGGGGAGGGGGCGGGGGGTGGTGATTCTGCCCCCAGGGGACATTTGGCAGTATTTGGAGAACTATGTGGTTGCCACAACAGAGAGCGTGCTGCTAGAATATAATGAATGGAGGCCAGGGATGGTTTTAAACATCCTGTAAGGCACAGGAAAGCCTCCCACTTTAACAAAGAACTATCTGACCCAAATGCCAACAGTGCTTGTGCTGAGAAATCGAGCTCTGGGACACAGACAAAGCACAGGTGACTGTGTTAAGCTATCCCCCACAAATACTATTAGCAAAATCCAGACAGTAGGAAACTCTACAGAACAAACAAGCAGATGTCTTCAAAAATAAATTCCAATGAAGAAGGAAAGAAATAGAGAGGAGTAAGTAATCTATACACTAAAATAAACTTACAAGAAATATAAAAAATGTAAACCAATTGTAGTACATGGATGTTATGGGTTGAATTGTGTTCCCCCAAATAATATGTTGAAGACATAACCTGCAGTACCTCAGATTGCAACCTTATTTGGATATAGGCTTGTTTCATATGTAACTAATTAAGATACGGGTATACTGGAGTAGGGTGTGCCCTCAATCCAATGACTGGTGTCCTTATAAGAGAGGAAAAGAGACACAGAGACAGAAGTACACACGGAAAATTTGGCCGTGTGACAAATGGAGGCAGAGGTTGGAGTGATGCAGCTAAAGAATCCCAAGGGTTACAGGCAAAAACCAGAAACTAAGAGAAGCAAATAAAGACTCTCCCCTGCATATTTCTGAAGGAGTATGGCCCTAGTGACATCTTGATTTCAGACTTCTAGCTTCCAGAACTGTGAGACAATAAATTTCTGTTGTTTTAAGCCACCCAGTTTCTGGTACTTTGTTACAGCAGCCCAGGAAACTAATGCCATGGATCTTATTTAGATACTGATTTGAATACGTGAATACACTTGCGTACACACACTCACACACACACATACGGAGTCATACACATATCAGCAAACTTAATATTGAGTGAATGATGATTTTGAAAGAATTGCTATTAATATTTTTAGTTTAATAAGTTAAGTTTAAAAAATAGTTCTCGGGGCTTCCCTGGTGGTGTAGTGGTTGAGAATCCGCCTGCTAATGCAGGGGACACGGGTTTGAGCCCTGATCTGGGAAGATCCCACATGCCGCGGAGCAACTAGGCCCGTGAGCCACAGCTGCTGAGCCTGCGCGTCTGGAGTCTGTGCTCTGCAACAAGAGAGGCCGAGATAGTGAGAGGCCCGCGCACCGCGATGAAGAGTGGCCCCCGCTTGCCACAACTAGAGAAAGCCCTCGCACAGAAACGAAGACCCAACACAGCAAAAATAAATTAATGAATTAATAAACTCCTACCCCCAACATCTTCTTTAAAAAAATAATAAATAAAAAATAGTTCTCATAATTTCATGATATATACTAAAATATCTGTAGATGAAATGACATGTTATCTGAGATTTATTTCAAAATAAACTTGTATAGGGCAAGGGGATTTGGGTGGCATCATACAAGTCAGCTCATGAGCTGCAGATATGTATACATTCATAGAAAAACATATTCTCTACCTTTTTTAAAAAATATTTTAGATTTTCTTTAATAATTTTAAAGAAAGGCAGAGCAAGAGAAACCAATGAAGAAAGTTAAGGCGATATCAAAATGCCATTTTCCCTAATCCATATTTATCCTATCAGAACTAAGAAGTAATTGAAAGTAATCTTTAATGTAATTAGAATTCTATATTTAAATATTTGCTATTAAAATAAGGTTATGTGATCAATGACAACAAGGACCTACTGTATGGCACAGGGAACTCTGCTCAATACTCTGTAATAACCTAAATGCGAAAAGAATTTTAAAAAGAATAGATACATGTATGTGTATAGCTGAGTCATTTTGCTTTACACCTGAAACTAACACAACATTGTTAATCAACTATACAATGTAAAATAAAAATTTTAAAAATAAAAAAATAAGTTTATGTGAGAACAAGGGTACAACTGTTTAAAAAATGCAGTTTTCATTTCAGTCATGTTAATAAGGAAAAGTTATAGGGGTTATAAAGGACTGAACTCTAGATTTGTTGAACATTCAAGTAAACTATTGTGTACTTATTAAAAGCACATATTTTGCAGTCATAATAAGCTGGTACAAATTCTGGCTCTGCCATTCACTACCATGTGATCTAGGAGAAATTAACCTCTAATCTTTAGTGTCTTTATGAATGAAAACTTAGAACTCATTTTCAGAGTTGCTATAATGTTTAAAATGGTTAGAAAAGGGCAGTTAAATGTTCAATAAGCTGGAACTACTGTTATTTTTTATCATTTCTGTAGTTCAGGGATGATGGATTGTTTTATCAATTGTTGTTGGTGAACTTAATCAGAAAATGTAGCACCAAATGACTCTAAATAGATTTTTGGCTTAGCTGTCTATGTATACATATGATTTCCTGAGTAAAGATTAGTAAACTAAAAACATACAGCCAAAACTTCTCTTCAGATCTCAGGGATCATCAAAATATTATTTAAAAAATACAATACAGCTTCTAAAGTGGGAAGTTCCTTTTAAACTGATGGTAATGAATTGTGAATTGAAATTAACAGAATTTAGATAGCAGTAAAGTGCCCAGAGCTATACATATGGAGAGAAGAACCATGATAGGATTGATTACCAGATTTCAGTTACTATTGGGTTAATATCAGAACAGAGATATTAGGGGACAAGCAAAGCTAGAGGAGGAGCAGTGGGAGGGAACTTTGGAGATCTAGCCCTTCTGGGGTAGAAATCTCATTCATACCTCCTAATACCCCAGGTATCCACCTGAGACACCAGAAAGGCCACACCATAAGAATAAGGACTTTAGCCTAAAGTAAAGTCTAATCATGACCTACTCAGACAAAGACTAAAACCAAGGCCCAGGAAGACCCACAGGGGAAACAAAATGTGGAAGTTGCATCTTGCATATTAGAAAGGATTTAAAAACTTGGATTGTTCCTATAAAGCATAAACATACAATCTACACAAGTTCAAGGTGATTAGCCTTCATATGACTGCAGCCTTAATCTGACCTCAACTTCATGAGCCAGAACTGCCCAGCTGAGTGGTTCTGAAATACCTGACCCACAGAAATGGCAAAAGATAATAAAGGTTATTTTTAAGCCACTAAACTTGGGAGTGTGCTGTTTCATAGCACTAGATAAGTAATACACAATGTCATATGTAAAAATCAATTATATTTCTAAATATAGCAACAAACAATTGGAAAATGAAATTTAAAAACATTTACAATAGCATTAAAAAACATAAAATACTTAGCAATACTGAAAACTATAAAAGTGTTGACAGAAAGAAGACCTAAATAAATGAAAAAATACTCATCATGCATTGAAGGACTCAATATTGATGTCACCTCTCCCTAAATTGATCTATAGATTCAAAACAATCTCATTCAAAATCCCAATGGATTTTCACAAAAGAAATTGACAAAGTGAATTTAAATTTGTAGGGAAATGAAAAGGACCTATAATAGTCAAAACAACTTTGGAAAACAACAATTTTGGAGCATCAGCATTACCTGATTTCAAGACTTATCATAAAGCCATAGTAATCAAGACAGTGTGGTACGTATTAAAGTAAGACAGGGGCTTCCCTGGTGGCGCAGTGGTTGAGAGTCCACCTGCCGATGCAGGGGACACAGGTTCGTGCCCCGGCCGTGGAGTGGCTGGGCCCGTTAGACATGGCCGCTGAGGCTGCGCGTCCGGAGCCTGTGCTCCGCAACGGGAGAGGCCACAACAGTGAGAGGCCCGGGTACCGCAAAAAATAAAGAAAAAAAGAAAGAAAGACAGATCAATAAAGTATGATATAATCATACCTAGGCATGGAATACAGAATTAAATGTAGAGATAATTTGTTATATTCAAATACAGTTACATAATACAGCATTAAAAATGAACAAGAGCTACATGTACCAACATGGTTAGATTTCAAACACGTAATGTTAAGTGAAAAAGGAACTTTCAGATTGCTATGGTAATATTGTTTAAATGTTAAAAACACACACACAAAAATACTATGTATTCTTTTATAGAAATAGATATATGTATGAAAAATACAAAATTATAGACCAGAAGTAATCTTCAAAACAGTGTTTATTTCTAGGAAGGGAGGAAGGAATAGAACTCAGAAGGGGTACAAAAAGGATTAAAAGCTTATCAGATATGCTTTATTTATTTAAAGACAAGAAAGACCTGAAATACACGGCAAAGCAATAACATTAGTGAGCACATGAGGATTACATTACTGTCATCAGTGTCTGAAATATTTCATTTAAAAAAATTACACATGGAATTTCAGGCAAATTTTTAAATGGAACATGTTGCATTATGCAATTGTGTTTAAAATAGTTGCTCAAAGCTGTAGAGAAACTGAGTCTTTGTCTCTTGGCCTTCTCCACTAGAGTCCTTGTTTCTGCTCATTCTAGCTTGATGCAGACTTGACAGCATTTCCTATTTCTAATCAAGTATGTGTAGGTGAGAGGAGAGCACAAGATAGGACTCATATCCTTTACTGAAATGGTTATCTGGATCTCCAGATGCATAAAGCCTAGCTTGCCTTCACAGCCCAGCCCCTCTTCTATTGCCTGCCTGAGTGCCTCTGTAAGCTGCTATGTGAGCTAATGTGCTAGGGCCTGATTTGCTGCTCCTGACACTATATTTTCCCATCTTCACCCATGCCTTGTAAGGATGAGGTGTTTTTATAAAATAGCACATCAAGAAGTTTAACATAATAACGGAATACATTATTAAGAGAGATACAAACTTTCAGCTTTAAGGTGACTAAATTCTAGGATCTAACGTACAGCATGGTGACTATAGTTAACAGTATTGTATTGTATACATGCTTGCCATTGCTTAGAGAGTAGATCTTAAGTGTTCTCACCACACCAAAGGAAAATAAAAAGGTAATTATAACTATGTGAAGTGACGGATGTGTATATTAACTTGATTGTGGGAATCATTTCACAAAGTACATGTACTTTGTACATGTACAAATACAAATACTTTGTATTTCTAAAGTACATTTTAGATCTTAAACATATACAATTTTTACTTGTCAATGATACTTCAATAGAGCTGGGAAAAAAATAAAGTAGAAAAAAAAAGGAGAGGAGTTGTTTGTACTGTAGCTGCTCCACTCTGAAAAAAACATTCGCGAAGGACCTAGGCCTCTTAAGGGCAAGTGGGTCTCTCTAGGCTTTTTCTCTAGGAGAAAAAGAGGCCAAGGTGCTCAAAATCCTGAGGAGGAGAGCAGAAGGCTAGAAACGAGAGTCTGAAGGAAAGCCTTAGAGAAGGGAACTTCCTGAACCCACTTGAAATAGGTTTATAAAGACTTAAAGATACACCGACAGGAATCATTTAAAATATTTAAATATGTATTCTGCACCACCTTCTGCAATCTGACTGAATTCATGTTTGGCTCCTAGTAAGGACTTGGTCCTTTCTGGTATTGGACTTGCCTGAAGCTCTTACAGAACTTCCCAAACATGAGGAAAGCTTACATTAAATATACCACAGTAAACATTGCTAAACTATTGAGTATAATGCAGCAGAGTCCTTGATATAGCACTGAACTGCTGCCTGCACAATTTAGTATATTATGTAGTCTTAAAATAACTAGCATTTGACTAGCACATTTACTGAGAACTTCTCTTTCACATATCTTATCCCATTTAAACTTCACAACCAGCTTCTGAGTTAGATTCAATAAACATTTATCCTAACAGCAATTATAGTTTTAATTTAAAAAATCAATAAAAATAGGCCTGTTTAAATATTACAGGGTATTTTTAAATTTGGAAATGTATTAATCTTTTGATTTGAAACCAGGTACCTGAAACTGTTCTTCTACACTAAGATGTTAATGTCAAGTTTTCATTTAGTTTTTAAGTGTACCACAGTAGGCAGCCTTGCATTCTTTAACAGAAATTCTATTGGTTTAAGCCTTTTAATAGGAAATAAATATTCAAAATATAAGTACTTCCAAAAAAGAATATAATTTTGCTCAGCTTTTTTAAAAAGTATCTAATCCTGGGATATTTAAAGAATTCTGGAATTTCAAAGTTGTTCTGCTTCCTTTTTAACAACGTTGATAGCTGACATTTACTGAGTACTGACTATATGGAGTCTACTCTGAACTCTGCCTGTGTTTTACTTCCCTTAATCCATCTAACACCCCCATGAGACCTTATTGTTATATTTATTTTACTGAGGATGTAAATTTCTTTTGAGTAAATGCTTAAGCTTTCAGGGTTTTCCTTCTTTTCCTCTTCACTTTTCTTGGTAGCATCTTGGCACAGGGGTGTGCTGGATCTCTCTGGCTGCCCTGATCCATTTTTCATACACTGTATCCTGCTGTGTACCTTAGAAAGCTGATCCATAGAGACTGGCCAATTGGCTCCCTTCCTTGGTTTTGTTTGAGTGCAGTCAACGGAAGGAACAAACAGAAGACCTGAGAGTAGAGTAAGAGTTGAAACATTTATTTTCGTGACTACCTCCATGCAGGATTACCAGAGGTTGGCTCTGTTCTTTTATCCATGGTCCCAGTTCCTAGCAGTCAACACTATCTGTACAGTTATCCTAACTGGGCTCTAGTAACTCCAACCTTCATTTGCTCATCCTGGCTTAGGGTACTACTCTGGACTGAACTGTGTCTCCCCAGGACCCTTATGTTGAAGCCCAAACCCCCAATGTGACTGTATTTGGAGACAGATCTTGTAGAACCCAGGGACAGCCCCTGAATACCAAGACAGAACTGTTCCAGTGTCACTCTTAGTCTTCTGCTCTTTTGGGGGGGACTGTAATGGGAATCCAGGCTGACAGACCTGGAGCAAGTTGAGGAGGATTCTGGGAGCTCTACAAAATCAGTAGCAAGTGCTGTGAAAGACACAAGCCAAAAAGGTAAAGGGAACCTGAGGCACTGAGTACCTCTCTGACCTGCTTAGGGCTAGCCCAGTGAAGAAGAAAAACTTAGAAACTCATGTTTACAGAGTTAAATCTGTCAAGCAGGAAGAACCCAGGGTTGGAAACCAGCTCAGTCCTTCAGGTCTGAGAAGTCCAATGCGCCTGACGGTGCTCTACTTTCTGGTTCTTTAAAGAATGCTGTTTTTGTTCCATTCTCCCTGTTTGAATGGGTACAAACTTAGTTCTCTTCAGCAGCTGGAAGACATTCCTCCTACGCTTTTCCCTTCTTGGCCCAAGAAAGTACCCACAAGACAGTAGCACCTGGTTTCTCAGGTGCTGAGGACAGTCAGATCACTGCTTGGACTCTGCTTTGAGTAGGGGTGGTAAATATCCTGCCTGAGTGGCTTTCCCTTTCCTTCTCCCCTCCTGTTCCCATGGTGAACTGCTCTGGTTATCACAGAGTTTTATTGAACCCAGCTGCAGCTGCCTGGCCATCTGGATGCTGTCTGCTGCATAGCCATATGATACACTGGAGGGGGGAGGCTGTTCACCTCCCCTGCTCTACAGGATGTTGTGGAAATCAGGGAAGAGAAGGTGGTGAGCCGACCCTTATTTCTCTCTCCACTCCCTCTCTTCTATAATACATTCCCCATCTGTGTCTCTTCTGTTTAAAAGGAGAGGAAGCAGCATTAACGGATGGAGGAGACTATGTGTTACTTATCCACTTCTGAATAAATATTTGTTACTCCTAAAAAAAAGGGGGAAAAGGATATAGTGTTGGGAAAACTGGATATACACATACAAAAGAATGAAACTGGATCCCTATCTCACATAATACACAAAAATCAACTCAAAATAGTTTGAAGTCTTGAACATAAGACCTGAACCATAAAGCTCCTAGCAGAAAACATAGGGGGTAAGCTTCTTGACATTGGTCTTGGCAATGATTTTTTGGATTTGGCAACTAAAGCAAAAATAAACAAATGGGACTACATCAAACAGCAAAGGAGGGCTTCCCTGGTGGCGCAGTGGCTAAGAATCCACCTGCTAATGCAGGGGACACAGGTCCAAGCCCTGGTCTGAGAAGATCTCACATGCCACAGAGCAACTAAGCCCGTGAGCCACGACTACTGAGCCTGTGTGCCACAACTACTGAGCCTGCGCGCCTAGAGCACATGCTACACAACAAGAGAGGCCACTGCAATGAGAAGCCTGCGCACCACAACGAAGAGTAGCCCCCGCTCTCTGCCCATGCACAGCAACGAAGACCCAATGCAGCCAAAAATAAATAAATAAAATAATTAAATTTTTTAAAAAAACAGCAAAGGAAACCATCAACAAATGAAAAGGTAACGTATGGAATGAGATAGTCATATATCTGATAAGGGGTTAATATTCAAAATATATTTTACAAACTCACAAAAGTCATTAGCAAAAAAACTCAAACGATTCAATTAAAAATAAAGGAAATGGGGCTTCCCTGGTGGCGCAGTGGTTGAGAGTCTGCCTGCCAAGGCAGGGGACACGGGTTCAAGCCCTGGTCTGGGAAGATCCCACGTGCCGCGGAGCGGCTGGGCCCATGAGCTACAAATACTGAGCTCTGCGCGTCTGGAGCCTGTGCTCCGCAGCAGGAGAGGCCGCGACAGTGAGAGGCCCGCGCACCGCGATGAAGAGTGGCCCCCGCTTGCCACAACTAGAGAAAGCCCTCGCACAGAAACGAAGACCCAACACAGCCAAAAATAAATAAATGAATAAATAAATTTAAAAAAATAAATAAATAAATAAAGGAAATGAATAGACATTTTTCCAAAAGAGGATGTACAAAGGGCCAATAGGTACATGAAAAATACTCAACATCACTAACCATCAAGGGAAAGCAAGTCAAAACCACAATGAGATACCTCAGATCTGTTAGAGTAACTGTTATCAGAAAGACAAGAAACAGCATGTGTTAAAGAGGATGTGGTGAAAAGGGAACCCTGGTGCACTGTTGGTGGAAATGTAAATTGGTGCAATCATTATGGAAAAGAGAAGAGTAGGGTGGGGTTTCAAAAAATTAAAAACAGAACTACCATATAATCCAGCAATTCCACTTCTGGGTATTTATCCAAAGGAAACAAAAAACACTATCTTGAAAAGATATCTGCACCCCCATGTTCATTGCAGCATTATTTACAATAGCCAAACCACGGAAACAACTGAAACGTCCATCAATGGGTGAATGGATAAAGAAAATGTGGTATAAAAAAAGAAGGAATGGCTTCCCTGGTGGCGCAGTGGTTGAGAGTCCGCCTGCCAATGCAGGGAACACGGGTTCATGCCCCGGTTTGGGAAGATCCCACGTGCCGCGCAGCGGCTGGGCCCATGAGCCATGGCCGCTGGGCCTGCGCGTCCGGAGCCTGTGCTCCGCGACGGGAGAGGCCCACATACCACAAAAAAAAAAAAAAAAAAAGGACATTTTGCCATTGGCAACGATATATAGGGACCTTGAGAGCATTATGCTAAGTGACAGAGAAAGACAAATACAATAAGATCTCACTTATATGTGGAATCTAAAAAAAAACCAAAACCCAAAACCCAGAACCAAAACCAAAGAAACTGAGGTCACGGATATGAGGTAGGGAGAGGGATATGGAGTGGGCAAAATGGGTGAAGGGGGTCAAAAAGTACAAACTTCCAGTTATAAAAAGAGTAAGTCATGGAGATATAATGTATAGCATAGTGACTATTGTTAATAATACTGTACTGTATATTTGAAAGTTACTAAGAAAGCTAAGTTTAAAAGTTTTCATCACAAGATGAAATATGTGGTGATAGATGTTAACTAAACTTAACATGACAATTGTTTCACAATACATACATACATCAAATCATAGTGTTGTACACCTAATACTAATACAATGTTATATGTCAATTATGTCTCAATTAAAAAACAACAACAACAATAGTAAGGTAGGCAGAAGTGGAGAGAAACAGGAAGAGAAGCCAGAGGCCATGAATTTAAAAAAACCATAGGGTCAAGAGCAGAACACTACAGTATGCTGTTAGTGGCGTAAACGGCAAAAATGAATCAAGGCTAACTCGCTGTAATGATGGACTGATTGCAGGAGAAGGAAATAAGAAATTCCCACTTCTGAGATGTATTTATTAGCATTGTTATTAGATCAGTATAACTTGTGAAACAATTAGAGCTATTTTTGTATCCTAAATTATCTTCCAGTTGTTTATTTTTTGTGGCACTTGCCTAAAAGGCTACGAATTGGGAAAATGGCTACTCCCTACAAGGAGTCCAACATACTTCCCAAATGTAACATTTTCTTTCTACTTTCCTTTAATAGAATTTAATTTTAATCAATGTTCTATAAGTGTGTATACTTTGTATAAAGGAAAACTATGTATTTATTTGTATATTTCTCTTTTTTTTTTTTGAGATATCATCCAGCCTGCCTCAGTTAACCACTCCCTGCTCTGTAGTCCCATGACACTTTCTGTTCTCACTGTGGTTACTTGTGAACATGGCTATCCAAACTGCTATGTAGCTATCCAAACTCACAGTCATCTCTTAGCAGTAACTTATCCTTAAAACTGCCATCCTATTTTTTGAACCAACTATACTTCAATTTTAAAAATAATTTTAAAAATTGTAGAAGAGGCAACTGTATTGTTATTGTGTTATAGCTAGTTTAAAGGAACCTATCTTCTAGTACAGTAGAAGTAATAGATAGAAGAGAAAAGGGTACTTTGACTCCTTTAATTGATAGTGAGCTGATAGATATTTAACAACCAGCACTCCAGAAGGAAAAACCGTCTTTGTAGTGTTTGACAATTTCTGTGGTATAAGTACTTCCATATTATCATGACCTATTTCAAGCTACCACTATGACACCATATCACTGAACAAAGTTGAGAAGTGTGCAGTAACACACAATTATATAGTATTTTCACCACACACATGCAATAGATGTAAATGTAAATAACCTCAAGAACATAGATAATATTGGATTGGCTCAAGATGGTGGAGTAGAAGTACGTGCGCTCACTCCATCTTGTGAGCACACTGGAATCACTACTAACTGCTGAACAATCAATGACAGGAAGACACTGGAACTCACCAAAAATAATACCCCACATCCAAAGACAAAGGAGAAGCCACAATGAGACAGTACGAGGGGCACAATCACAATAAAATCAAATCCCATAACCACTGGGTGGGTGACTCACAAACTGGAGAAAAATTATACCACAGAAGTCCATCCACTGGACTGAAGGTTCTGAGCCCCAGGTCAGGCTTCCCAACCCAGGGGTTGGGAAATGGGAGGAGGAAATCCCAAAGAATCAGAGTTTGAAGGCTAGTGGGATTTGATTGCAGGACTTCGACAGGACTGGGGGAAACAGAGACTCCACTCTTAGAGGGCACACACAAAGAAGTGTGCTCATGAGGACCCAGGGGGAAGAAGCAGTGACCCCATACGAGACTAAGCCAGACCTACCTGCTAGTGTTGGAGAGGCTCCTGCAGAGGCAATGGGTGGCTGTGGCTCACTACAGGGACAAGGACACTGGCAGCAGAAATACTGGGAAATACTCCTTCCTGTGGGCCTTCCTGGAGTCGGCCATTAGCCCCACCAAAGGCCCTGTAGGCTCCAGGGCTGGGTTAACTCAGGCCAAACAACCAACAGGGAGGGAACTCAGCCACACCCATCAGGAGATAAGCGGATTAAAGTTTTACTGAGCTCTGCCAACCAGACCAACACCCAGCTCTACCCACCACCAGTCCCTCCCATCAGGAAGCTTGCACAAGCCTTTTAGATAGCTTCATCCACCAGAGGGCAAGACAGCAGAAGCAAGAAGAACTACAATCCTGCAGCCTGTGGAACAAAAACCACATTCACAGAAAGAAAAACAAAATGAAAAGGCAGAGGACTATATACCAGATGAAGGAAAAAGATAAAACGCCAAAAAAAAACAACTAAATGAAGTGGAGATAGGCAACCTTCCAGAAAAAGAATTCAGAATAATGATAGTGAAGATGATGCAGGACTTCTGAAAAAGAATGGAGGCAAAGATAGAGAAGATGAAAGAAATGTTCAACAAAGACCTAGAAGAATTAAAGAACAAACAGAGATAAACAATACAATAACTGAAATGAAAAATATACTACAAGGAGTCAATAGCAGAATAACTGAGGCAGAAGAATGGATAAGTGACCTGGAAGACAGGATGGTGGAATTCACTGCCATGGAAGGGAATAAAGAAAAAAGAATGAAAAGAAATGAAGACAGCCTATGAGACCTCTGGGACAACATTAAACTCACCAACATTCGCATTATAGGGGTCCCAGAAGGAGAAGAGAGAGAGAAAGGACCTGAGAAAATATTTGAAGAGATTACAGTCGAAAACTTCCCTAACATGGGAAAGGAAATAGCCACCCAAGTCCAGGAAGTGCAGAGTGTTCCAGGCAAGATAAACCCAAGGAGAAACACGCCAAGACATGTAGTAGTCAAATTGACAAAAATTAAAGACAAAGAAAAATTATTACAAGCAACAAGGGAAAAACAACAAATAATATAAAAAGGAACTCCCATAAGGTTAACAGCTGATTTATCAGCAGAAACTCTACAACCCAGAAGGGAGTGGCACGATATATTTAAAGTGATGAAAGGGAAGAACCTTTTCACAGACAAGCAAAAGCTGAGAGAAGACAGTGCCACCAAAACCAGCTCTACAACAAATGCTGAAGGAACTTCTCTAAGTGGAAAATACAAGAGAAGAAAAGGACCTATAAAAACAAACCCAAAACAATTAAGAAAATGGTAACAGGAACATGCATATCAATAATTACCTTAAACATGAATGGGTTAAAGGCTCCAACCAAAAGACACAGGCTGGCTGAATGGATAAAAAACAAGACCCATATATATGCTATCTGTAAGAGACCCACATCAGACCTAGAGACACATACAGACTGAAAGTGAGGGGATGGAAAAAGATATTGCATGCAAATGGAAATCAAAAGAAAGTGCAGTAACAATACTCATATCAGTAAAATAGACTTTAAAATAAAGGATATTACAAGAGATAAGGAAGGACAATACATAATGATAAAGGGATTATTCTAAGAAGAAGATATAACAATTACAAATATATATGCACCCAACATAGGAGCACCTCAATACATAAGGCAACTGCTAACAGCTATAAAAGAAGAAATTGACAGTGACACAATAATAGTGGGGGACTTTAACACCTCATTACACCAATGGACAGATCATCCAAAATGAAAATTAATAAGGAAACACAAGCTTTAAATGACACAAAAGACCAGATAGATTTAATTGTTATTTATAGGACATTCCATCTGAAAACAGCAGATTACACTTTCTTCTCAAGTGCACATGGAACACTCTTCAGGATAGAACACATCTTGGGTCACAAGTTAAGCCTTGGTAAATTTAAGAAAATTGAAATTATATCAAGCACCTTTTCTGCTAATAACGCTATGAGATTAGAAAAAATTACAGGAAAGAAAAGTAAAAAACACAAACACATGGAGGCTAAACAATACATTACTAAATAACCAAGAGATCACTGAAGAAATCAAAGAGGGAATCAAAAAATACCTAGAAACAAATGACAACAAAAACACGATTATCCAAAACCTATGGGATGCAGCAAAAGCAGTTTTAAGAGGGAAGCTTAGAGCAATACAATCCTACCTCAAGAAACAAGAAAAATCTCAAGTAAATTATCTAACCTTACACGTAAAGGAACTAGAGAAAAAAGCACGAACAAAACCCAAAGTTAGTAGAAAGAAAGAAGTCATAAAGATCAGAACATAAATAAATGAAATAGAAACAAAGAAAACAACAGCAAAGATCAATAAAACTAAAAGCTGGTTCTTTGAGAAGATAAACAAAATTGATAAACCATTAGCCAGACTCATCAAGAAAAAGAGGGAGAGGACTCAAATCAATAAAATTAGAAATGAGAAAGGAGAAGTCACAATGGACACTACAGAAATACAAAGCATCCTTAGAGACTACTACAAGCAACTCTATGCCAATAAAAGGGACAACTTGAAATAAATGGACAAATTCTTAGAAAGGTGTAAAGCTCCAAGGTTGAACCAGGAAGAAATAGAAAATATGAACAGACCAATCACAAGTAATGAAATTGAAACTGAGATTAAAAATCGTCCAACAAACAAAAGTCCAGGATCAATGGCTTCACAGGTAACTTCAATCAAACATTTAGAGAAAAGCCAACACCCATCCTTCTCAAACTCTTCCAAAATATTGCAGAAGAAGGAACACTCCCAAATTCATTCTACGAGGCCACCATCACCCTGATACCAAAACCAGACAAAGATACTACAAAAAAAGAAAACTACAGACCAATATTACTGATGAATATAGATGCAAAAATCCTCAACAAAATACTAGCAAACAGAATCCAACAACACATTAAAAGGCTCATACACCATGATCAAGTGGGATTTATCCCCGAGATGCAAGGTTTCTTCAATATATGCAAATCAATCAATGTGGTACACTATAATAACAAACTGAAGAATAAAAACCATATGATCATCTCAATAGATGCAGAAAAAGCTTCTGACAAAATTCAACACCCATCTATGACAAAAACTCTCCAGAAAGTGGGCATAGAGGGAAGCTACCTCAACATAATAAAGGTCATATATGACAAACCCACAGCATACATCATTCTCAATGGTGAAAAACTGAAAGCATTTCCTCTAAGAACAGGAACAAGACAAAGATGTCCACGCTCACCACTACTATTCAACAGAGTTTTGGAAGTCCTAGCCACGGCAAACAAAGAAGAAAAAGAAATAAAAGGAATCCAAACTGGAAAAGAAGAAGTAAAACTGTCACTATTTGCAGATGACATGATACTATACATAGAGAATCCTTAAAATGCCACCAGAAAACTACTAGAGCTAATCAATGAATTTGGTAAAGTTGCAGGATACAAAATTAATGCACAGAAATCTCTGGCATTCCTATACACTAACAATGAATGTTCAGAGAGAGAAATTAAGGAAACACTCCCATTCACCACTGCAACAAAAAGAATAAAATACCTAGGAATAAACCTACCTAAGGAAGTAAAAAACCTGTATGCAGAAAACTATAAGACACTGATGAAAGAAATCAAAGGTGACACAAACAGATGGAGAGATATAACATGTTCTTGGATTGGAAAAATCAGTGTTGTGAAAATGACTATTCTACTCAAAGCAATCTACAGTTTCAATGCAATCCCTATCAAATTTCCAATGGCATTTTTTACAGAACTAGAACAAAAAAAATCTTAAAATTTATGTGGAGACACAAAAGATCCTGAATAGCCAAAGCGATCTTGAGGGAAAAAAACGGAGCCAGAGGAAGTAGACTCCCTGACTTCAGACTATACTGCAAAGCTACAGTAATCAAGACAATATGGTACTGGCACAAAAACAGAAATATAGATCAATGGAACAGAATAGAAAGCCCAGAGATAAATCCATGCACCTATGGTCAGTTAATCTATGACAAAGGAGGCAAGGATATACAATGGACAAAAGACAGTCTCTTCAATAAGTGGTGCTGGGAAAACTGGAAAGCTACATGTAGAAGAATGAAATTAGAACACTCCCTAACACCATACACAAAGATAAACTCAAAATGGATTAAAGACCTAAACGTAAGACCGGACACTATAAAACTCTTAGAGGAAAACATAGGAAGAACACTCTTTGACATAAATCACAGCAAGATCTTTTTGGATCCACCTCCTAGTGTAATGGAAATAAAAACAAAAATAAACAAATGGGACCAAATGAAACTTAAAAGCTTTTGCACAGCAAAGGAAACTATAAACAGATGAAAAGACAACCCTCTGAATAGGAGAGAATATTTGCAAATGAATCAATGGACAAAGGATTAATCTCCAAAATATATAAACAGCTCATGCAGCTCAATATCAATAAAACAGACAACCCAGTCAAAAAATGGGCAGAAGATCTAAATAGACATTTCTCTAAAGAAGACATGCAGATGGCCAAGAAGCACATGAAAACCTGCTCGACATCACTAATTATTAGAGAAATGCAAATCAAACCTACAATGAGGTATCACCTCACACCAATTTGAATAGGCATCATCAGAAAATCTACAAACAGGGCTTCCCTGGTGGCGCAGTGGTTGAGAGTCCACCTGCCGATGCAGGAGACATGGGTTCGTGCCCTGGTCCAGGAAGATCCCACATGCCGCGGAGCGGCTGAGCCCGTGAGCCACGACCGCTGAGCCTGCACGTCTGGAGCCTGTGCTCCGCAACGGGAGAGGCCACAGCAGTGAGAGGCCCGCATACCGCAAAAAAAAAAAAAAGAAAGAAAGAAAATCCACAAACAACAAATGCTGGAGAGGGTGTGGAGAAAAGGGGACCCTCTTGCACTTTTGGTGGAAATGTAAATTGATACAGTCACTATGGAGAACAGTATGGAGGTCCCTTAAAAAACTAAAAATAGAAGTACCATATGACCCAGCAATCCCACTACTGGGCATATACTCAGAGAAAACCATAATTCAAAAAGACAAATGCACCCCAATGTTCATTGCAGCACTATTTATAATAGCCAGGTCATGGAAGCAACCTAAGTGCCCACTGACAGACAAATGGATAAAGAAGATTTGGTACATATATAAATGGAATATTACTCAGCCATAAAAAGGAACAAAATTGGGTCATTTGTAGAGGTGGGGATGGACTTATAGACTGTCATACAGAGTGAAGTAAGTCAGAAAAACAAATATATACTAACACATATATGTGGAATCTAGAAAAATGGTACAGATGAACTGATTTGCAAAGTAGAAGTAGAGAACAAACATATTGACGCCAAGGGGGAAAAACCGGGGGCAGGGTGTGGTGGTGGTGGTGGGATGAATTGGGAGATTGTCATATATACACTAATATGTATAAAACAGATAACTAATAGGAGCCTGCTGTTGGGACTTCCCTGGTGGCGCAGTGGTTAAGAATCCACCTGCCAAAACAGGGTTCTCGGGTTCAATCCCTGATCCAGGAAGATCCCACATGCCATGGAGCAACTAAGCCTGTGTGCCACAACTACTGAAACCCGTGCGTTTAGAGTCTGTGCTCTGCAATGAAGAGTAGCCCCAGCTCACCACAGCTAGAGGAAGCTCAATCACAGCAACAATGACCCAACACAGTCAAAAATAAATTAAATAAATAAATAAATTTATTAAAAAAGAACCTGCTGTATAAATAAATAAATTAAATTAAATTTTTATAAAAGAACATAGATAGTATTAAATTTTAGTTGAAAGAATTAGAAAGTGGTGAGTTTTGAAATTTATTACTTTTGTTTTTGATATAGTTTACTTAACTACAGTTTCATATAATCTAATTTTTAATAATCCCTGTGTTTAACAACCAGTTTGCAAAATTTCTAAAAATCTCACAATTGACTCTCATAAGTCATTATAAGCCACTTCCAGCAAACCACTGCCCTCAGATACACTGCTCCCAGTGGCCAAATCAGTACAACATCATTGTCTTTCCTGGCCACAGCTAATGAGAGTAATGCAGAATTTAGATGTGAATTAAGACCGAGAATCATTTTCTATGTGTGACTGAAGCTATAATTAACACGTGAATATTTAAGTTAATCACTTTTCAACCATAATGTAGTCTGAGTAGCAGATAAGACTGATCTTCCAGTAAAGAAGAAGAAATGCAAAGGGAAAGCAAAGGAAAACACCAATCTTGGTTTTCTTACAGTATTCTATTGTCAATAGTTTTCAGCTGCAATTTTTTCTGAGACTTGGCTGCATTTTATCCCTGGATTTGGACAGATAACCTTACATTCTATGGAATTAATTAATCAAGGAGGCCATTATACTGTGATGGCTCTAATGCCATGGTGGCTGATGTAAGCAAACCAAAACCTAAGCCTGTAAATGCCTCAAGGCTATGAAATCAAACCACTAAGGACAACCCATCACAAATAGCCAACTAGGCTTGAAGCTATAGCCAGTCAAATATATTCCTTTCTTTGTTTTTATGCTTTCTTATATAACGTCTTTCCCCGGACTCTTGTCAGCAGAGGGCTCCTAACCGCTTCCAGTTTGAATCCATTTTTGCTCAAATAAACTAAAAAATTTTAATATGCCTCAGTTTATCTTTTGACACTGGTGACAATGCAAAATGGTACAGCCATTAGAAGGCAGTTTGGCTATTTCTTACAAATTAGACATACTCTTACTACAGGATCCACCAATCATCCTTCTTGGTTTTTACCCAAAGGAGTTGAGAATTTATGCCCACAGAAAAACCTGCACATGGATGTTTATAGTAGCTTTATTCATAATTGCCAAAGTTTGGAAGCAACCAAGATATTCCTCAGTAAGTAAATGAATAAACTGTGGTGCATCTAGACAATGGACTATTAATCAGCATTACAAAGAGATGAGCTATTAAGCATGAAAAGATGCAGAGGAATCTTAAACACATTTTAGTAAGTAAAAGAAGCTAATCCGAAAAGGCTACATACTGTGTGACCCCAAATACATTCGGGAAAAGAAAACTGTGGAGACAGTAAAAAGATCAGTGGTTGTCATGGGTTGAAAGTGGGGAAAGGATGAATAGGTGGATCACAGAGGATTTTTAGGGCAGTGAAACTACTCTGTATGAAACTGTAATGATGGATACATGTCATTATGCATTTGTCCAAACCCAAAGAATGTACAACACCAAAGAATTACCTAAGATAAACTGTGGACTTTGGGTGATTATGATGCGTCAATTTAGGTTCATCGATTATAACAAATGTACAACTCTAGTGGGGAATGCTGATAATGGGAAAGCCTATGCATATGTGTTGGGAAGGTTTATATGGGAAATCTCTATATCTTCCTCTCAATTTTGCTATGACCCTAATACTATTCTAAAAAAATAAAGTCTTAATATCATTAGGACACTTTTTACTTGGGTAAGTTTGGACTTAAATTGTTCCAGACTTTCTGAAACAGCTTTCAGGTCAAATTTCCAGGAACATTTTAGAAATTCTGTGGGCTAAGTGGAACACAGATGTGCAGCCACTACTTTTGTGAATGTGTGACTAGGACGTCAACACAAGCTGTGCTCCTATACATCAGTGCTTCCATCTAAACGGACTCATTTGACCAGAACAACAAGTTCACCTGCCAGTGCAAGGAGAGAAAGGTATAATAAAAAGAGGAAAAGAATGAAAGGCATTTAAAAGTTGAATAGTTAAAATTACACTTAGTTAATCATTGCATTTGTTTTTCAAGGGCTACAATCTTTTGGAGAAAGAAAAACAAGGCAGAAAACAGATTGAATGTTGGAATTAATATGTGCAGGATTTCTGTAAAGAATCTAGTCTATCTTCCTTATCTCCATATTAAGCCTTAATTTTATCCAAAACTTAAGTAGTCGAACCTACTTCCCCACCTTCCTCCCCTTCTTGCCTCCTTAGGTTTTTTCCCACAAGTATTTATTGTACACCCATTACATGGTAGATACTGCCCAAGACACTGTTTTTTGTGCCAAAATAAGGAGTCTGAACTTGACCTCTTGATCTGTAGTTCTCAAAGTATACTGTGCATAAGATTCATAAGGAAAATTTATTGAAAATGTAGATTCCTGGTCTTGAACCCAGAAATAAGATTCAGGGGTTTGTTATAAGGCTGGGAACCTGCTAATTTTTTTTTTAAATTATTTATTTATTTATTTATTTTTGGCTGCATTGGGTCTTTTGTTGCTGTGTCTGGGCTTTCTCTAGTTACAGAGAGCGGGGGCTACTCTTCAGTGCGATGCATGGGCTTCTCATTGCGGTGACTTCTCTTGTTGCAGAGCAAGAGAACGAGCTCTAGGCACACGGGCTCAGTAGTTGTGGCACACAGACTCAGTAGTTGTGGCACACGGGCTTAGTTGCTCCGCGGCATGTGGGATCTTCCCGGACCAGGGCTCAAACCTGTGTCCCCTGCATTGGCAGGTGGATTCTTAACCACTGCGCCACCAGGGAAGTCCCAAACCTGCTATTTTAACAGGCATCTTGAGTGACTGGAGGGAATAACATGATTGGATCGTTTTAATACGATAACTCTATCAAGTTCTCTATGCATCTAGTAATTTCATTTGCAACAAGCCTGACTCTGCAAGTTTTTGTCTCTCTTTAAGAACTGTGGAATCAGGCTCTCTGTTCTAATCCAGACTCTGCCACTTAGAAGCTATTGATCAAATTAACCTCTTTCAGCTCTGCATCCTAATCTGAGGGTATGTGGGAATCAGAATAGCTGCCTCAAAGAATTACCTTGCAGATTTAGCAAGTAAAGCATGTATGCCAACTGGTATACAGCAGTAAGCACTTAAAAAATGGAAGTCATTATCGTTGTTGTTATTGATAGTAGTTTTACCACAGCTTTATTTTTTAAGAGGGAAGAATAGTAGGACATACAGTTTTTGCCCCAATAATTAGTTGGCTCCTGGGGCATGACTAGACAGATGATTGCTTCAAAAGAGAAAATGGTTCTGACTGATTCTATTATCTAGAAATAAGGCAGAGATGATTGTGTTAGCAAGAATTTTATTTTACACTTTCCATGTATTTACTTATTAAATCCCTGGATAGTATTTTCTACCATTATTGCTGCTCTGAAAATTTCTTCTCATTGTTTAATTTAAAAGAATTGAAATTATACCTAGCCCAGAGAAGGAAATATCATCTGCTCTTGACACACACCTAAAAGATGTCATTAACAGAGATAAGGAATATAAAAGCAGAATCAGGATTGTAAAGAAGATAAGTTCAGCTTGGGTCAATTTCTTCACCACTTACATACACCTAGGGTCTTATATTCTTAAACACTAAATTTAATTGCATACATTATCTTATTGATTCTTCATAATCACCCTATGAGGACAGTACATATGCAAAACATATGGGTGTGTCCTCAGGTTTACAAAAGTGTTTGCAAGTGAAAATATGGTGATTTAGAAGTCTTGCAGAATGGAAGTAGAAAAAATCATTTAAAATTAAAATTGACTCTTCTGCTTTTAAGTTCTGTTAAAAGATAAACTGAGGCATAGTAAACATTTTAAGAGTTTATTTCAGCAAAAATCAAATCAGCCAGTACCAATCCAGAAGTAGTTAGGAGAGCTCCATCCACACGAGCTGGGGGAAAGACAGTGAAGGCTGAGTGCAAAGTAAGGAAATAACTGATTGGCTATAGCATAAGGCCTAATTGGCTATTTGTGACTGACTGTCCTTAGGTTTTGATTTGGTAACCTTGGCATTTACTGGGTTAGGTTTTGGTTTGCTTACATAGACTGACATGGCATTTAGAGCCACCTCAGTCTAATGGCCTCCTTGTTTAATTAATTTAACACAACTAAGGGAACAAGCAGAAAACCACTAGATTAATTGTTCAGAAAAAAGTCAAACCTACCCTCCCACCTTCCCCCTTTACCAAGAATTAGCTGAGGAATAGAAACACGGAGGAATGCAGGATTTCTACCATTTATGTGGGTTTGAGCCAAATTTAAACAATACAGAACAGACTACTTTAGTTGATAACTGGATTACACCTAAAATCAAATGCCTTTGAGGGAAACTGGGTAGTGTAGCAACAGAATCGTGGCTTACCTGAAGACAGAAGGGAAATCTTTTTTTTTTTTAATCTCAAAATCTGAAGCTAAATTTTTAAAATTTAATTTATCTTTTTTATATTTTTATACAGTAGGTTCTTATTAGTTATCTATTTTATACATATTAGTGTATAAGGGAAATCTTTTTAAGCGCTGTGTTAAAACATCATTTTTAATTTTCCCTACAACCAGGTTGAACTACTCACATGTGTTCAATTGTTAGCTCTTAAAGATATAGAGGCTCTTTAAGAAAACAGTTTTTGGCGTAAATGATTAAATTATAAATCAGTGAAAAAATGAGCCAGTAAAAATAGTTACAGAATTTACTCCTATATCATTAAATATTAACTTTGACCATGGATTTTTAAATTGATGTGTCATATTCCATCGTATGAATGAACTATTGGCTACGGTCCAGTTGCACACCATTGTATCTAGCTCCAGCAGGAAGGAATTTATTACCCGGTATTAGATGGCTTAAACTTGTAATGGCAGGCGCTAAGGAGCTTCCGGGAACGACTTCCACTCGCCAAAATCACACCGCCAACCCGCACTTCCGAAGCAGCACTGCCACTAGGAAGTCACCAAACCAAGAGGTTTCGGCGGACAGAACAATACTGGCTCCGCCTGGGTTCACAGCATCAAAACCCGCCTCTGCTGCGGTCCCGTGTCCACGGATCTCTTGTCCCTGTGTGGTGGAACCCACTCTCAACCCTAACAGCTAGGGCATCTGGGAAATGTAGTTTTTACTTTCCAACCTCAAAGGCACAGAAAGAATACTAGAAGCCGACTGGAATGCAAGTAGAACATTGTTATAATTTACTTAACCATTCGTTAGATTTTTAGGTTGTTACATATTTTTCTCTATGATAAATAAATAAAATAAATTCCTAAAAGTGGAATCTTAGTCAAACAGTATGAATACTTTTCAAGTTTTTAATAATTATTGCAGAACTCCCCTCTTAAAACTTATACCAGTTTATATTCTTTCTGGCCATCCTGTTCCATATTGTCAATCATGATTAATGCATTTGCTCATACTTTTAAAAAGGAAAATGACACATCATTTAAAAACTTCTAATTTCTTTTGCTAGTAAATTTGAACAGTTTAATTCTCACTGTAGGTGAAGTACCATGAAGTCCTTAGATTACCCATTTCCCCAGTATTTCTCAGCAATGCATTCATATGCATTATCTCTAATGATGGTAATCATCCATATATATATATATATATATGGATATATTTTTCCATATATATCCATATATATCATCCATATATAATTACTATTAGTTAAATAAATAACTTTAAGATCTAGTGACCCCTTACTACAGCCCTGTGTTGGTAGGTAAACCATCCTCTTTAGGTCTTTCAAGTAAACACCAAGGAAACTTTCTTCTTTTACTGTCTCCAAAATTAAATTAATTAAAAAATGAATTAAACTTAATTAAAGCCTGTAGACCATAACTTAGAAGTAAGATTACGTAACTTGATTATGATGCCATCACTTTAATTTAGGTGCAAATACTAGACTTGAATCGTAAGCATCTGAATATCTATGGGTATAACTTTATGAGATTTGTGGGTTACATGTGCACGGGTCCAGGCTCTGAATTTCTTGCCACTCACAGTAAGAGCCATGGAAGGAAAGCTGCTTTGTGAGGAAGAGCTCTATAGCTCAGGGAGGTCTGAAAGGTCCAAACATAGAGCTGTCATTACATCTGCTTGAATCCACTGACAGAATCACTAGGCCTCCCTGATTTAATGCGGCTCCATGAATTCCCAGGGAACCCCTGGGCTGTCAGGACAACAGTTCCCACATCATTTTCTTCTAGTAGGCATCATGTGAAGCATCTACTCTGAAATGGTAAGAGATTGATTGATTGATTGATTGATTTTTTACTATTCTTGAGGTTAAAGATCCTCTATTTTCTTCCCAAAATAAGCATAAGGAGATTTAGGGAAGGCCTTAATGAATTGTTTGTTTTATTCATATTTAGTGATTTAGAGGAGAAAGAACTTGTTCTAAATTCACGTTTGAAACTAGAATATTGATTTTTCACCAGATTAAGACCCCATACATATGTATTATACTTAAACAGCTATCTTTAAAAGCTGAGTTTACCACAAGACCATAAACTGTCATTACTCTCCATCTAGTGGCAAGATAGGTTACCTGAAAGCAAGAAAAATTCTGAAACTCGAGTACTAGAGCCAAATATTTAAAAATAGAACAGTAAGTATTATAGCATGGAATAAACCTCACCCCTGTTCTGTTAAATTTTGATATAAATAAAAACTCTACGTAGGGGCTTCCCTAGTGGCACAGTGGTTAAGAATCTGCCTGCCAATGCAGGGGAAATGTGTTTGAGCCCTGGTCCGGGAAGATCCCACCTGCTGCGGAGCAACTAAGCCCATGCATCACAACCACTGAGCCTGCGCTCTAGAGCCCTCAAGCCACAACTACTGAGCCCGCATGCCACAACTACTGAAGCCCGCGCACCTAGAGCCCGTGCTCCGCAAAAAGAGAAGCCACTGCAATGAGAAGCCTGCACGCCACCATGAAAAGTAGCTCCCGTTTGCTGCAACTAAAGAAAGCCCGTGAGCAGCAATGAAGACCCAGCGCAGCCAAAAATAAAAAAGTTTTAAAATACTTTATGTAAAATAATTCATGATTGTAATTTGATATTGTGTCAAGTCATCTAATTTGGAAATGAAAACCCTTGCTGGATGATAACAACCACAGGCCTTTTCTTGAAAGCATTTCTTCTTAACACTTTAAACATTTTATGATCTTAAAAATCTTATTGTTCTTAAGAAAATGCCAAATTATATTTTAAATGTTGCAAGGAGAAGATTTAGAAAATATGTTGCCAAGCAATTTAGAGCAAATCAAAATCAGAATTGGGTCACTGGCAGGATATTTTTGGTGCAAGAACTTTGTAATCTGGAGGTGTTAATCAGAATATGATAGTACGTATAATTAGCAAAGGTAGCTGATAGTCCCAGATTAAGCTGACATTCAATATTGAGCCCATATGGGGTGGTTGCAGTGGGCATCTACCTACTCCAATGTGTTCAACATTCTATTAGGATTAGTTCATGCCATCTAGTTATTAAATCATTTGGGTATTACTCCAGATCCTAAGGGACACAAGAAAAAATAACAAACTAGGTGTAATGCAAATAGTATGAAAAGAAAGTAAACAAATTGAGAAATCTTTAGAGGAAGCCAAGTGAATGGACCAGACCAAACAAGAATATTTTTTTTTTTTGCGGTATGCGGGCTTCTCATTGTTGTGGCCTCTCCCGTTGTGGAGCACAGGCTCTGGACGCGCAGGCTCAGCAACCATGGCTGACGGGCGCAGCCGCTCCGCGGCATGTGGGATCTTCCCGGACCGGGGCACAAACCTGCGTCCCCTGCATCGGCAGGCGGACTCTCAACCACTGCGCCACCAGGGAAGCCACAAATAAGAAGTTTTAAAAGCATAGTAAATAACCTTAGAAAGCTAAAGGAGGAAACTGGAAACAGGAAATAAGAAAATCAGTTATGAAGGACCAATTGGAGATATTGAATATGAAAACTCTACCAGATGAAATAGTATAGTAAGAATTGTATCAGAAACACCTCACTACTGTTTTGTGGGTACTGTTTATCAGAATGAATATATTTGAAAAACAAATTAGTAAACTGAAAGATCAGGTCAATTAACATTTCTGAAGGAATTAGGAAGGGACAAAGTGGTAATAAAAAAACTGAGAGAAAAGTTAAGACATAGTGACAGAATTTTGCAAGATTAAAGAATGATATTAGTATCTAGATGGAAAGAGTGCAGAGAAAGTGTTGAAATAGGAGAAATTTCAAGGTAGCATTTTAAAATCTAATTAATTATATGTAAGGCCCAAATAAGTTATTGTAAGGTGCACAAGGCCTGAGAAGGCTGACACAGAAAGATCCTATTTGAAAACATTGTGGGATGAAGTGTCTGAGCAAGAAAAGGAATGAATCCAAGAGGTAACTAGGAGATGTGGAAAGTGTGGGAGAAGAACTTGTTCTTGGATCAGAAGCTGCTGGAGCATCTTTAATTCAAACAGCTTCAGGGAGAGACAAGATTGGACTGCTTCCTTTACTCCAGAGATTTCATAGAGTATACATATGTGTGATATATGTCATTGGTATGTGTGTATATTTGCTGGAGGAACAAAGGCCAAAAAAAACTCCCATGAGTTTATTTACAAGTTGTACATGTGAATATATATGTACTATTTCCTATGATCAGAGGTGATATTTAAAATATATAACATGTAGTACAGCATGGGGCACTGACCCATCAGAGCAGATGTCAGTCAAAGGGCTAGAGTAGATTCCTGGAGGCTCCTGCTTGGTCCTTCACCTGGGGATTAGGGGTAGATTTGGGACAGGCTGGGGCAGTGGGAGGCACAAGGATGGGGCTCAGTGTAGCTTCTATTTACGAACAGATATAGAATTGTTCAAAACTTTAACAGTTGGTATGGTCACGTATACTGGCAGAATAGCAAGGTGCCTTCATGTTTGATGATGTAATGCAGTTTTCTAAAACATACTTTACTTTTTTTTTTTTGTAGTACGCGGGCCGCTCACCGCTGCGGCTTCTCCCGTTGCGGAGCACAGGCTCCGGACGCGCAGGCCCAGCGGCCATGGCTCACGGCCCCAGCCGCTCCGCGGCATGTGGGATCCTCCCGGACCGGGGCACGAACCCGCGTCCCCAGCATCGGCAGGCGGACCCCCAACCACTGCGCCACCAGGGAAGGCCCTACTTGTTTTTTAAAACAAACCTTGGGTAGATGTTATATTCCTGAGAGATGATGACAGTTCCTGAAGTAAAACGATTTGGTATATTGGAGTGCCTTATCTTCTTTACATGGCAAGTCAGAAAAAAATAAATAAGGGATATTAAGTTATAATAAAGAAGAGAGAATAATCAAATAATCTTACTTAAGATATTTTCCTGACAAGTCAGCTTGCTTGGGTTTTCACTAAGTGTTTCTGGGTTATAAATATCATGTACCATTTTCTTTCCTTTAGTTTAAAGAAAGGTGACTTAAGACATGAAACCTATTAAGCTAAGTTTTTTTTTTTTTTTTTTTTTTTTTTTTTTTTTTATTTTTGGCTGTGTTGGGTCTTCGTTTCTGTGCGAGGGCTTTCTCCAATTGCGGCGAGTGGGGGCCACTCTTCATCGCGGTGCGCGGGCCTCTCACTGTCGCGGCCTCTCTTGTTGAGGAGCACAGGCTCCAGATGCGCAGGCTCAGTTGTGGCTCACGGGCCTAGTTGCTCCGCGGCATGTGGGATCTTCCCAGACCAGGGCTCGAACCCGTGTCCCCTGCATCAGCAGGCAGATTCTCAACCACTGCGCCACCAGGGAAGCCCAAGCTAAGTTTTTAAAAAAAAACTTTAGGATAGTTTCCTCTCATTGCATACCTAAACCAAACTGCAGGCTAGTGCCAAGCCCAGGAAATCTGAGCAGAGTCACAACTTCCTTCAGACCAGTCTGCACACCCATGAGTGAGAAATAAACGTCGTTTATTCATTGAATTGTTCAGTTGTTTGTTACATAGCAAAAGACATTCCTTTGTCATTTATTAATGTATTCATCATTCATGTGTGCTAGGTATTGCTGTAAAAATCTAAAGCTGGTTTTTCTTGTAAAAGATTGATTAGACCAGTTTCTGATAAAACTAATGAGGAAAAAGGGAAGAAGTTGCAATAAATAACAGCACCCATGAAGTTTGCATTCTGCTATTGAAACAGAAAATACACAACTAAACATGGAAACCCAAATGGCTGATAAGAGTTATTTACCATTACTAGTAATCAGAGAAATGCAAATTAAAGCATCAATTAGAAAGTCTTATATCAAGTAGAGGTGAGAATGTTGGGAAATAAGAAATCTCCCAGGGACTTCCCTGATGGCGCAGTGGTTAAGAATCTGCCTGCCAATGCAGAGGACATGCGTTCGAGCCCTGGTCCGGGAAAATCCCACATGCTGCGGGGCAAACTAAGCCCGTGCGCCACAACTACTGAGCCCACGTGCCACAACTACTGAAGCCCATGCGCCTAGAGCCTGTGCTCCACAACAAGAGAAGCCACCGCAACGAGAAACCTGCGCACTACAAGGAAGAGTAGCCCCCGATTGCCGCAACTAGAGAAAGCCCACGTACAGCAACAAAGATGCAATGCAGCCACAAAATTAATTAATTAATCAAATTAAAAAAAAAGAAATCTCCCATAAAGTTTGAAAGAAAGTAAGTGCAACCATTCCAGAGAGCAACCTGCAAGTACTTGGTTCATTAACTCTACTTATACTCTCTATAGGATGTAGCAATTATATCCTAGGTCTTCTGCACATGTCCCTAAGAATATTTTTTAGAGCACTGGGTGTGGTAATAAGAATGGAAGAAGCCTAGATGCCCATCAGGAGAGAAATGAGAAGTAAAGTGAGAGATAGACACATAATAAAGTTATATGCAGTAATCAGAATTAATGTTCTAGATTAATATATAGCTAGGTGGATCTTAAAATATTTTGGCAAGTACAAAAAAAAAGAAGCAATATGAGATTTATAAAAGAATATCTTTCAAGGAGATTAAACACACACACTCAGAAAACAACCCTACACTTATTTCTAAGGATACACGTGTATCTAAATAAACATGGAAGAGCATATACTTTAATACATGTATTTTTACACAAGGGTGGAAGAGAGATGATGGATGCATGGAAAAAATAGTGAAATGAAAGGAGGAAAAATAAGAGAAATTGGACAGATGCTGATAATGTACGGTGAAATGGGAGAGAGTGATTAATTCAACTTTGTGCACTTGATCATCTAAAAGTAATAAAACATAGTAGAACCTGGAGTATGGGTTCTGGGGTAATTTGAGAGCATATGAAAGTCAGTGCTATCTGAGCATGAGCATGTTGAATTCTCAGGCTTCTAATGATTCCCTTCTCTTATATTCTTTCTGGGGTAAAGGAAAGATAATAAATATCATAGCAGTTATACTTTAATTCTGTTTTGGCAAATGATAATAACGAGATAAGCTATAAAGCTCTAATTGATGCATCTATGTATACTAGCAAACATAAATGTAGAAAATATATTTAAAAAGAAGATGATGTACCATGATCATCAAAAACTTCACCTTTCCATGTGACAATTATGGTGATTTTTTTCATAGTGGGAATTCTTTTGCAATTATCTCATTAACTGGTATAACATGAAGCTTAAATTGCATTCTCAGATTTTAATATGTTATCATTAGAAATTACTTCAATTGTAGCTACCATTTTATCTTTCTTTAGTTATCATTCGTGACCTTGAATGAGGAATATCTTTGGAACTCAGTGCCTCTAAAAATTATTTGTCTTGCACTTACCCTCTGTTCTATATTCTATTTATTGTCTTGCTTCCTTTGAAAAATCACAAAAGGAAAAGAAGGCAGTGGAGTATACAGCACAGCCTCTTAGAGGAAATAGCTGAAATAATAGTTTCTTAACTGTTGAATGTGAATATTAAGAGGATATTATGCTTCCATGTAGAACATTTAATTATATTCAGTGTGTTTTAACATCACTGACTGCTCCTTAGTTGATGGTGTAGGGAACGTTTGTCATGTGGAAAAATGCCAACGTTACATCTCAGGGAATCTGAAGAATGTCCTTGCTTCCTGATTAAAATGCTTAAAAAAGTTTAAATAGAAGAGTGTGTGTGTTTGTTTTTTGTGGTGAGGAATGATAGACATTACCATTTGAGAAAGAAAAAGCTTGTTATATCACTCAGAGTTGATGATTACAATTCAGCTGTCATCTGTTTTTTTCATCTAACTAGTGAAGGTTAGGTTACTTATTTCTTTGACTAGGTGAATTGAGAAGGCATAGGTTCAGAAAGATTACCTAAGGAAACTGATAGTTGTGGTGAATTGATTTATATTCACTCTGTAAATGGGTGGTGATGTGGCTTTCCTCTTTATTTTCATCATAATTATGCTTTCTTTTCTGGTTATTTCATGTGAATGTTTATACATATTGCATTTCAAAATGATTTTGTAGTTGCAAAAATGACTATTTTGAAATCTATAGACAGATGAACAAGCTAACCCTTTGGGATCTGACTGTGTTGGAACTATGAGGTCCCGCTTATTTTTCTTAGCATTTGTCTTCTGGTTGCTGATTATTGTTACCATTCCTCATGATTTGCTGCCCAAAGAAGTAGGATCTGTGAGACCTGGTTCCTCCGCTTCTGATTTTGATCCATCCCTACAAAACAGGCTAAGTCACAAACTCCCTGGTTCATTGCCACAATAAGCAGGGTAACTGAGAATGACCTATAGTACTTTCTTTCAGAAGATCAATCATTCAACTCACTGAATGTTAATTACTAATTTAACCCTGGAGAAGGACATTTCCTTTGTTATTCTCTGTAGGAAGATATATTCGTCAGATCCACAGTTCTTTTATATCATAATGTAGAAAAGGTAATATACTCTTTTATGAAACATCTGAAATTCCAGTCTCTATTTAATGGAAAATGAATAACATTAGTCTTTATTTCATTGACCCTTTTTTCTAAAATTGTTTGACATGACTGTATATGAAAACAGGTGATCCTTCTGCTAGATCAGGAACCAGAGCTTCAGTAGTTAAAGAGAAATCATAGAAACTCATCCACAGGTACTGTATTTTTATAACTTTGGAGTTGCTATCTGCTGATATTCATGAAAAGCTATTGGTTAAAAATGATACTGTGCATATGAGGTCAGATATTTAGGCTCCTATAGCTTTGAATAGAGTCAGGTAAAATACTTTCTTTTATAGTTTTTTGGAGGCAAGAACTATTTCATTGACTTCTTTCCCTGGAACCCAGAAATTACCAGGCATAGCTCACTAAGCGCCTGAAGTAAATGTTTGTCTTTTGTTGTTCTTTTTGCCCAGAGTACAAACTCTCTTTGTTTATTTGGGGAATTCTCCACCATAGGCATCTTTGACAGAAGCCCCAGAGTCCATATGCTCTGTATCCCAACTTCCTTTTCAACTAGGGCGCAGGAACATGACCAGGGCTCAACCAATCTGCTGAACCCACTCAACTTTACATTGGGAGCTAGTGGAGAACCTACTCTGATAGTGGTAGCAGTATGTAAGTAACAACCTGTGGCAGGGCACCAGTGAAAGTAGAACCGGTATGGCATATGGTGTCTGGTTGCCAAAAGTGAGTGGCTGTCCAAGTGAGTAGGGGGGCGGGGTGGGGGGGTAGTGGAGCTGGAGCCAGGGCTGCTTGAAGAGCAAAGGGCTGGGAGACCCGGCACCTGCCTGCCTCTCAGCTCGGTGCCCTGCCCGCCGGTGGTGCTGCATCCGCAGAGCTACAGTCCCTGCCAGAGGAGCTGCAGAGGCAGTATGAGCTGCGGGTGCAGGAGGACCTAGATGAGGCTTAGGTGGTGCCTCTAGGACCTGGAAGAGGCCCTGAATGAGTGAGCCTCTGCCACCATCCACCACCGCCCCAGGGGGACTACAGGCTCCTGGGGCACTCTGGCATTTCTGGGTCTCCAGATTCCCCCATGCATGAAATGGGCTATGATTATCAGCACTCCCACCCTGGGGCCCTCTGACCCTCCTTGGTTTCGACATTAGGGGCCCCACTCCCATCAGGGTCCAGGAGCTCCCCACTGCCCCTGCTTGCTGAGACCCCAGAGCCTTCTGACCCCTCTCTGCCCCTCTCGCCTGCAGGCCCTGATCTGTCCATTTGCAGTCGAGGAGGATAACAGACAAGGAGGAGCCTTCCAGAGGTTGAGAACATTGGATAATGGAGTTCTCCCCAGAAAACATAATTGGAGCCTAATGAAGAATCGTCCCTGGGCTTCCCTGGTGGCGCAGTGGTTGAGAGTCCGCCTGCCCATGCAGGAGATGTGGGTTCGTGCCCCGGTCCGGGAAGATCCCACATGCCGCGGAGCGACTGGGCCCTCGAGCCATGGCCGCTGAGCCTGCGCGTCCGGAGCCTGTGCTCCGCAATGGGAGAGGCCACAACAGTGAGAGGCCGGCGTACTGAAAAAAAAAAAAAACTCATTTTAAAAGTTATTAATAGACTAGATCTATTATTAAAACATTTCTTTTTAATTGTAGGTATTTGGCATGGAGAGTTTAGCTGTATTCAACCCTGTTGATTTGTTCCTGCATTTGTGCAATTTTATTTCTAAGTTTTCTTCAGTTCTTACATATCAAAAGCAAGTGACAAATAGACTCTGTACGTGCATGTATTCTGAGTTTTTATTAACTGACTGAAAGAGGCTTTTATTTTAGAAAATAAATTGTATTTGTATTGTATCTATCCTCATAGTTATTATTCTACATCCAAGTAAGTACCTTGTTACAGCTCTTATCTTTTACCTCTCAAAGTAAGGAAAATGAAAACGTTTATCCTTTGACAACTGTCTCAAATCCTTAAGTATACCATACCCTAGATAAAATGTCTACTACTGGTAAGAAGAATGAGCTTTTTATGGGTATGATATCAAGAACTGACAATATGGAATAATGGAGAACACACAAAAAGAGTTCCTAGAAAAAGTTCTTAGGGATTTGTATTTCTTGTGCCTTGAATATTTTGATAACTAGCCTAAAGGAAAGGATCTCAAATCTCAGACTGGTTTATAGAAGGGACCACTCACTGTCATTATGGCTCCATGGGTATTCATGGAAAGTCCTTGTTTGGTGGGACTTATGCCTTTTTCTTACATACAAGACCAAGTTCAATCATGCTTCTCTTTTACTTAGACCTCTTACTTCGATCCTCCATTGTTCTCAGGAATGCTGCCCTGCTGCATCCTCAGCCATTCCTTTCACTAATTTCTCATTTGTTCCCTATGCTCATCCCTCATACAGTGGCTCTGATTTTTTGAACCATTGTTTAAAACCTCCTACTTTTGTCCTCAGCATACTCCCAAAACAACCTCTGCCTCACAGATATTCTGTCTTGAAAGTCACTGCTAATGTCCCCTTAGCCTGATCCAGCAATCTCTTTCTGATTCCCTTTATGGACTCAGATCTGTAGCCAGACGGCCTGTGTCCTAATCCAGCTACGCTATTTACCAACCGGGAGACTTGTGGTATATTATTTATCTTCTCTAGGCTTCTGTTTCTTTATCTGTAAATTGGACTAATACTTGTTGTGAGTGTTAAGTGAGCTAGACATATAAAGAACTTAGTATAGTGCTCAGCACACTATAGAAAGTTCTCAGCAATTGGAAACCATTATTGCTGTGGTTGTAAATTTTTCTCATTCATTTGTTCAGTAATATGTATTGAATTCCTACTACATGCTAGGCACTGGAGCTATAGAGAAAGGGGTCTAGTCCCTGTGTTAAAGAAGATCATAGTCTAGTTAGGAAAATATACAGGGAAAGAGAAAATAATAATGATGTGAGATGAGAAATACATACAATGAACCACCAAAATTGACATTGGACCTAGATTTACTGATATGGAAAGATATCCATAAAATATTGTTAAATAAAAAATAGATAAAAACCCATTTTTATTACATATTCTATTATTTTTCCTCTAAGCAATGCTGAGCACCTGAAATACTTCAAGTACATGGTAGGCACTGGGAATACAGAGGTGAGTAAGACAGACATACATATGGAGTTCGTAAATTTGGTGGTGGGGAAACTGGTACTGAACACATAATTCCAAGTAGTATGCCTGCTATGAAGTAGATGTAAGAAATGATATACCAGCTTTTCCAGAGCTAAAGTAGATTAGAAAATCACTTCTCTGAAAATGTAACTTCTAAAGTGAGATTTGAATGATAAATACAAGGTACTTCCATGAAGCGCTGGAGTAAATGTGTTCACAGCGGAGCGAATAGAATGACAAACTCTAAGGTGGACAGACCATGGTATATATAAAAAGGTGAGAACTCCAATGTGGCATGAGAAGGAAGAGGTGGGGAGAGTGGCATATAGTAAATATGGAAAGGTAAGTAGTGACCAGATCTTTCCTGGCTTTACAGGTTATAGTAAGGGTATAAAATCTTTCCCTAAAGGCAATATGAAATTTTAAAAGACTATTAAGGAGAGGAAAGGTTTGAATAATCTATAGTTTAAAAAAGATAATTGCCCGCATTGTGGAAAGTAAGAAGGGGCACAAACACACATAGGGAGGAGGATATATAGCAAAATGTGTTCACTTGTGGGCACAAAGTGAATATCTGGGATAGTAACAGATTTGACTAATTTGATTCTCTTTAAACTTGTTTTCTATATTTTTTTGAAATTTTCACAGTGGATCAGTATCTTTTTTTAATAATAAAAATCAATAAAACATATATTAAAAATGCTAATACAATATAATAGGTGCTATAGCTAAGGAAAGTATAAATTAGGAAGGACATCTAATCTAGACTGATGGAGAACACCTACCTAGAAAAGGTGAAAGATGAATTAACTGCTGAGGGATGAGCAGTTCAGCCAGACTAAGAAAGGGAAAAGAGATCTTAATCAAAAGCAGAGCATTTATAAAGATATGTTGATTAAAGGGAAGGTAGATCAGAGTGCAAAGTATGCCATGACCAATGATGTGGCTGAAGAGGCAGGCAGGGGAAAGGCATTAGATATTATGCTAATAAATTTAAAATTTATTCTTCAAATGATAAATAGTAATTGGAGAAATTTTAGCAAGAGAGTGACATGGTGAGATTGGCATTTGAGAATGATCATCCTAGCAAGAAGTGGGATAATGTACTTCATGAGAACAAGATCAGCTATAGAAATACCGATTCGGAGTTTGACTCATGTATTCAATAATAATAGTACCAAATGCCTCGCAGGTAATAACTATTAGATCAGGCATTGGAGAAACAGTGGTAAACAAGGGAGTTCCAAGGTGCAGAATGGCTCATCAAGAATGTTTCCTCTACTTCCAAGAAAGCAAGTTAATGACATTTTATAGTACATGCTCTTAACAAAAGATCATTTCCCCCCCTTCTTTTAAAATAAGATATTTTATTATAGGTACTCTGTCTTTGGTGTGTTTTTATTTGCCCTTCTGAATCCACTGTCCATCCTTCACCCCTCTCTACCTTATTCTTATTCTTCTCTATGCCTTATTCTTATTCTACCTTTGTCCTGGGAAGCAGACCTGTTTAGACAACATTAATAGATTCTTACACCTTCTGACTTCCATTTAGTTTCAGCCAATAGGGAGGCATAGCAGTAGATCAGGGACGTGGGAAAGGATGAGGTAAGGGTACTTACCTCCTGGCTCCCTCCCTGCAAGTCTGCCTTCTGTGTCCCTCAACTGAAGGTCACTGCTCATCTCAAGCCAAATCACTCTATGTGACTTTTTCTCTCCTTTGACTTCTGGCCTAGGAGCTACAGATTAGCTGCTACAAAACCTCGGGTTCCTACATTATACCTTATAATTCCCCCACATCCACACCTTAGAAAATAGTCTCTTTATAAACAATCCTCCCTGAAAATAATCTATTTAGTTGTGCCATCTATTTCTTCTTGGGACCCTGATTGAAGAAGAGTGAGTTCATTGTCTAATCCATGACTGATATTTTGAAACTTCACAGTAGAGTGAGCTGTACTGAAGGATATTGTACAGAAAGCTTGGACTTGAAGAACACTGAGCTCAAAACATTGTATGAGGGAAGGTCTAAAAGAATGACTTTATGTAGTTTCCCATTGGGCAGGAGGTGGGTGTTTTTGGTGGCACATGAGTTATGCTCGGTGAAGACATTTTTAGAGGTATAAGCATGTCTCTGGATATGTGCTAAGCAATGGAAGAATAGATTGTGAATATCCACTATGGTTCTATTTTATGCCAATAATTTTTCTTTTAATCTTATATTCATAAAATAATCTGGATTAGGACACTTGCTAATTCAGCAAGACTTTTATTAGAACAAAAGAGTATGATAGGACATAAATTTCCCTGTCTGGGACTTCCCTGGTGGCACAGTGGTTGAGAATCCACCTGACAATGCAGGGGACAGGGGTTCGAGCCCTGGTCTGGGAAGATCCCACATGCCACAGAGCAACTAAGCCCGTGTGCCACAACTACTGAACCTGCACTCTAGAGCCCACAAGCCACAACTAGTGAGCCCATGCACTGCAACTACTGAAGCCTGCATGCCTAGAGCCCATGCTCTGCAACAAGAGAAGCCACTGCAATGAGAAGCCCGCGCACCGCAATGAAGAGTAGCCCCAGCTCGCTGCAACTACAGAAAGCCCACGTGCAGCAATGAAGACCCAACACAGCCAAAAATAAATAAATAAATTTATAAAAAATAAGAAAAAAATACCTGCCTGTGCATGAAATCCAAAATGATACGAGTAATTGAGATTTTTGTTTTGTTTTGTTTTGTTTTGGCAGTACGTGGGCCTCCCACTGCTGTGGCCTCTCCCATTGTGGAGCACAGGCTCTGGACATGCAGGCTCAGTGGCCATGGCTCACGGGCCCAGCCGCTCCGCGGCATGTGGGATCCTCCTGGACCGGGACACAAACCCACATCCCCTGTATCGGCAGGCAGACTCCCAACTGCTGCGCCACCAGGGAAGCCCAGTAATTGAGATTTTGACAACACTCACCTTAAATTAAGGCAAGTAACCGGGGAAGTAGCACAGATGCATTCAAATTTAGTAGAACACCAATATTTGCAATATTTATGGTTTAATCATGTTCTTTTTATCATGATATGGTATTTGATTTGACTATTGAAGTGACTATTCATATTTAAACTATTGCCCCTTTTCACATTTTCTTCACCCATACTAGGAGTCCTTAATAATGAATAAGAATGTTAGGGTTAAAAGAGAAATTATTGTCTAGTCTCTTTAGATAATCCTAATCCTAATGTAATATAATATCCTTTTTGAAAAGATTGCATCCAGTCAAAGAATAATTGATTAACATGACATATCAAGCTTAAAAAACCCTAAATGGGACCTTCTTAATACCTGTCTTTCCCTACAATAAGCAGAGTTTCTTAAGAGGTCAGCATTTTCTGACCCTTCTGAATGATGCATGAGTATACCAGGAAGACAGTCATAACAAATCTCTTGACACTGAGCCCTACCTTTTCCTGCAGCTCAGTGAGAAGGAACTTTGCATAGCATCCTATATGAGGTGGCAAAATTGTTTTAGTATTGGGTTATAGTAACCTTTTCCCTGATTAAGAGTGGAAAAGAAGACAGTACCATGTAAAACTTCCCATGGATTCATAAGAAAGAACTGCTAACTTGGTGTCAAATCTTGAAGTTAGATACAATGGTTTTGAACATTGTTGCTATCTTATTATAGTGGTCATTCAATGGAGGGGTAGTCCTGCCTTCAGAAAGGGTACTGATATTTAGATCATGTCCTTAATGGATTCATTGATAAAGAACTTCATGCATTTGATAGTACAAGAAGATTGCAATTAAACTTTGGAGATGTTGGAAGAGTATAAGTGCACAATAAAATACTGTATGTGTATTCAAAATGATGCTGTAGAAATGAATTTGTTGACATGGGCAGATGTTCATGATATATATACTTAAGTAGACAAAAAGACTAAACTGAATGTGTGAGTTAGGATAGTTTTGGCAGCAAGTAACAGAACATCCAACTCAAAATGAATTTAAAATGATGTATTTATTATTATAATTATTAGATGTGTTAATCCAACTGATCTAGTCCAGAGACAGGGCAGGCTTTACAGTTGGTTGATTCAGTAATCTAACAATGTTATCAAGGAAACCACGATAGGCAGAGCTTGTTTCTCTTTTCTCTATCACTCAAAATATCTGCTTTATCCTCCAGCTAGTTCCCCAAATAATTGTAAGATGGATTCCAGGTGCCATTTGGTATAACTACTTGATTCCTCATTAACACTCAGATGGAGAAGAGAATGGCTATCACTTGCTGTAAAGACTGAAGAGGAACCTTTTTAGAAGTCTCTAGCAACCACCTCCTCATTTATCATTGGCTAGAATTGCATCATATTCAGATTTCTAAGCTCATAGTTGGCAAAGGGAATGTGACTCTTTTTAGACTAGTCAGGCTTACTCACTGAGCTAATATCAATTTCCCAAACCAGAGTATTGCCATTCAATGGAGTATAGGTGAATGCATTTGGAGAGTCAAATACAGTTTTAAAAATATCTATCTAATGTCTATCTTTGAATAGAATAGAAAATTAATCCCACAGTATGATAGCATTGGGCAATGGAATTACATTTCTTTTACATGTTTTCCTTTTCCTTACCTGCATGTAATAGTCTTCTATAACTAAGTATGCATTGTTGTTGTCTCTTTAACCTTTTAGTATGGAAAATTTCAAGTCAATCCAAAAATAAATGAAATAGTATAATGAACCCTCAGGTATCCATCACCTAGCTTCAACAATTATCAACTTGTGACAAATCTTGTTTCATGCATTTTTTTGTAATAAGAAAAAAGTTGATTTTAGTTAAAAAGATGTTAGGATCTAGTCACCTACTTATTTTCTCTAATCCATAGAATTCACCTTTATGCAAATCAGTACGATTAAGCTAAGGATAGCCCAATATTGTTCTTACCAGGTGCTTGAGATACTTCTCAAATTGTGTCCAATGTATTTCTTTGAAAGTTTGGTTTTGCTCAGCTTCTTAGCCTGCCTATCCTTCTCAGAAATTTGTGCTGCAGTATCCCCAACATCAAGAGGAAAAGCACATGACTCTAGGAACTTGGTATCAAAATAAAGTGGCTCACTTGAAAGTATAGAGTTCTTTTGAAATTTCATTTTTACTTTTAAAATCCGTGAAAATGTGCATTTTAGTCTATGTTTATTAGAAATAGAATGTTCTAAATTACTCACGGTTTAATAAATTTGATACTGTAGGGAGATGGTCCATGTTGGTCTTATGGCTTCCTGTCTTCCGAGGCACCCTGACAAATACCCCTGTGAACACAAGGTCCCCAGTTTGAGAGGCACAGCCTTTTGAGAGGCACAGGCTTTTTTTGCATTTCAGACCCTGATTCTTCCCTCTGACTTTGTTTCCTTGACTTTGAAACCCCATTCTTTTTAAGGACTTCTGAATTCAGTGTTCTTGCTTTTCTCCACTGCAGACCTCCTCAGTTAGTGTACCCTACCCTAGGGGCTAATCCTTGGTTGTCAGCCCTACTGACTCACCTTGACCAGGTCTGGCCCAGTACACTGCAGGAAGATCTTGGACCCACAAAAACACAAGGTTGAAGATATGTGTTCATTTAACAGATTTTTATTGAGTGCCAACTATGTGTCTGGCACTTAGCTAGGCCTTGGGAATAGTGTAGTTAAAAGAAAAGACACAGTTCACTGTCATTAGGGACACAGGAATATACAGACAATTATAAAATGGGCTGAGAAGTGCACGTAACATGAAGTATAGCATTCTATGAAGCCCAGAGCAGGGCTCCTTAAGGGGCTCAGGAATGTCTTCCAAGAATGTGATGCAGTATAACGAGAGGGGAGACAAGGAAGGAGTAGCTTGGTGGTAATTTTCTCTATTTGAATGAAAACATACTCTGGTTCAACCACACAGAATGGTTTCTTAGAAGTAAAGGGATAGTTAAAAGTGGCATTCAGTATGGGAAATTATTTCCAGGGTTGCTTATTACACTGATCCAGCAAGAAGGGACTAGCACAAAGACTTTGATTACTTACGGGGAGAAATTAGAAAAAAACAATTGTATTCTTTTCAGACTGAATTTTTTTGGTCAACATCTTACAAGTGTATTGTGTATTTTATTCAAATCTCAGTACTATTTACTCGTGCTGTTTCTTCTTCCCGGAATGAATTTTTTTTATATCTTGGTGAAATCTTAATCACTGGTGAGTCTTTGGCCTTCTATAAAATCTCTGCCAAGCAGAATCAGTTGCCCCATTCTCTCTTTCTCCTTAACCCTTTGTTTCATAACACAGGTGGAGCTTCCATCCCTATCTGCCTCTCCTCCTACGCCTTCCTGCTTGCAAAAAGCAATTAATCATTCTACCTTCTAACCTCAGAACTCTGTATAGTATTTAAATATAATAAATGTTTTAAAGAAATATGTGTATTAAACGGATTAAAATTTAGTTTAATTTTCATAGTCAACTGATTATTTTGATTACTCTATCTTTAAGACTATACTCTCTCAGTATTCAAAAATTTTGTTTATTTTTTCTTTCTTGTTTCCCAACAAAAGAATGAGGTAGTGGTAGTGACGTTGGCATTTGTTCTGAAATCATCTTGATTAGGTGAATAAGATGTGAGACTGATTTCCCACTGAGTAATTCAGAAACAAACACACCCAAGCAATGGTGAACTCCTCTAAGGCGGAGATAGAGGGATAGGCCTTGTCCATGCAGTTAATCAGGGCTGCGTAATGGAGTCGAATGAGAAAACAAATGAAGAAAGGCCTGTGCCTACCCTTTCCATGCTCTTCTACAGATGTATAGTCCTGCACCTCAAGTTACTTAAGCAAAAGACTGTCCTATATTTGGACTTTTTCTTTTCCACTGTTAGCCCTCCTTTCTCTTCCATTTCAGGTATATATCAGATACAAAAATGCTGTAGAGTGACTCTTGATACTGGATGTTCCCCCTTAAATCTTTTATAGACCATGAAAAAATAGCATAGCAGTTCTGACAGCCTGTTCAGGTGTTCTATTTTTAATAATTTGTATCTCATACTTCCACATATTCCACACAGAGGGCAGATCTCATTATCACTTGTGTATTTTGTTATAACTTTATTAGGCCCAAACAGAGCCACTAATACATAGGAAAACATATTACTGTAATAAATTAGGATTTGGGATGGTGACAGGAAGTTGTGGCTTTCAGAGACCAAAATAGCCTTGTTTGTGATCTTAGAGGAAAACCAAGAGTTGTTCACTTAGGGCCAGTTTTAAACAAGCAGAACATCGTATTTTACAACAATATTTCTGGTAATTTTGCAAATGCTTTTGAGTGATCCTGCTGTACTAGGCACTGTGCTAGATGCTTTGCAGAATAAAAGATGAATAAAATAAAGTTATTTCCTCAAAAGAGACTGTAGTATCAGTTAACCTTTCCCTTCACTGTAATCAAAATCATTTGTAACTTCCAAACAGAGACATATGTGCCAAACACAACCTGCTAGAACTTGTTTAAATAGCTATTCTAGGTTCCACAGTTCAAGTTCAATTAATTTAGCATCACTTAACCTCATTTAATTTGGACACTTCTAGTATTAGAAAATATTTTCTATACTATCATCCATCAAATTATTAATATTGTTAAATATCTACTCCTATCTCTTTTTTAGAGTGAGGTTTACATAAAACTATAGGTAAATTTTAAAAAGAAACCAACTAAGACTTTGTATCTTTGGATGTTGAATAGTGAACTCTTCCTCTAAGGCAATTTAGATAATTTACATATATATGTATATGTGTATATATATATATATATATATATTTTCTCCTTATGATTAGATTTATAGATTCAAAAATGGCAATATTTTTGGTCTTGAATTTAATGACTTATCAAACATAATTTAAAGGTGGAAAACCACCAATCTAGAAGGTAAAAGTGCACTATTAAATTATGGTAGGGCTTCCCTGGTGGCGCAGTGGTTGGGAGTCCGCCTGCCGATGCAGGGGACCCGGGTTCGTGCCCCGGTCCGGGAGGATCCCACATGCTGCGGAGCGGCTGGGCCCGTGAGCCGTGGCCGCTGAGCCTGCGCGTCCGGAGCCTGTGCTCCGCAACGGGAGAGGCCACAGCAGTGAGAGGCCCGCCTACCGCAAAAAAAAAAAAAAAAAAAAAAAAATTATGGTAGTTAACTCAGCCTATAAACTAGAACTAGACTCATTTGGCTCAAATCCAAGATTAGACACCAGTGTGTCACCTAGGTTAAGTTACATAAGTCCTGTCAACACAACCAAAAATAAACAAGTGGGACTACATCAAGCTAAAAAACTTGCACAGCAGAAGAAACAATCTACAGAGTTAAAAAACATGAGAGAAAATATTTTCAAACCATTTATCTGATACAGGGTTAACCTTCAAAATATATAAAGAACTCCTACAACTCAAAAGCAAAAATACTAGTAACCTGATTATAAAAATGGGCTAAGTATTTGATACACATTTCTCTAAAGACATACAAATGGCCAACAGATATACAAGATAAAAACATCACTAATCATCAGGGAAAAGCAAATCAAAACCACAATGAGATATTACCTCACACCTGCCTGGCTGGCTATTACAAGAGAAAAAGACATTGGTTAGAATGTGAGGAAATTGGAGCTCTGTGCACTGTTGTGAGAATGCAAAATGTTATAGCTGCTATGGAGAAAAGTATGAGGTTCCTCAAAACATTAAAAATAAAACTACCATATGACCCAGCAATCCCATTTCTGGGTATTTATTCAAAAGAATTAAAATCAGGGTCCCAAATAGATATCAGCACTCTCATATTCATTGCAGCACTATTCATAGTAACCAAGACATGGAAACAACCTAAGTGTCCATAGTCAGATGAATGGGCAAAGAAAAAGTGATATATAAATACAACTGAATACTATTCACCCTTAAAAAAGAAGGAAATTCTGAAATGTGTGACAGCATGGGTGAACCTTAAGGACATGATGCTAAGTGAAATAATTCAGTCATGGAAAGACAAATACTTTATTATTCCAATTATATGAGGAATCTATAATAGTCAAATTCATAGAATCAAAGAGAATAGTGCTTTCTAGGGACTGGGGGAGATAAGAAGTTACTAATCAATGAGCATAAAGTTTCAGTTAAACAGATGAATAGTCTCTAGAGATGTGCTGTACAATATTGTACCTATAGTAAACAATAATGTATTAGACATTTAAAAATTTATTAAGAGGTAAGATCTCACATTAAGTGTTCTTATCATAATAAAATACAATTTCAAAAAATTACATAAATCTTTGTATCTCAGTACCCTTGTCTGCAAAATGGAGATGGTAATAATGCCTATTTTATAGGGTTGTTGTGAAGATTAAATCAATGAATGTGTGAAGTCCTTAGAAGAGGCTATGGCACAGGTAAACACTCCATAAGTATTACCTGTTACTATTTTTACTTGAGTGTGTGGGCCTGCTCCCTAATTATACCAGTAGTCTCCCACTGTCTCCCACTGTGACACAAAGTGGCTTTGTGTCACTTAGGTGGCTTCCATGTCCTGGCTATTGTAAATAGAGCTGCAATGAATATTGTGGTACATGACTCTTTTTGAATTATGCTTTTCTCAGAGTATATGCCCAGTAGTGGGATTGCTGGATTGTATGGCAGTTCTATTTTTAGTTTTTTAAGGAGCCTCCATACTGTTCTCCATAGTGGCTGTATCAATTTACATTCTCACCAACAGTGCAAGAGGGTTCCCTTTTCTCCACACTCTCTCCATCACTTATTGTTTGTAGATTTTTTGTGATGATGGCCATTCTGATTAGTGTGAGGTGATACCCCATTGTAGTTTTGATTTGCATTTCTCTAATGATAAGTGATGTTGAGCATCTTTTCATGTGTTTGTTGGAAATCTGTATATCTTGCTTGGAGAAATGTCTATTTAGATTTCTGCCCATTTTGGATTGGGTTGTTTGTTTTTTTGATATTGAGCTGCATGAGCTGCTTGTATATTTTGGAGATTAATCCTTTGTCAGTTGCTTCATTTGCAAATATTTTCTCCCATTCTGAGGGTTGTCTTTTCATCTTTTTTATGGTTTCCTTTCTTGTGCAAAAGCTTTTAAGTTTTATTAGGTCCGATTTGTCTCTAGGAGGTGGGTCAAAAAGGATCTTGCTGTTATTTATGTCATAGAGTGCTTTGCCTATGTTTTCCTCTGAGTTTTATAGTGTCTGGACTTACATTTAGGTCTTTAATCCATTTTGAGTTTATTTTTGTGTATGATGTTAGGAAGTGTTCTAATTTCATTCTTTTACATGTAGCTGTCCAGTTTTCCCAGCACCACTTATTGAAGAGACTGTCTTTTCTCCATTGTACACTCTTGCCTCCTTTATCAAAGATAAGGTGACCATATGTGCATGGATTTATCTCTGGGCTTTCTATCCTGTTCCATTGATCTATATTTCTGTTTTTGTGCCAGTACCATACTGTCTTGATTACTGTAGCTTTGTAGTATAGTCTGAGGTCTGGGAGCCTGATTCCTCTATCTCCGTTTTTCTTTCTCAGGATTGCTTTGGCTATTCAGGGTCTTTTTTGTTTCCATACAAATTTTGAAATATTTTGTTCTAGTTCTGTGAAAAATGCCATTGGTAGCTTGATAGGGATTGCATTGAATCTGTAGATTTCTTTGGGTAGTATAGTCATTTTTACAATGCTGATTCTTCCAATCCAAAAACATGGTATATCTCACCATCTGTTTGCATCATCTTTAATTTCTTTCATCAGTGTGTTAAAGTTTTCTGCATACTGGTTTTTTGTCTCCTTAGGTAGGTTCATTCCTAGGTATTTTATTCTTTTTGTTGCAATGGTAAATGGGAGTGTTTCCTTAATTTCTCTTTCAGATTCTTCATCATTAGTGTATAGGAATGCAAGAGATTTCTGTGCATTAATTTTGTATGCTGCTACTCTACCAAATACATTGATTAGCTCTAGTAGTTTTCTGGTAGCATCCTTAGGATTCTCTATGTATAGTATCATGTCATCTGCAAACAGTGACAGTTTTACTTCTTCTTTTCCAATTTGGATTCCTTTATTTCTTTTTCTTCTCTGATTTCTGTGGCTAAAACTTCCTAAACTATGTTGCATAATAGTGGTGAGTGTGGGCAACCTTGTCTTGTTCCTGATCTTAGAGGAAATGGTTTCAGTTTTTCACTATTGAGAATGATGTTGGCTGTGGGTTTGTTATATATGGCCTTTATTATGTTGAGTTAGGTTCTCTCTGTGCCCATTTTCTAGAGGGTTCTTTAAATAATAAATGGGTGTTGAATTTTGTCAAAACCTTTCTCTGCATCTATTGAGATTATCAGATGGTTTTTATCCTTCAATTTGTTAACATGGTGTATCACATTGATTGATCTGCATATATTGAAGAATCCTTGCATTCCTGAGATAAACCCCACTTGATCCTTTTAATGTGCTCCTGGATTCTGGATTGCTAGTATTCTGGATTCTGTTTGCTAGTATTTTGTTGAGGATTTGTGCATCTATGTTCATCAGAGATATTGGCCTGTAGTTTTCCTTTTTTGTGACATCTTTGTCTGGTTTTGGTATCGGGGATGGTGGCCTCCTAGAATGAGTTTTGGAGTGTTCCTCCTTCTGCTATATTTTGGAAGAGTTTGAGAAGAATGGTGTTAGTTCGTCTCTAAATGTTTGATAGAATTCACCTGTGAAGCCATCTGATCCTGGGCTTTTGTTTATTTGAAGATTTTTAATCACAGTTTCAATTTCAGTGCTTGTGATTGCTCTGTTTATACTTTCTGTTTCTTCCTAGTTCAGTCTTGGAAGTTGGGGTTTTCTAAAAAATTTGTCCATTTCTTCCAGGTTGTCCATTTTATTGGCTTATACTTGCTTGTAGTAATTTCTCATTATCCTTTGTATTTCTGCAGTGTAAGTTGTTACTTCTCCTTTTTCATTTCTAATTCTGTTGATTTGAGTCTTCTCCTGTTTTCTCTTAGGCTAAAATTAGTCTGGCTAATTTTATCTTCTCAAAGAACCAGCTTTTAGTTTTATCAATCTTTGCTATTGTTTCTTTCATTTCTTTTTTCATTTCTTTCTGATCTGATCTTTATGATTTCTTTCCTTCTGCTAACTTTGGGGGTTTTTTGTTCTTCTTTCTCTACTTGCTTTAGGTGTAAGGTTAAGTTGTTTATTTGAGATTTTTCTTGTTTCTTGAGGTAGGATTGTATTGCTATAAACTTCCCTCTTAGAACTGCATTTGCTGCATTCCATAGGTTTTGGATCATCGTGGTTTTGTTGTCATTTGTTTTTAGGTATTTTTTTGATTTCCTCTTTGATTTCTTCAGTGATCTCTTGGTTATTTAGTATCCTGTTGTTTAGCCTCCATTTTTTAAATTTCTTACAGTTTTTTTTCCTGTAATTGATATCTAGTCTCATAGCATTGGTGTCGGAAAAGACACTTGATATGATTTCAATTTTCTAAAATTTGCCAAGGCTTGGTCTGTGACCCAAGATATGCTCTATCCTGGAGAATGTTACATGAACACTTGAGAAGAAAGTGTATTCTGTTGGTTTTGGATGGAATGTCCTATAAATATCAATTAAGTCCATCTTGTTTAATGTATCATTTAAAGCTTGTGTTTCCTTATTTATTTTCATTTTGGATGATCTGTCCACTGGTGAAAGCGGGGTGTTAAAGTCCCCTACTATGATTGTGTTACTGTCGATTTCCCCTTTTATGGCTGTTAGCATTTGCCTTATGTATTGAGGTGCTCTTATGTTGGGTGCATATATACTTATAATTGTTATATCTTCTTCTTGGATTGATCCCTTGATCATTATGTAGTGTCCTTTTTGTCTCTTTTAATAGTCTTTATTTTAAAGTCTATTTTATGTGATATGAGAATTGCTACTCCAGCTTTCTTTTGATTTCCATTTGCATGGAATATCTTTTTCCATCCCCTCAATTTTAGTCTGTATATGTCCCTAGGTCTGAAGTGGGTCTCTTGTAGATAGCATATGTACACTGTTGTTTTTGTATCTGTTCAGCCAGTCTATGTCTTTTGGTTGGAGCATTTAATTATTCATATATATGTTCCTATTACCATTTTCTTAATTGTTTTGGGCTTGTTATTGTAGGTCTTTTCCTTCTCTTGTGTTTCCTGCCTAGAGAAGTTCCTTTAGCATTTGTTGTAAAGCTGGTTTGGTGGTGCTGAATTCTCTTAGCTTTTGCTTATCTGTAAAGGTTTTAATTTCTCTGTCAAATCTGAATGAAATCCTTGTTGGGTAGAGTAATCTTGGTTGTAGCTTTTTCCTTTTCATCACTTTAAATATGCCCTGCCACTCCCTTCTGGCTTGCAGAGTTCCTGCTGAAAGATCAGCTGTTAACCTTATGGGGATTCTCTTGTGTGTTATTTGTTGCTTTTCTCTTGTTGCTTTCAATATTTTTTCTTTGTATTTAATTTTTGATAGTTTGGTTAATATGCATCTCGGCATGTTTCTCTTTGGGTTTATTCTGTATGGTACTCTCTGTGCTTCCTGGACTTGATTATTTCCTTTCCCATGTTAGGGAAGTTTTCAACTATAATCTTTTCAAATATTTTCTCAGACCCTTTCTTTTTCTCTTCTTCCTCTGGTACCCCTATAATTCAAATGTTGGTGCGTTTAATGTTGTACCAGAAGTCTCTGAGACTGTCCTCAATTCTTTTCATTCTTTTTTCTTTTTTCTGCTCACTGGCAGTTATTTCCACCATTTTATCTTCCAGCTCACTTATCTGTTCTTGTGCCTCAGTTATTCTGTTATTGATTCCTTCTAGAATATTTTTAATTTCAGCAATTGTGTTGTTCATCACTGTTTGCTCTTTAGTTCTTCTAGATCCTTGTTAAATGTTTCTTGTATTTTCTCCATTCTTTTTCTGAGATTTTGGATCATCGTTACTATCATTACTCTGACCTTCTTTTTCAGGTAGTTTGCCTATTTCGTCTTCATTTATTTGGTCTTATATGATTTTACCTTGCTCCTTCCCCTGTAACAAATTTTTTTGTCCTTTCATTTTTTTTTTTTTTTTAATGGGTGGTGCTGTATTCCTGTCTTACTGGTTGTTTGGCCTGAGACGTCCACCACTGGAGTTTGTAGGCAGTTGGATAGAGCTGGGTCTTGGTGTTGAGATGAGGACCTCCAGGAGGTCCAGTTGATATTTCCTGGGATCTGAGGTTCTCTGTTAGTCCAGCAGTTTGGACTCAGAGCTCTCACCACAGGAGCTCAAGCTTGACCTCCAGCCTGGGAACCAAGATCCCACAAGCCAGTCACTGGAGGCTCCTCCCATCCCTTTAAGTGTCCGTGGTCCCCTACCGGTGCCTGGTAGGTGCCCTAGTTGTCCAACAAGTATTTGAGTGCTTATGTTTCAGGTGCTCTATAGGTCCTAGGGATAGAGTCAAAGAGAACAAGATAAAGATTTCAGCTTAAGGGCTTTCATTCTAATGAAGGAAATTGACAATAAAAAAGAAACAAACACATGTATAAATAATTTTAACAATTAATAAGTACTTTGAAGAAAAGGCAGGCTAATGGTATGAAGAGTGATGGGGGGATATTAATGGGACAGACTGTTTCAGATGGAATGGTCAGGACTCTTTTGAGGAGATGATATTTGAGCATAGATATGAGTAAAGTGAGAGAGTAAGTGCTAGGAAAATCAATGAGAAGAAAATTCTAGAAAGTGGGAACAGCAAGTATAAGGGCCATGAGGCAGATCTGAATTCAGCTGTTCAAGAGCAAACAGAAGGCCCATGTGGTGGTAAAGTGAAGTGACATCTATATTTGGAAATGAGGTAGGAGTAGGCAAATAATTTTGGATTAATAGATATATTCAATGAATCAACAAAAATGATGGAGCATTTTGATTAAAAATACCTCAAGAAGTATAAAATATTATAGAAATTAGGAAACATACTAGATATATTTGTAAACAAGATTTTAGCTTGTTGAGTAGGACTTTTTCTGTTGCTTATAATTGAAAAGAAGAGCTAAGCAATACCCTTCGTATGAAAACCTCCAAAGAGATGCCAAAAATTGGGGTCAGTCACTGCCCTCCACCAAGGGTAGGCACACTGTGAGGTAAAATAACCTGCTGTCCTAACAAAAACCAGCACTCAACTCCTCATATGTATAAGGAGAAAACTAGGGAGAAGAGTGGTAAAAGCCAGTAACTCCTGAAGATCACAGACCTCAGAGGAAAAGGTTTCTCCTCTTCCCAAGGGAAGAAGAGAGATTATTCTCTTCTCTTCCTGAAGCCAAATTATGGCTGCCCATTGGGAGAATCATGTGTAAAGAATGTTTGTGTGTGTCTGCAAGAAGCAAGAGAGGTCCACCTGGAGCTGCTATGGCAGAGCCCTGTTGTGAAAGTCTTCTTGGGGAAGTTAAGCATTTGCCATCTGATGTTTAAGCACCACCTGTGAACCAAAGACAGCTGCTCACTTCTAGTCTTCACATTTTTGAAGAGGAGGAGCTCACTGCATTAGCTCACATTAACAGGGAAGTAAGGGACTGGAGTTTGTTCCTGAGAGGGAATACATAGCCCCCTCTATCCCATGCTGGTGTTCTGTGGCTCTTGGAGGGTTCAGAAGATGATGTCAGTGGTTACCCTGACTATATTTGAAGCAGCACAGAGGAAAGGAAAGGGGCAGGATAGCTGCTCAGTGAGGCAAGGGAGGCTGGAGCAGAACCAGTGTCAAAGCCCAAAGTGGACATGGTTACTTTTCCCTGAGGGATTCCTCAGTGATTGGGAGACTCGGATAAAGCTGAACACCATCCAAAGAAAACCAAGCACACCATCAGCAAAGAACTCTCAATAACAGAATCTTTTAGCAGTAGACACAACTGGATTGAACCAGAGAAAGACCTGGGACGCTTTCCCACACCGACACATAGCTGATTATGTAAAATCTCTACTACCCTATCTCCTCTGTCTGACCCCAAGCTAGAAGAAATAAGCACTGAGGAGGAGGGGCCAGACCTCCTTCCAACTTCTCTACTCCAAGCAGCCAGCGTCATAGTTTATGCTTGCGTTAAGGGGAAGAGGAGGTGATCGTATTTATATCAGACACACTATTGAAGTTTTACACTAGACAAAGGTTTAAAATTAGACTATAATTAATAGAAAATGATCGTATGTACCAAGATTTCTTTAAGGAATATGAAAAGGAGATTTGGCACATCATGGATAGAAGCTTTTATTGGAATAAAGATTAACCTATGGTGCATTTATGCACCTATTGAGATACATTATACAATCCAGCAAACTATGAGACATAATAATACAAACTACACAGGAGCTAATAAGGAGTCAAAGTGCACTAATCTAAAATCATAATCTCATGGGGCTTTATGTTATTTAAAAGTAAAGTTTCCTCCAGCTCCTCAGTTTTGACAAAGTATTGATATTGTCAATTGCCTCTTTGGTGTAACAAAGTAAATTAATCTTCCCTCAATCAGCAATGCATAATCCTAACTCTCCAGGCCTTTGTCAAGGATATGAATTCAGAATCTCCTTTTCTGTTCTTATAAAGGTCTTCTGAGAGAAGTGATATTTAGGAATGTTCATCTAAGGAACATAGTATCCCTAGTTAAGGTAATTCAAGTTCTACCTTTGGATCAAGCTAGACCAAAAAGTTTTTTCTTTTCTATAATGAGAATTGTCTAAGTTTCTGTTGTTATCCTTACTGCCAGGAAGTTCAAAGCCAAATTGTCAGCTCTATCAAAGCAAGTATAAACAATATAGAGAGATAGTATATTTGCATTTGTAGTTTTTCTTGAATTTGATCCTTATTTTATCAATATATTTATACATCTTGGGGTGTCTATTTGTAAAGAGGTAGAGTGTAGATAAATACATTTAATTCATATCTCAGGAAAAGTCTGTTCAGAAGACTGAAAGGTGATCCCTCAACATGAAATTCATAAATCTTTATTTTATGCTATCAAATACAAGGAATACATTTATGTATTTGATAAAGAAAACATGAGAAAAGTGGGTTGGAATGGGCTCAGACTTATTCTCAACTCACCACTGGAGTCTTGGTGTCTGTGCCAACAGTTCAGGAATCAGCAGGCTACCTGGAGATGGTTTATAACAAGAAGTACAAAACCCAAGGCTCTTCTCCAACACCCCTCTGGTCAGTGGAGAAAGCCTGCAGTGAGGCAAGAGGGGAAGTTGTGTCATTCTTCTCACCTCTCTATCACCATTTCATCTTCTGCTTGCTAACCTTGATGTAACTTGAGAGCTGTCCTTGCTTTGGCTGTGCAGTCCAGAAGCCAGAACTTCCTCTAGGAAGCTTTTCGTGTTATGCACAGTGGCTCCCCCCAGGACAATCCTCACTCCAGGAGTGGTACGGTTCAGGTTATAAACTGTTAGAGCCTCTTCATAGGTGGCTCCTCCAATTATAAACACAATGATATCCTGATGTCTGTCTCTGAGTGTGCTGGGGCCTAGATAAGGATACAGGTTTTCCTTAAGCTTTCCTTTGATGAGATGGTCCAGGTTCTCATGTAAGAAAGGCTGATGCTGAGCATATACATTTTCTACTCCCTTCAATCTTTTGAGGAAATGTTTGGTAATAGCCACAGCGTCTTTGGGGCTGAAGAGGTCACTTCCTCTGACCCGTTTACCACCATATTCAACAACTGTAGACCCAAGCTTTCGATACTTCTCAGAAACACCTTTATTCCTAAGGTCCATCATAATCCTGGTAGGCTATTGCTGCTGTGTTGCTCATAATGTAGAGGATAAAGCATCAGCAGGCTGCACGCATCAAACTCTGTCACTTTGGGGTTCTGCAGGAGACTCTTTACATTCTGGAGAACACTAGAATGGTCATTTTGACAGGCCAGTTCTTGCTCAACCTCCAAAACCTCCAGCAGATTCCACTCACTGACCAACAGAGACAGCTCTCCAACCACTGTCATGTGCTTTGATACAGTCCCAGACATCTTCTTGAATTGTGGGTAATTCTCAACAAAGGCCTTCATGTCTGCTATTGATTCTAGTTTTTGCTGTTCTTTTGGTTTCTTCTTCTGAAAGTCTTCCATGAGATTCTTTATGTTGCTACCAATCTCAGCAAAGTTCAGGTACATATTGTTAGTGTAGAATTCATCATTTTCAGCAGATAGGACCACCTCTCTCATGTCTTTACTGATCCCTGGCACTCTGGAAAGATCAATCCGATTGTTGTTTATGCCCAGTAGTTCATGGACCATGGCCTGATATGTTCACTGGTTTAGCAATGGGGTGATGGCATCATCGCAACGATCTAAAATAAGTAGCAAGGGAGGAACCTCAGTCCGCCAGAATTCAAACAGTTCATATTCTTTAGTTATCACTTGCTTAACACATTCTACAAGTCTCTTTGCTGCCTCTGATGAAAGCTGGTAATGAATCATGGGACATTTCTTCAGAGATAAAAGGAGAGCTGCCAGTCCTTGAGTTGCTCTGGATAGTTGGACTGGATCCCAATTTCGACCCTGGCAGCAACCCAGAATATTGAGGGAAAACAAATGTGGATTCACAGCAATGTAATCACCATAAAATTCCTGAACCTCAGCCACAACTTCCTGTTCATCAGGTTCAGCTAATGACTTCACATCACTCTTGCTGATCACATTACTGAAATAAATAAAATATATACTGTATTTGGGTCTTCAGAGCTCCTGAATCAGATAATCCACATTCTCCTGCTAGTGTGGGATGGTCTCCTGCAGAGGCAGAGGGTGGCTGTGGCTCACCATGGGGGCAAGGACACTGGCAGCCTGATAAATCTTAAAAATGTTTTTTAAAGACTAATTTAAAAAAATGTTTTAAAATTAAAATGGGTCCAAAAATGTTATCCTCATTCACTCACTAGTTTAACGACATTAACTAGTCTATACTGTATATCCCAATACATTAAACAATAAAGATTGTTTTAGCATTGTTATTGTCTTTTAATTGTAAAAACCATATCTCTGGTTTTTACTATATGTATCACTATGTATTGTAAAGCTTAGCAGATCCTCATGTCAATGGCCAGGAAAACTATCCCTAGCATAGGAGACAGTTATAGCAGGTGCGAAACATCTTATAGAGGACTTTGTTTTTCATTTCATAAAACTTTATTTGATTAAAAATTTGCCTTTTCTGTGTAAACTGGAATGCTTTATTCCTATGCATTTTACAGAGTTACAATCTCTCATTTTAAATATTACCCCAAAAGTAATTTCAGAAAAAAAAGGTTTTTTGAAACTAAACTTGACTTTTAAAAAACCATATGGACAAACAACTCTCAAACAAAATTGGATTAATAATATTTCTTGCCTGCTTAACTACATGACAGATTTCTTGTCCCAGTCCCCTTTCTCAAAAAAAAATCATGTGGAAACTAAGCTAGAGAAAAGATTCTTCCCTAAGGCAGTTAAGGGAAAGGGAAGGGCCAGAAATTTCTTCGGCAAACAAGTATATGCATAGCCATTTGTGTGTTTTGCTTCAAGTACAGTACATTCTTTGGAGGGAAGGTGAGATGTTGTTCAGAGTGGGAGTGGTACTCTCCAACCAGCTGAAGTGCAGGAAGTTATCTACAGCCTCTTCCCCATGCTTGTGGTTGCATCCTGGAATCAACTCTGCCAACCCTATGAGTGCAGTACCAGGTTAAAAGCCAATGCTAGTTTGGCTGAGATGGTCTCTTCCACTGCAAAACAATGGATAAGATGGGACTGAGAAACAACCACTACATGATGACATTCAATAAAAAAGGTTTAGGGAAGATAAAAAAAGGATTTCAAAGACAGGGACAGATAGGCTGGTGAAAAACAAATCACATTTTTGCTAAGAAAATTAGATAAAGGAGAGTGACAGAATGGTGATAGCTTGTTCTTCAGAGGAGCTCTGCATGATCTCTTTTTGCTGAAATAGAGGCCAAAGGTTAATTAATTATATTAATGCTCTTTGTTTTCTCAGCTTAAACAAACTAAGGTGCATGGGTACCTTCAAAACAATACATGATAGGAGGAAATGGATCCACAAATGACAAAATAGCTATGTTTACTCTGGTAACTAGCTCATTCACTAGTTTAACATTGGTCTGTTTGTTATGTACAACCCAATAAACTGGCCAATGAAAGGATCTCTTTAGCATTACAGAGACATAATCTAGGTATAACTTTGAGGGTTTCCGTAAATTAATCAGATTACTATCCTTAAACATCCATGCATTGATATTATCAGGCATAAAAGAACTTGGTTCAAGCCAGGGGACTTGAACCACCCATGACTAGCCACACTGGCACTATACCTCTTTAGCATACTCATCCTTGTGGCCATCAGATGTTTCATTGCTATGACATTGCTAAATATGTAAAGAACTATGGAATAGTTTGTTGGCTGGTGAAAATGCCTGTGGTCTAGTTGCTATTTTACTAGTTATGCAATGTGACATATCTACTGTGGGTTTCTAAGAGACTTGAATCCACAAATATATTCCTCCTGACTCTGCTTCCACATTGCACAGAAGGACACAGGTAAGATAGATTGTCGTATCTCAGAAACAAAGAGGTGGATAACTCTGAATACATTTTCTTCACACCATAGTTTAGGGCAAAGGATTGCAGAATAAAATTTATGATTTCAGAAAAACAGTATAAAGAAAATAAATATTTGAATGAAAGACAAATTTTTGCTCTAAGATACTATTTTTCCCTCTTAGAGATCAATTAATTTAAAACTGATTGGCTTTGTTTTGGTACCCCATAACTCTAAGAATGACTTTTTAAAAATTTTGTTTTATTTATTTTTTTATATAGCAGGTTCTTATTAGTCATCAATTTTATACACATCAGTGTATGCTTGTCAATCCCAATCGCCCAATTCAGCACCACCATCCCCACCCCGCCATGGCTTTCCCCCTTTGGTGTCCATACATTTGTTCTCTACATCTATGTCTCAACCTCTGCCCTGCAAACTGGTTCATTTGTACCATTTTTCTAGGTTCCACATACATGCGTTAATATATGATATATGTTTTTCTCTTTCTGACTTACTTCACTCTGTATGACAGCCTCTAGATCCATTCATTTCTCAAAAAATGACTCAATTTCATTCCTTTTTATGGCTGAGTAATATTCCATTGTATATATGTACCACATCTTCTTTATCCATTCATCTGTCGATGGGTATTTAGGTTGCTTCCATGACCTGGTTATTGTAAATAGTGCTGCAATGAACATTGGAGTGCATGTGTCTTTTAGAATTATGGTTTTCTCTGGATATATGCCCAGTAGTGGGATTACTGGATTATATGGTAATTCTATTTTTAGTTTTTTAAGGAACCTCCATACTGTTCTCCATAGTGGCTGTATCTATTTACATTCCCACCAACAGTGCAAGAGGGTTCCCTTTTCTCTACACCCTCTCCAGCATTTGTTGTTTGCAGATTTTCTGATGATGCCCATTCCAACTGGTGTGAGGTGATATCTCATTGTAGGTTTGATTTGCATGTCTCTGATAATTAGTGATGTTGAGCAGCTTTTCATGTGTTTCTTGGCCATCTGTATGTCTTCTTTGGATAAATGTCTATTTAGGTCTTCTGCCCATTTTTGGATTGGGTTGTTTGTTTCTTTAATATTGAGCTCCATGAGCTGTTTATATATTTTGGAAATTAATCCTTTGTCTGTTGATTCATTTGCAAATATTTTCTCCCATTCTGAGGGTTGTCTTGTCGTTTTATTTATGGTTTCCTTTGCTGTGCAAAAGCTTTGAAGTTTCATTAGGTCCCATTTGTTTATTTTTGTTTTTATTTCCATTACTCTAGGAGGTGGATGAAAAAAGATCTTGCTGTGATTTATGTCAAAGAGTGTTCTTCCTATGTTTTCCTCTAAGAGTTTTATAGTGTCTGGTCTTACATTTAGGTCTTGAGTCCATTTTGAGTTTATTTTTGTGTATGGTGTTAGGGAGTGTTCTAATTTCTAAGAATGACTATTAAAGAAATACCTTGAGTGCATGAAAGGCTCCATTCAGTGGATAATTTTGTATAATGTTTCATTCCTCTTTCTTTCCTTGTTATTCTTCAAATTTCTATTGAAAGGTAAGTAATATCATGAAATTTGATGATACACACTGTTAATGGTCTTTGTGTAGGGTGAATGAAGGCCTTTTATATAGGAAGGAAATCGTTATGGTTATATTTTGACCGACATCCACTCATCCTCTATTTACGTATCCTTAGTCTCTGGTTTTCTATAATTTCTAGCTTATATTCATAGGGTTTTTAAAAAATTCATGAAAGCCCTCTCATTTTTTTTTTCATTTACATGTTCAGGTATACATAAACTTAAGTAACTAGACTATATGAAGGATTTATTTGAGTTTGGAGTCTGGATTTTGGTAAAGAGAAAGAGTCATGGGGTTCTGTTAAAATGAGTCTGACAAGTTTTGGCCCAAAGTCACTCTGAGGGAGAATATGTCTTCCTTTGAAAGCAAGAGTATAATCAATATTTTCATAAAATATTAATATGAAGTAGAATATAGTATGTCAAGCCAGTATTAACATTTCATTAATGAGGATTTCATTTTTTAAAGGCTATATAACAAGAACAGGTTAATCTCATAACCTGAAAGTTTTTACTTCATTATTGTTTCTTTATTTCTGGCTAAATTGTACTTTCAAGTGAGTAGAGAGAAACATGATACTATATATTAAGTAACTTCAAGTAAATATCCATGCTATTCTTCAGTGTTAAGTGATCTCTTGGCTAATAAAAAGGGTAGATGTGATGCTCTCTCTAGTCCTAAGTACAGTGTGCCCCAACGTAGAGGTTTCTTGAGTTACTGTTAGAGAATGATTCCAATTCTTGGCAGTCTAATCCCACACTTCAGTATGGATCCCAACTTCTACATCTGTTCAGATGAGCCGTTGGCTAAATTGCTGTGTAGTAGTATTCAACAATATTTATTTGTCTTATTTATGGTGATTTTTAGGACTGGTCATACATACCCCCTTCCTCCTTCATCCCCTCTCTCTTTTCCATGCATATTTTTGAGAGCCCATATGTCTTAGAAATAAAGTTACTGTCTGTTAAGAATTCACAGTCTACTGGGGTTGAGATAAAAATAAAAAATTCTAGTACAATATGGTAAGTGTTATGATACCATGAGGACACAGAGGAGAAACATCTTATCTAGTTTATGGGGATTAGGGGAGGCAATTTAAAGATTATGCCTGACACAAATACACAGATATTTGTATATACATGTGTTGGCACACATTTTTAAAAACTAGGTTATTATCATTTCAGAAATAAGGTAGTAATGCCTCAGTGTTGGCTGATATGCCTGTCTCCACCATAGTAAAAGAAACACACTGTCTTAATTGGGGGTTAATATTTGCAAACTACTTGACTTTTCTAGTAGAACGGTGGCATTGAGATATTAATGCTTTTCTAATCTTCGCTGTATTTTCAACAGCTGACTTATAGTAAATACCAAAGTAAAACTTTTATAATATGCATGGTAGGGTGGAAAGCATGTCAGATTAGTTTTTAAAAAAATAGGTTTTAGTCCTATATAGAGGCATTAACTATGTGATTTTGACCTATTTAACTTAATTAAACCTCAGTTTCTTCATTGGAAACATGAAGAAGTTTAGCAAGATGATTTAAAAAAAGTTTTCTTCTAGATTTAAACATCTGACTTTTATTGAAAAAATCTGGTTTATATTAACATTTTGAAATCATTATAATCAGAAGACAATAGATTTTAAGTTCCCACTCCTAGGAAGTGCTTGTATTATTGATGTTCTCTCCCTCCCTATAAAATTTGACTTCATCTTACTAGTCACACAGTTCCCATCATACTAGCCAAGACTTGTCAGACTGGTTCTAGTTAGATCATCAGTGACTTCTTTCTTCACCTCAGACTAGCCTACAAAGTTGCTGATAGAGCCTGGATACACACACTTGATGGCAGACCTCGGTCTCCACAGGACCAATCCTTGCTGGTCAGCAATGTATCGGTGAGTTTTCTTCTCTTTTCCTCTGTCTTAAGTTAACTTGCTTAAAGTGGCATGAACCACACCAAGGAATGTGTAGATCTCCAATTTATTATTTGCTTAATGTGGAAAAATACTTTTGATATTTAACATAAAATTATGTCAAGAAATAGGTTTCTTTTCTTTCTATACTAGTGTTCCCTGTCCTCTTGTGACCCATCCCAAATGTTTATGTACTTTCAGAAGAGCTCAACAAAAGATAAAGTCACATGGTGTTTAACAACTGTCTTTTAGTTTGTTTTGTTTTGAGAAAAATAGAATGTGTTTTTAGCTTGGGTTTTATTTGTCCCAAGTTTATTATATTATATTATATATTATATTTAATACTCAAAATTATACATGAGAAAAAAATCTAAAACCATGAAGATCAAACTTACACTTCTTTCTGTAAGTAAATAGTATAAACTAAAAAATATATATATGTTTTAAAAGAACAAGAAACAATTTAAGAAGACAATGTGATTAAATTATTATAGTTGGATTTTTAAAATAAATCCAGTGATATACCTGGTCACAATCAACTTCTCTAATAGAGAAGTCATAATTATTCTGAGGTTGTTTTCTTTAAAAGTTAGAAACTAAACAGTAACAAGATTTCAGTGTACCAGTTTGGGCTCTGAAAATAATTTTATCTTCATGTTAAGAATTCATTTTCTCTGATTGAGATATTGGCATGCTCTTTTTTGTTAATTTCTGTTTTGAGGAGAAAACAGTTTGAAAAGTATAAAGCTTCTAATGGAATCTTAATAGTGAAAAACACTCAGGCCCTGTAGTTGATAGGAAGAAAGTTCTACATAGTCCTCATGAGAAATTTAATACTCTCTATATTTGTTGATGAATCAACTAAGAGCTACAGACATCACAAATTAAATCAGACTTTTCAAGGCTTCCTGCCTTCTGCAAGTACTTCTCTATAATCCATGATGGTTTTGTGTCCTATCCTTTTTACCTGGATTATCTTTAAGAATATTACTATAGAAAACAGTGCTTTTATTTAAACATATAATTTCTATCAAACTCAAGATTCTAAATTGATTTCAGGCTTTGCCTATGCTAAATCTGAGTGAGTCTGGAGTTTGTGTAGGGGAGTTATAATTTGGAGGTATTGGAACGAATTTTCCTGAGTATAGTCTCTAATTTGAAGCAAAGATGTTTTCAGTCTTGCTTCAGAGTAGATGGAAGATACCTCTCAAGGAAAAACAAACAAACAAAAAACTCCTTCCTGATCTAAAACTTGTATACAAAGTGGAGCATATCGATGTTTGAGTCAGCCTAGGAGATGTTCAGAGAATGGGCTAGAGTGAAAAGGGATTAAATTTATTAGCACATTTGCTGGAATAAGTGTACCAACAAGAATGCTTTGAAAAAAGAGGTATATTGAGATACTTGGCAATTTCTTTTTAAGGCCATTTGCTCATAACTGGGAAGGCATATCAGAAACAGGTGGAGAGTTTTATCAAATGGCATGTTCCTTTCTCTTTGACCAAAATTTTGATAGCCCCTTCCTCACTCCACCTGTTCTAAATGAAAACCACTATGTTAGAATTTAAAGGTTAGAAGAAAGTTAGACCAGGTAAACATTATTCTTCAGATGCTATCATTTTTTCCAAACTCTGATTTTATACTATCCTTTGAATATGAAGAAATCAACACATTAATTTTATAAAAACACATACAACAGAAGGTTATACAAACACATAAAAACACATTAATTTTATAAAAACACATACAACAGAAGGTTATACAAACACATAAAAACACATACAACAGAAGGTTAAAGAAGACTTTTTCAGGTATAAGTTTATAGGGAAGAGATTTGAGAAGAGAAGAATATATTTATTAAATATATTTATTATTGATAGGAATGTCTGCCAACTGTATTCACCAGCAACCTCTGACAACCAGCAGACCAAATTTGTAGACATTAATATCTACACATGTTTAGATAGATGAAGGTAAACTGAGTAATATTCAAATGAAACAAAATGGACAACTTTAATTTTTACTTCGTAGGGTAAGCATTATCTCTCAACATGTGACCCATGGACCCCCTCCATTAGATTCACTGGGTACTTATTAAAAACAGAAAAGTCCAGTTCCCATCCAAGAAATTCCTGTGAATCTCTGGTTGAGGCATGGGAATTGTATTAAAAGTTACACAAGGTAATTCTTATTTACTGTACAGTTTGAGAAGAACTGATACAGTACAAAGCCATAAAAAAAGGAACTTGTAAGATAGAAAGAAATTAAAGTGGAAATGAAATAGGTCAGTTTTTGAAGTGGTAACTCTTTGTTTTATTTAAACTGGTATAATTATACCTCAATGGGAGGTGTTCTCTCGCAGTTTACCTTTTCCTCCAAGGGAGAAGAGTAGTCATTTATGCAACATAGTGATGATTAAGGAAAAGAGGATAATTTCAGAATGTCTGGAAAACTGAAGGGAGGATACAGACATAATTTGGGTAGTTTGTGTCAGACAGGGAGAGTGGTCTTATTTGGATTAAGAATCTATTTGTTTACAGGGGAAAATCTCAATGTAAAATTAATCTATTGTAGCAACCTCTTCCTTTTTGCCCTGAAATTAGTCAATAGATAATGATACTGAAGGGTCCCTCTACTGAGGTGCAGGTCCAGAGTTGCTTTATGATAGTGTTCCAAGCGTTTAATGCTGTGCCTCATTTCTCCTTCAGCTAAGATCAGTCCTGGTCCATGTAACAACATTTAATGAGTTCTCATTGTGTACTAAGTTCTGTATGGAAGAAAACTTTGTTGAGCACCTATTATGTATTGCACATTTTGTAAAATGTTACCTGATTGAATTTTGGCAATACTTTGAGAAACCATTATTGTTATCTCTCCTTAAAAAGATGAAATAACTGCAGCTCAGATTGTCCAGGGTTAGTAAGTGTTGGATCTAGAACCTGACCTTGGCATTTCTGGCTTTAAAGTCTATGTTCTTTCTACTGTAACACACTGTCTTATCATGTGTGGGAAGCAAAAAGAAGAGTCTTTGGAAAGTTTGCCCTCTAACAGAAATGGAAAATGTGCACACATGCATATACACACACAGAGAAAATGTGTATGTATGTGTAGGCATACATGTTTATATAATGTATAGGCAAAGAAACAGGTCAATACAGGTTAATATGAAAGAATGCACATATATGTTGACGGAGGAAGGGTGGTGGTATAATTTTACTTTCATTGACAGGTCTTTACAAATGTTTTGAAGAATGCACAGACTACTGTTATGTAATTTTCTTAAAACTGTCTCTGTATTTAAACAAGATAAGAACATGACCTAACTTTTCCGCACTATCTCAAAGGTGATCAGTGACTGAGAGTACAGCACTTCAATTATATCATCACTGTTTTCTAAAAAAGATTGCAACATTTGCTATTGTGTGAAAATCAAGTTCATCTTAGTGCAGCATTTTATGGAAGGAATTCATCAGTCTGTAATAATTATAACTGTCTAGTGAACCTTTGTTATTTTTTCATTATTGTCTGCTTTCCTCCAAAAATATAATTGCTTCAATATAATAAGGGAATAAATAGAAACATTCAAGAAAAAAGCAACATCATGTGCTTCCTTGTCAGCACTGAGATTTATAATTATGCCTGATGCTTTTGTGCCTGACGATGGGGCTATTGGGCAGTTGTGGAGCAAGTCTTCTAAGATGGTCGGTGGTGAAATGAGTGCTCTGTCTGCGTTTCATGGCTTTATCAGGGTTAGATTTTAGAGGAACTCCACTAAGTTCATCTCAAAGCACACTCCTTTGACATATTCTCATCAAAGATGGTGGATAAGAATTGTGGAGAATGTTCTCACGGTTTCAAGCATAATTTGATAGGTTTGAAATGAGTGGATTAGAGGGTAGGAAAGTTTTAAGAGGTTGAGGGGAAAAAAATGCACTGCAGACATACCAGGTCATGCCAGAACCTGCAAGCCGAACCTTCTCCCAGGTACATATATGGCCTGCATGGTTGAGCAATTTCTGAGAACTTTACAATAGTAATTCTGAGATGATAGAACTAAGTTTAGGGGAATCCAAAGTATCAGTCGCCATTAAATTCTATCTTGCAGTCTTTCAACCTTTTATCTGAAGATACCAGATGATGTCTTTTTTTTTGAAGCTGCAAAAGCAAATACAGAAGGATTTAGCACTCTGTTTAAAGTTGAGCTATGATTCAGTGCAGAACAAATAATAATTGCTATCATTTGTTTCACATGTACTGTGTACCAACTACTGTTCTAAAATAGCATGCACATTTAATCTTTATAACAAACAATGGTTATATTATTATACCCATTTCACAGATGAGGAAACTGAGGCTCAGACAGTATTTGCCTAGAGGTGATAATGGCAGAACTGGAAATTAACCCTGGTCTATCTGACTCCAACCCATGATCTTAATCACAATGCTATACCATCCCCACAATTCCTCCTTTATCTACCTAGGTGATGCTACTGCTATGCTGACTTAACTGTTTTACTGTGTTAAAAGATATAAAAGTTATATTTACAAGGAACAATGTTATTGTTCAATGGATAATCTTCTAAGTAGACCTCTGAGGATTGTAGACAGGAAGCATCTATGTGTTCTATAAATTAAGGGATACCACAGTCAAGGATTAGGTAGTTTGCATGTGGTCACAGGAATGGGTGAGTCAGTCAATACTAAAGCTTGAATCTGTCCTCCCAGTTCACCTGTGTACCAAGTCCAATGTTGTCAAGTAGAAGAGTTAAACCAACACAGGTGTCTACCTGACCCAGGAAATATTGTTATTGTTATTACTATTACCATTTGAATTTGTATAGAATTATACGGACTTTTAAAATTTGGTTATTGCACATTAAAAGCTTAGCAGGTCACAGCAAAATCCAGAGAGGGTACATATAGTAGGATATATATGTATATACACATATATATGTTCTTTACACATAATTCCAACATATATTCTTATTTGATACCTATCAACAACTGTGAGGCAGACAATTTTAATATTATCATGATTTTACAGATAGGAAAACCAAAGATTAGGAAGATTGAGATTTCCGAATCTCTGAGTAAGTGATTGGCAGAACTGGAGTTTGCCACACATTTCTAACTATGGTCCTGAACTTTCTAATACTCCCTGCTGCCTCCACTACATCATGATCCCTGGAATCACAAGTGTTCCCCTTGGTTAAGCAGAGATAACTTTCCTTTCTCTTTAAACAATTAGCTTAACCCTTGTGTCTCAACTTTCCTAGTCCAGAAAATACCAAAGATAATAAATAATACAACTAAAATATTTCAAACCAATCTTTCAAACCTTACAGTACATTCAAGTTGTAATTAAGCACTTGGATATATATTACTGGATTCAACAGCAAAGCTAGATTTGGGATTCCTTGTTTTTTTTTAACATCTTTATTGGAGTATAATTGCTTTACAACGGTGTGTTAGTTTCTGCTTTATAACAAAGTGAATCAGTTATACATATACATATGTTCCCATATCTCTTCCCTCTTGCATCTCCCTCCCTCCCACCCTCCCTATCCCACCCCTCTAGGTGGTCACAAACCACCGAGCAGATCTCCCTATGCTATGTGGCTGCTTCCCACTAGCTAGCTATTTTACACTTGGTAGTGTATATATGTCCATGCCACTCTCTCACTTTGTCACAGCTTACCCTTCCCCCTCCCCATATCCTCACGTCCATTCTCTAGTAGGTCTGTGTCTTTATTCCCATCTTACCCCTAGGTTCTTCATGACCTTTTTTTTATTTTCTTAGATTACATATATATGTGTTAGCATATGGTATTTGTTTTTCTCTTTCTGACTTACTTCACTCTGTATGACAGACTCTAGGTCCATCCACCTCACTACAAATAACCCAATTTTGTTTCTTTTTATGGCTGAGTAATATTCCATTGTATCATCTCACACTGGTCAGAATGGCCATCATCAAAAAATCTAGAAACAATAAATGCTGGAGAGGATGTGGAGAAAAGGGAACACTCTTGCACTGTTGGTGGGAATGTAAATAGATACAGCCACTATGGAGAACAGTATGGAGCTTCCTTAAAAAACTAAAAATAGAATTACCATATGACCCAGCAATCCCACTACTGGGCATATACCCTGAGAAAACCATAATTCAAAAAGAGTCATGTACCAAAATGTTCATTGCAGCTCTATTTACAATAGCCAGGACATGGAAGCAACCTAAGTGTCCATCAAGAGATGAATGGATAAAGAAGATGTGGCACATATATACAATGGGTTTCTTAAGTAGAGTTCTAAATCCTTGCACAAAACTGTATATGTCATGGCTGACCATTGGCTTGATGTATAGATTCTTAGAGCTAAAAAGGTCCAAAGATGAGTAGTTTTACACATTGTCTTTACCAGTTGAATCCCTTTCACACATAAGGCTAATGCAAACCCCTGCTGTGTGGAGCAGTGTTGCTCTGGGTGGAGTGGGAATAAGGCTTGGGAGCCTCACCTGTTCCATCTTCTCCTTATCCCCTCAGTCACATGAGGCAATTTGAGGGATTTTTCAACCTGTTTTGAAAACAAATTAATTCCTCATTATGAAGGAGGAATAATGACAAAGCCAACATTTGCTGTGCATGTACTGTGTACTTGGTATAATGCCAATTGCTCCATAAGCGTTATTCCATTTAATCCTTAGAAGAACTCTATAGTTAGGTTCTATCATTATCCCCATTTATGGGAGGGGAAATGTAGACTTAGAGAAGGTGAGTAACTTGCTTGGAGCCATCTAGCTAGTAAGAGGTAGAGCCGGGGCGAAACCCAAGCTGTTTGACGCAAAAGCCCAGACCTATATCCACTAAGCAAGAAAATAGAAGTCATTTGCTTAAAGTCGTAGAACTTTTTACAATGAGATCATCGATGAAAACTTGGCCTCCTTATTTATTAGCATCAGATATATTACTTGTATCTCAAAATTGTGCAGCTAGAAAATATTAAGTAAAAATATTTTATTAAGTAAATATATTTCTTGAATGTCTTCTTCTCCCAAAGATAATTACATAAAAAATCACAATTTACCTTGATTGCAACTAATCTGTTTTGCATATTGCAATAGTATCAGCTTAGATATGAGTGACAGGAAGCTTAGGATAAAGTGGCTTACATAAAATGTCATTTTATTTCAGTTTAATGTAAAACAAGTCTGGAGATAGTCAGGTAGGGGCTGATAGGGAGGTTTACCAAGTAATTAGGAATCTACTGCCGTGCTGTCCTATGAACATATATCCTCCCAGTCATGGTTTAGTATGGTTGCCAGAGCTCCAACTAGCACATCAGGATTCTACCCACTGGAATAGAGACTCCATTGGTCAGAACTTATATTCACAGGGAGAGTCATGGATAAAGGACGTTATTCTATTTTCCAGGGGGCCATATGCTCAACCGAAAATCAAAGATTCTATTATTAAGGAAAATATTTGGGATAGGCACATATGAGTCTGTAGCACAGACATGCTTAGTTCGAATGATGAGACGTATATCGTGTTGTGATGAACAGTAGGCAGATGAATATATGGGTCTGAAGTTTAGACAGGTAATCTGTATTTATAGATTTGGTAGCCATCAGCATTTAGATATGAATTAAAGACATGGACATTAGTGACTGAAAATATTTAGCCCTTTTGGATAAAATAATACTTTTAAAAATAAATTTATTATTTTTGGCTGTGTTGGGTCTTCGTTGCTGCTCACGGGCTTTCTCTAGTTGGGGTGAGAGGGGGCTATTCTTCGTTGCGGTGTGCAGGCTTCTCATTGCGGTGACTTCTCTTGTTGTGGAGCACGGGCTCTAGGCGCACGGGCTTCAGTAGATGCGGCACATGGGCTCAGTAGTTGTGGCTCATGGGCTCTAGAGTGCAGGATCAGTAGTTGTGGCGCACGGGCTTAGTTGCTCCGCGGCATGTGGGATCTTCCTGGACCAGGGCTCGAACCCATGTCCCCTGCATTGGCACGAGGATTCTTACCCACTGCGCCACCAGGGAAGCCCTAGATAAAATAATACTTTTATAATTTTATGGTATTTGCACAGTAAATTCTACCTTATTCTAATATGAATCTGAGCATATTTCACTATGTTATTATTAAAATGCCAATATATTAAAGTATAATTAAGTAAATATATTTATATTAAGTAAATATATAATGATCAACTTCACAAATTTGTGTTCCATCCAAAAGTTAAGACTCAATACTTCCATTATATTATAGGTCAACAACTGAGGCAGGAAATTCATTAGTCAAGAAATCCCTCTTTTGGAAGAATAATACAAACACTAACAAGAGTCAATACATTTCCAGTTGTCTCTCATTGCTAAATTAATTCAGATAGGGTTTTATTATATACAGAAATTTCTAGATTATCTGAGGGATTCTTTGTGTATGGCTTACAGTACTTGCCAGGGAAACAGCCAGAAGGACACCACACAGTCTAGCACATGTTGCAGCTGGCACACTCCAATTTTAAGGCCCATCAGTGGCTTGCACAAAATGCAGTTTTACAAGTCTAGGAATTTAAAAACTGGCTTAGAATGCAGGTAGTCAAGAAACTTAATGACTTCCTCATATGAAACTTGGATTATTTCAAATGACTTGCAGACTCTTAATTTGACCATTCCAAATGATCTGGCATGTAGCCATCAGAAAAATAACATGTGAAAAATTATGTTAAAGTTGATTGTTTAAAAAATGCTAAATTTTAATTATAATAATGTTGAGCATTTTTAGGTTATTTGAGGCATGGAAGGCGAGCTTTGGTGGAAACTAAAGAGCAGCTAGATCAATTAAAATTCTCATTGTTTTCTAATAATAAATGAAGAAAATGAGAGCATACTTTGCATCATTTAAGTTGGGGGTTACAGGATGCTGGAACTTCCGTGATGTTGAATATGCTCTCAGATTTCTCATCTGAGAAACTTAGGACTTAGATGAAAGGACTTAGTCTTTCAATAAAAGTTCTAAGATGGAGACACAGGTCACTGGTCTTCCAGTTCAGAGTTATTTCCACCATATCATGCCAACTTTCATAAGAGGCATCTAGACAAAGTCATGAGAAAGATTTGGTAGAAAGATATCTAATGTTACAAAAAAATTTCTGAAAGGGAGTGCTATACATTAGCAGCTTCAAGAGTGTCTCTAGCTCAGGTTTCTCAACAATTTTTTCTTCTGATACAACAGCCACAACATAGTCACACACTCCCTGTTAATGCTTTTTTTTTCCTTCCACATTTTAAAGTGCATACAATTCCCTATGACTAGCTGCAACGGTGTCTCTTGTCAACATTTCTGTGGGAAACTGCTGCTTTTAAAATTGCTTACTCAGATCATTTTGACTTATTATCTTGAACTGCAAAAAGTGTGAAGAAAATAAAGCAAATATGTTAGTGTAATTGTGTTAAAGTAGCTCACTTTATAATTCTATAGACCCATACTTAATTACTTAATAATATCTTTAAATTTTTTGCACCCCATCTATCTGTGACTGTAAATTTCTAGACGTCAGGCAGAGTGCCAACCTAAATCTCAGTTTGTAGTCTCCTGTGACACATCATATCTGGCTGGGAACTTAATAAAGAGCTAGATGATAACACAGTGGAGACCAGAGACATTCGTTACAGTTGAATTGTCACTAATAGTTATATAACACACGTGTCCAATAAAAGCCTGATGATACCATATTTGTAATCACAAATTCCTTTTAAAGTAGGTGGGAGGAAACATATTATCACTTGAGTTTTATGGTTAGTTAAATATAGGAGTCATTAAGCTATGGGTTTTACCTAAGTTAACAGTTAGTGGTAGGGTTTTATTTCATTCCCAATATTTATTAAAAACTTACTATTGCACTTAGTAATACTACGCTTATTAAAAACTTATTATGGTACTAAGTAATAATATATTTTTATGTCTATGATTTCAACTTTTAGGTACTTTATAATGTGAAAGTGCCACACAGAGCCATTTCAATAATTCGCAAAGTGTTGTCAGATATTTAAAAACATTATCTTAGAGCTTGGTATAAATAATTTCACACTGCTTCCCCCACATAAAATTGTTTTTATTGAATAGTCATTGGTGCCATTTTCCAGTATTTAGGGGCATACTAAGAGTATTATAAAACTAATTTTTGTTTCTATGCTAAGAATATTGTGGTGAATAGAGTTCATGATATTACACAGTATTCTTTTTATTAGAATCTGAAAGAATTGTATTGTGGCTAAGTAATTTCTCAGTTTTAATCTTATGGGTGACATGAAGAATGTAACTGAATAGGGTTTAGTTGTTTTCTTGTTTAGTTTTGTTTAGTTTTGCTTTTGAGTTGGCTGCTAGAAAGCTACAAAGTTTGTCATCTGACTTAAGGAAATATCTAGATAGGAATTATGATATGTAGTTTTAGTACTCTTCTCATTTTGTGTTTTCACTTATGTTTTGCTTTATTCTTGCATCTCTATGTTTAATTTAATACCATATATGTAAATGTAATTTAATACTATATATCATTTAATAATTATATAAATGTAAATATATATCTTTATAAGCTACCTTAAATCAGTCTAGAACACGGTAGAATATAAATAAAAACATTTAGAATAAAAACAATGACTTTCCCACCATTTGTCTTGGTGCTATTAAAAGAAAATGGAAACAGTTGTCTGGTAATTAGACTACCACCTTGTTATGATGTAACTTCTCTTTGAGAACTATTCACAGTTATTATGGTAGGGAATGCACACATAATTCAGTCCAAGGGCCTGGCTGATGCTATCAGACACTTTATAGGTATGTTTGTATAACAGTGGAGACGACAGCAGTAGGCTATTTGTAATTTATTTTTTGAATTGTATTTTATTTATTTTTTTATACAGCAGGTTCTTATTAGTCATCAATTTTATACACTTCAGTGTATACATGTCAATCCCAATCTCCCAATTCATCACACCATCCCCACCCCCCCTGCCGCTTTCCCCGCTTGGGGTCCATACATTTGTTCTCTACATCTGTGTCTCTATTTCTGCCCTGCAAACTGGTTCATCTGTACCATTTTTCTAGGTTCCACATATAGGCATTAATATACGATATTTGTTTTTCTCTTTCTGACTTACCTCACTCTGTATGACAGTCTCTAGATCCATCCACATCTTAACAAATGATCCAATTTCATTCTTTTTTATGGCTGAGTAATATTCCATTGTATATATGTACCACATCTTCTTTATCCATTCATCTGTCGATGGGCATTTAGGTTGCTTCCATGACCTGGCTATTGTAAACAGTGCTGCAATGAACATTGGGGTGCATGTGTCTTTTAGAATTATGGTTTTCTCTGGATATATGCCCAGTAGTGGGATTGCTGGATTATATGGTAATTCTATTTTTAGTTTTTTAAGGAACATCCATACTGTTCTCCATAGTGGCTGTATCTATTTACATTCCCACCAACAATGCAAGAGGGTTCCCTTTTCTCCACACCCTTTCCAGCATTTGTTGTTTGTAGATTTTCTGGTGATGCCTATTCTAACTGGTGTGAGGTGATACTTCATTGTAGTTTTGATTTGCATTTCTCTAATAATTAGTGATGTTGAACAGCTTTTCATGTGCTTCTTGGCTATCTGTATGTCTTCTTTGGAGAAATGTCTATTTAGGTCTTCTGCCCATTTTTGGATTGGGTTTTTTTTTTCACACACACACACACACACACACACACACTGTATTTTATTTTTACAAGAGATAAATTAACTGACACCAAGCATTATAAATGGATGACTACAACAAAAGCAACAATGATTGCATTTACCAAACACGAAACACACTCAAACTATGTCATAATATTGACATTCAGTCCAGTAATCCTCCACTGTAACAGCTCCTTTACTTTGCAGTGAAAATTGATTTGTATATTTTTTGCCTCTGAGTCCTTGTGGGGTTTTTTTGTTTTATTCAAACAGAAATTCACAAAAATTATAATAATCCTCATCAGTTCACTCAGTCCCATGTAATTTTTTTCATCTTCATCTTTTGTTAGCACTTTTATGAATTCATCAGTTTTCCATTAGAGTTCTGAAAATGCTTATTCATACTGCAGTATAGTCAGTTACTAGAAACCTGTACTTGTCAGAGTCTTTTCCATGAATTCCTTGAAGATGAAACCCTTTATAGGAACATATTTGCAAAAGCATCACAGTGGGTTGTTTGTTTTTTTAATATTGAGCTGCATGAGCTGTTTATATATTTTCGAGATTAATCCTTTGTCCATTGATTAGTTTGCAAATATTTTCTCCCATTCTGAGGGTTGTCTTTTCATCTTGTTTATGGTTTCCTTTGCTGTGCAAAAGCTTTTAAGTTTCATTAGGTCCCATTTGTTTATTTTTGTTTTTATTTCCATTACACTAGGAGGTGGATCCAAAAAGATCTTGCTGTGATTTATGTCAAAGACTGTTCTTCCTATGTTTTCCTCTAAGAGTTTTATAGTGTCTGGTCTTACATTTAGGTCTCTAATCCATTTTGAGTTTATTTTTGTGTATGGTGTTAGGGAGTGTTCTAATTTCATTCTTTTACATGTAGCTATCCAGTTTTCCCAGCACCATTTATTGAAGAGACTGTCTTTTTTCATTGTATATCCTTGCCTCCTTTGTCATAGATTAGCTGACCATAGGTGTGTAGGTTTATCTCTGGGCTTTCTATCTTGTTCCATTGATCTCTATTTCTGTTTTTGTGCCAGTACCATATTCTCTTGATTACTGTAGCTTTATAGTGTAGTCTGAAGTCAGGGAGTCTGATTCCTCCATCTCCACATTTTTCCCTCAAGACTGCTTTGGCTATTTGGGGTCTTTTGTGTCTCCCTACAAATTTTAAGATTTTTTGCTCTGGTTCTGTAAAAAATGCCATTGGTAATTTGATAGGGATTGCACTGAATCTGTAGATTGCTTTGGGTAGTATAGTCATTTACACAATATTGATTCTTCCAATCCAAGAACATGGTATATCTCTCCATCTGTTGGTATCATATTTAATTTCTTTCATCAGTGTCTTATAGTTTTCTGCATACAGGTCTTTTGTCTCCCTAGGTAGGTTTATTCCTAGGTATTTTATTCTTTTTGTTGCAATGGTAAATGAGATTGTTTCCCTAATTTCACTTTCAGATTTTTCAGCATTAGTGTATAGGAATGCCAGAGATTTCTGTGCATTAATTTTGTATCCTGCAACTTTACCAAATTCATTGATTAGCTCTAGTAGTTTTCCGGTGGCATCTTTAGGATTCTCTATGTATAGTATCATGTCATCTACAAATAGTGACAGTTTTACTTCTTCTTTTCCAATTTGTATTTCTTTTATTTCTTTTTCTTCTCTGATTGCCATGGCTAGCACTTCCAAAACTCTGTTGAATAATAGTGGTGAGAGTGGACATCCTTGTCTTGCTCCTGATCTTAGAGGAAATGCTTTCAGTTTTTCACCATTGAGACTGATGTATGCTGTGGGTTTGTCATATATGGCCTTTATTATATTGAGGTAGTTTCCCTCTATGCCCACTCTCTGGAGAGTTTTTATCATAAATGGGTGTTGAATTTTGTCAAAAGCTTTTTCTGCATTTATTGAGATGATCATATCTTTTTTATTGTTCAATTTGTTAATATGGTGTATCACATTGATTGATTTACATATATTGAAGAATCCTTGCATCTCTGGGATAAATCACACTTGATCATGGTGTATGATCCTTTTAACGTGTTGTTTGATTCTGTTTGCTAGTATTTTGTTGAGGATTTTTGCATCGATATTCATGAGTGATATTGGTCTGTAATTTTCTTTTTTTGTAGTATCTTTGTCTTGTTTTGGTAACATGGTGATGGTGGCCTCATAGAATGAGTTTGGGAGTGTTCCTTCTCTGCAATTTTCTGGAAGAGTTTGAGAAGGATGGTGTTAGCTCTTTTCTAAATGTTTGATTGAATTCACCTGTGAAGCCATCTGGTCCTGGACTTTTGTTTGTTGGAAGATTTTTAATCTCAGTTTCAATTTCATTACTTGTGATTGGTCTCTTCATATTTTCTATTTCTTCCTGGTTCAGTCTTGGAAGATTATACCTTTCTAAGAATTTGTGCATTTCTTCCAGGTTGTCCATTTTATTGGCATAGAGTTGCTTGTAGTAGTCTCTTAGGATGCTTTGTATTTCTGCAGTGACTGTTGTAACAGTTCCATTTTGAACTGTTGAAACTGTTCCATTTTCGTTTCTAATTTATTTATTTGGGTCCTCTCCCTCTTTTTCTTGATGAGTCTGGCTAGTGGTTTATCAATTTTGGTTATCTTCTCAAAGAACCACCTTTTATTTTTATTGATCTTTGCAATTGTTTCCTTTGTTTCTATTTCATTTATTGTTGCTCTGATCTTTATGATTTCTTTCCTTCTGCTAACTTTGGGTTTTGTTTGTTCTTCTTTCTCTAGTTCCTTTAGATGTAAGGTTAGATTGTTTATTTGAGATTTTTCTTGTTTCTTGAGGTAGGATTTTATTGCTGTAAACTTCCCTCTTAGAACGGCTTTTGCTGCATCCCATAGGTTTTGGATCATCGTGTTTTCATTGTCATTTGTCTCTAGGTATTTTTTGATTTCTTCTTTGATTTCTTCAGTGATCTCTTGGTTGTTTAGTAACGTATTGTTTAGCCTCCATGTGTTTGTGTTTTTTACGTTTTTTTCCCTGTAATTCATTTCTAATCTCATAGCCTTGTGGTCAGAAAAGATGCTTGATATGATTTCAATTTTGTTAAATTTACTGAGGCTTGATTTGTGACCCAAGATGTGATCTATCCTGGAGAATGTTCCATGTGCACTTGAGAAGAAAGTGTAATCTGCTGTTTTTCGATGGAATGTCCTATAAATATCAATTAAGTCCATCTTGTTTAATGTGTCATTTAAAGCTTCTGTTTCCTTATTAATTTTCTGTCTGGATGATCTGTCCATTGGTGTAAGTGAGGTGTTAAAGTTCCCCACTATTATTGTGTTACTGTTGATTTCCTGTTTTATAGCTGTTAGCAGTTGCCTTATGTATTGATGTGCTCCTATGTTGGGTGCATATATATTTATAATATTTGTTATATCTTCTTCTTGGATTGATCCCTTGATCATTATGTAGTGTCCTTCCTTGTCTCTTGTAACATTCTTTATTTTAAAGTCTATTTTATCTGATATGAGTATTGCTACTCCAGCTTTCTTTAGATTTCCATTTGCATGGAATATCTTTTTCCATCCCCTCACTTTCAGTGTGTGTCCCTAGGTTTGAAGTGGGTCTCTTGTAGACAGCATATATATGGGTCTTGCTTTTGTATCCATTCAGCAAGCCTGTGTCTTTTGGTTGGAGCATTTAATGTATTCCCGTTTAAAGTAATTATTGATATGTATGTTCCTATTACCATTTTCTTAATTGTTTTAGGTTTCTTTTTGTAGGTCATTTTCTTCTCTTGTGTTTCCCACTTAGAGAAGTTCCTTTAGCATTTGTTGTAGAGCTGGTTTGGTGGTGCTGAATTCTCTTAGCTTTTGCTTGTCTGTAAAGCTTTTGATTTCTCCATCAAATCTGAATGAGATCCTTGCCAGGTAGAGTAATCTTGGTTGTAGGTTCTTCCCTTTCATCACTTTAAGTATATCATGCCACTCCCTTCTGGCCTGTAGAGTTTCTGCTGAGAAATCAGCTGTTAACCTTATGGGGATTTCCTTGTATGTTATTTGTCATTTTTCCCTTGCTGCTTTCAATAATTTTTCTTTGTCTTTCATTTTTGCCAATTTGATTACTATGTGTGTCAGTGTTTTTCTCCTTGGGTTTATCCTGTATGGGACTCTCTGTCCTTCCTGGACTTTGGTGGTTATTTCCTTTCCCATGTTAGGGAAGTTTTCGACTATAATCTCTTCAAATATTTTTTCTGGTCCTTTTTCTCTCTCTTCTCCTTTTGGGACCCCTATAGTGTGAATGTTGTTGTGTTTAATGTTGTCCCAGAGGTCTCTTAGGCTGTCTTCATGTCTTTTCATTCTTTCTTCTTTATTCTGTTCCACAGCAGTGAATTCCACCATTTTGTTTTCCAGGTCAGTTATCCGTTCTTCTGCCTTAGTTATTCTGCTATTGATTCCTTCTAGTGTAGTTTTCATTTCAGTTATTGTTTTGTTCATCTCTGTTTGTTTGTTCTAGGTCTTTGTTAAACATTTCTTGCATCTTCTCGATCTTTGCCTCCCTTCTTTTTCCGAGGTCCTGGCTCAACTTCATTATCATTATTCTGAATTCTTTTTCTGGAAGGTTGCCTATCTCCAGTTCATTTAGTTGTTTTTCTGGGGTTTTATCTTGTTCCTTCATCTGGTACATAGGCCTCTGCCTTTTCATCTTGTCTATCTTTCTGTGAATGTGGTTTTTGTTCCACAGGCTGCAGAATTGTAGTTCTTCTTGCTTCTTCTGTCTTCCCTCTGTATTATTTGTAATTTTATAAGTAGTAATTTATTTGTATTTCTTTTAAAAACATAGCAATGAAAACATATGATCCATGAGCATGTATTCAAAATTTTAGTTCTGCCCTGGATATTTTAATAGTCTTGTTCAAGACTAAAATAAGAATCTAATAAGATTGAAGATCTCACCAATGCCGGCTGATATGATTCTTCCACAAAGCACAAAGCATCTGAAGTGTTTGTGTGAACAAGACAAGCAGGCACAATCTATAAGGTAAAGAAATGAGCTAGTGCCAAATACTCAACAAAAACTGAATAAATATTTATTAACTAATATTTTAAAACTTAAGCACTGACTTAGGGAATTAGTAATGTCATGAGGTACTATGCTGTTACTTCATTATGGTATCTTTCCTTATGCTTTTGTTTGGATATTGTAATTATATACAGACATTCAATGACCACAAATAAGAAGTGTCTCCTGAAATTAATGTCTCCTTATTTTCATTTATCACTTTCTGAACTATGATAATACTTCACAGTAGATAGATAAAATCATAGTTGGAAAATTATATATTTTAAACAAGTGAAATAGACATATCAACCACAAAGCTTGATTATTATATAAAGTGTTTTATGGAAATCAGGTTTTACTTAAATAGTAATTATTCTTCACAACGTCTGACCTTTCTTTTCTTTTTGTAATATTCCAAGTTCTTTTCTAAGACTAAGGCAGAACAGAAGTGCTTTGAGAGAGGTTGAAACCCATATTGTGGTACTGACAAATGGTCAGTTCAATTTGGCTTAATCAACTTCAGTTCAATCCCCTCTGTGAATATATATTGAGCATCAGAGTGGTCAGAGAATAAAGAGATAAGTAAGGCACAGACATTATCCCCAAGGGGCTCAAGATGTATATTATGATGTGATACTTAGGGGTGAATATAGTTTACTGAAATAAAGGAGACTTTTCTGAACTGGCTCTTAAATGCACAAAGGCTTTTATGATGCAAGCAAATTACAGACTCTGAGTTAGTCCATATAGGAGGCAGCAGGAACAAAGGCAAAGAGCTAGAAAGCTCGTGGGGAAGAGGGGGAATGCCAGGCTAACTGAGGCCAACTTGGGTTTCAAGTGATCCTAGCCATTGGCTCTATCACTTCCAGAAAGAGCACTTACTGTAATGGACAATGATTCAGAGATTGGGGAGGCAGATGAGAAACCTGTCATCGAGCTGGACGATGAGTTTTAGTGACAATTATCAGAACAAAGTTAGTGGTAATGGGATTGGAGACACACTAAATTAGATTTGCCATGCAGTTGAGACTAAAAAATGAAAAGACTATTATAACTTCCCAACACAATTATCATTGACTTGTAGGCTATTGCTTATGTCAGCCATCAGTAAACTATGGCCCAAGGGTGAAATCCAGCCCACGACCTGTTTTGAGCTTGAGTTAAGAGTGATTTTTATACTTTCTAAATGGTTGAAACAAATCAAAATTTAAAAAATATTTCGTGACAAGTGAAAATTATACAATAGTCAAATTTCAGTGTACAGAAATAAAGTTTTATTGGAACACAGCCATGTTCATTTGTATATGTATTGTCTGTAGCTGCTTTTGCAGTACAATGGCAGAGCTGACTAGTTGCAATAGGGAGTGTGTGGTCCAGAATATCTAAAATAGTTACTATCTGGACCTTCACAGAAAACTTTGCTGACCTCTGGCTTAAGTAGTTAATGATGCATTAGCATCACCAGCTTTATAGATATTGTGCATGTGTTCATTCAAAACAGCTCAGCTGGACTGAGCTGATGAAACATTCCAACTAAGAATATCAGCACTGCTTACCATTACAGAGAATGGGCAATGAGTTGGACATCTACTATTAATCGGTCCATGGTGGTGGTGTTAGGAAAGCATTTGTTCTGGTAAACTTTCCTCTGAAGCACTGTGAGCCTTGACTTATGGTTCTCCAGTGCTTGCCATGTGGTTTATTTGTGGCAGTATGTTTTTTCCTCTCTTCTTTTTGTTGTTGTTTCTGCTGCTTTTCTTTCTTATACTATTCTAGAAAAAGACACATTAAGAAGTGATAATGATAATGCACCTCTGGACTTGTCTTCTGGCAATTTGGAGATTATAAAAATATAACCATATTTTAACTGCTATATTCACCTGCTACATTCACCGTCTAATTACACATCCTCAATTGAAAAGAAAAATCATAGAAAGAAATCTGATACCACTGAAGCTATTAGAATTTACCCAGTCTGTCTGAAGGTGGTTTTATAAGAGCAGGTTCATGTAAGTTTCAACAGGCCCCAGTAATGATTGGACAAGTGTTTATGTGCAGGAAGAGGTTAGTTACACAAGTGTCTGTTGATATGTAAAATAGATTTATTCCTCCATTTTACTAATTTTTTTTTAGCACACTTCTACTACATCTAATTTGGAGCAATTCAGTATAGAATCACTTGCTGAGAGAGCAAACAAAAAAGGTAATTAAGAAACAGGGTGAATCAGTTTGAAAAGCAATCTCATACAGACTGGGAAGGGAAGAGATAATGTTTCAAATGAAAAAATCTCAGTAATGTGGTCATTACCATTATTATTAATAATTAAAATAATGATGATAATAATAATAGTCCTTACTATTTGTACAATGATTTTCTACTGGGCAGCTCAAAGTAATGAAATACTTCATCATTTTTATCTCTAAGAGCTCATCAAGTTAGGAAGGGTCTGAAATTCTTATCCTTGTTTTTCATATGGAGAAAATAAGGGAGAGAAGTGAATCTGCTGGTACCACACTATACAGTAGGTTGGTGGTCAGAAACAGAAACATACTCTCTTAACTGTTTATTCAAAGTGTTTTTGATGGATTCTCTTTTTTCCTTATCCCTTACTATCCCTATTATTTCCCTCAAAGCCACCAAAGACAGAGCATCCCTAAAATAGTTTTGAAAGGTGGGAGACAGGAAAAGAAGACACAGCAGTACCTCAAACAAGATAGTGATAGGAACTCCATGAAGAGACACGTATAACCGTCCTCGTTACTTTCTCTCTCTTTCTCTCTCTCTCATTTAATTCGAAAGCCATGATTTTTTTTAAAATCCATCATAACATAAAAAGTACCTAAATTAAAATTAAAGTTGCTCTCTTACTTCTGTTATTCCACTTCTTACTGTTAAAAATTTTGTGTGTCTTTCTATATACTTCACTATGCACCTACACATATAGCTTTATTATGTACAAAAACTGGAACATAGTATGCATATTATTCTGCAATATTTTTTCATTAAAATATATCATTGACATTTTGCATGTTAATATGGGTAGCTCTACCTCATCAATTTAATGGCTGCATTGTTTTAATTTTCTGTCTTAAGAGTTATTGTAGAATAAATAGAACTTGTCTTATATTTCACAGTTCTACATATTCTTTTGATGATTATCAATATCGATTGTTTCCTACATTTACAAATTCATGTTCTTCATCTGACATGTGTTGAAACTAGTTGAGAAGCCCTTCCCTCCCCATATTCCCTCCAAACTTTTGCTTATGTCTGCTATATGCATCTCCTTTCTTCTGCAAGAAATGAATAGCAAGCATTCAGGGATGAAGGAACAGGAGTCAATTTATAAGTTTCTTACGCATGTTTTCACGTAAGAAGTGTGCAGAAGAGAAGTGGAGAAGTCTTTTTATATTACAGTAATTGTCATTGTAGGAACAGGTGCTTGGAATCCCACTCAAGGGAGAACTGGAGATGGAAGAGATTGGGGAGAGAAAGATAGTTTCCTCGGCTACAGCCCCATGGGGATATCACAGAAATAAGGGAGGAGACCAAGTAGAGTCCCTGGAGCCTTCCACTACATTCCAGTGACTTCAGCAGGGCAGAGTCATGTAGCGATGAAACTGTTGACTTCTGCAACAGTGTTCCCACCAAACAGGACATTGAGACAGAGCCAAGATGGGATGATGGTATGCCAGGGACCAGAATGATTATATCACTTCCTGGTCTTGTATCATCAGGAAACAGAGTTCTCTTGATTTCTGTAAGCAACGATTATTTACTGTGAAATGCTTCACAGTTTCCAAGAAGTTTTCACATTCCTGATCTCATTCTGGGTCCCACAGTCAACCATGTGCTTTAAACAGAATGGGTAGGCTGTCTCTTATTGACAGATGGACAAACTTAGTTCAGAGTCTAAATAACTTGTCCAAGCTGGTAAGGAAAGGGCTGGACTTGGAATTCTCTTTATTCTGAAGCAACCCCAGGTGCTCCTTCAGGATAAGACTTCCCTTTCCCTCAGTTCTTGCACCAGACTGCTCTGGAGATAAGAACACATGCCTTGATTCTACCAACGTGCTAAATACCTCAAGAAATTTAAAATAACAGCATCGTATTTAAACAACTTGGCCAACTCTGACTTATTTCATTTTCCCTAACTTTTGAGTTTGTTTAGCAGCTATTTTAACACAAGGGAATGACAACCTTACTAATCAAACAAAAATCAGGTTGATCAACATTTTTCAGTAACATGTATTTTTGAAGGCAGAACAAATGGGAGAGGTTGAGGAAGTTTCATGCAGAAGGGATTTCCTGCAGCATTGCTGAAGTTTAGAGGTAAATATTAGCTCAAACACTCAGGTTCTTTAGAAGAGACCTCTGGTTATCTCTTATGTGTATCTTCTAAGTTTGTTTCAGAAAAAATAGTAAGAGAATAGAATTAGAAACTCTGCCCTCAACCTAATATGGTTCAAACTGTAACATATATCATAGGCCATTTAAGATTCTACAGTGGAAGTGCCCGACTTGGTATCTTGCACATAGCTGGCTCAGCAAATCATAGCTAACTCTTAAATAGCACTTTCTACATGCGAGGCACTGTTGTAGGCACTTTACATACAGTAATTCATTTAATCCTTACAATAATCCTATAAGATTGGTACTATTATTATGATCTTCATTTTTTGAATGAGGAAACTGAGATACAGAGAAGTCAAATTACCTGCCTAAGGTCAAGCAACCAGAGCCAGGAATGGTTTCAGCAGCCAGGGATTAGGATGTGTTCTAAAACAAAACAGTACTCTTCCTTCTAACTGAGTGTCCTGAATTAGTTCCCCAGGAATATCTACTTCACCTAAGGAGTGGCTATGGGTGTGCACTGTAATATAATCCATTGTTTGCTTTCTTTCTCAGGCCAGCTGTGGTGAGGGCCAGGAGGAGAGCTTGTTTGGAGCCCTGGGTTATTGGCCTCATCACCTTTATATCCCTGATTGTCCTGGCAGTGTGCATCGGACTCATCGTTCATTATGTGAGATACAGTAAGTATGGGTTGCCCTGGCATCAAGTGATTTACCTCAAGTATTTCCTGATTATATACCTGTTTTGATTTGCCTCAAGCTTATTCATTCATTTCTATAATTTGTTTGCATAGCCGGTACAAAGAACTCTTTACCAGCCTTGTTACTCATTTAACCCTCACAAGCCAAGGAGGATTCTTTCTTCTATCTTTGATGTAGCAATGCTTCCTGCTGGGAATAGCATGCTAGTTTTCATATTCATTAACAGCAATAATCAAGTCTTAATTAAGGGAAAACCATAGGAAAGCTACAGTCCAATGTTTGGGGTTGTTTGAGGTCATAGGACAATCATCTTGATTTAAAATAACTCCAACTCATTGAAATCCCGACAGCTCAATAAATTGTACAATCAGGGATCATAGGGAAGTAGGCTCTATTTTGTACTAGTAAGTCGGGAAAATGCTTATAGTAATATATTGCTGAATAAATGCCTATTCGTTATTTTAAAATCATCTTGGTATATATTGCAAGTGATTAAAGGAGATAGGATATGCTGAGAATATTAATTACAAAGAGGTTCACTCTGTGGTAATCAGGTACCTCCCTGCTAGATGAACCCTGAACACTGCTATGTTATTAGAAAGGTCCCCAGGGTACTTCAGAACTGTTCTTCTAGGGCATAACAACCCTTCTGAAGTTTCCTTCTTACTCTGTCTCAGGTTTTAATTTGTTGACTACACTTTGACCTATTTGTTTAATATCTCCTTTAGTGACTAGATAATGCTTTGATGTTCAAGACCCTGTAACCAAAGAAGCTAATCACTGGATTCTAATTGAATTGGGAATTTGTAGCAGTTGCTTTTTTGTAAAGAGAGATGGTGATCTGTAAATTGGTTATCTTCTACTAGCAGACACAAATCCAATCTCAATTTCCTAAACAAGGTGGATTATTCCTGAAAGAAAAAGTATTCAAAGATTTTTGGGGGGGGGGGTAGAATTTGCCCACATGCAGTTCTTTGAATTTGGACTATCTGCATTTTGATAATTTCTCTGGAGCATGTTTTTTAGTATAAAAAGAATAGCTAAAATAACTTTATAATTCTACAGTTCTGTTCTGAATATATTAAGTCCCATTATGTTGTAAGCATCATTATTCCTCTCCATGGACACCTATGTTTTACTCATTTTTATATTTCTAGAACTTATTAAAGAACTTATTAGGTGCATATTAGATAATTAATGTTTACTGAATACTGAATGATAAAAATAAATGAATTATACCTATGATATTTTCTTGGGGCATATTTTGGTTTGTCTGACTTAACAAAGAATTCCTAGTCATGTTAGGGATCTTATTACTTCAGTGAGAGAAAATGTTCTTACTACTTCTCCTTTGCCTCTTCCCAAGCCAAGTATTATAAGGCTTACAAATCTTACTCATATGCATACAATAAAAACCTGGTAAGATTTCAGTAACCTGTTCCTGTGTACCCTATTGTTGGGATGATCAGCTAAGTAATATGGAACACACAACGTCCACTGCCCACACACCACACCTGAATAAACAGCAATTGTTATGATATGTGTTACTGTCATATTTGTGATCTGTCTTTTGTTTAGAGATATAACCTAAGAACAGAGTAGATATAACACATGAGAATTTAGGTGCTGGCACGCCTAGATAACCAAACTGAGCCAAACAAATCTATTGTAGAAACAGGCAGATAAAGATGGAGGTGATCAGACTGCATCATTTTGGCATAAAACCCAGGACAGCATAGAACTGTGTGTTCAATTTTTATCCAGTGGCCTTTGGGACTGCGTTTCTGTCCCTTTTGTGATTTGACTGACAGCAGGTGAATCTATTATGAACATCATTGTAGGTTATAGAATCACAAAGCTGTTAGAAAATTATCAGCAAACTCATGTTCATCCTTATTTTTCTTTTCTGTTAATATTCTCAATAATATTTTTCAACAACTGCACATGCCATATAATTCTGGTAACTGGAAATATGTTTTTGCACCTAGCAACCTATTTGAGTCTATCAGGCAAATTAAAATATTGACTATAGATAAGTTGTTCATTTGGTTGAAGTGTATAAAATTGCTGATATTTGACCATTTTTAACCTATATAAATGGCAATTTCAAATAATTCAATCTAATAACTGAAAAGAAACAGGTCTAAGGATGTAGAAGAGTATGTTTTCCTCCTCTTTAGAACCTTACTATTCAACATGTGGTTAGGTACCAGCAACATCTGCCTCATCTAGGAACTTGTTAGAAATGCAGAATCTTGGGCCCAACTTTATTTTTTTAATTAATTTTTATTGGAGTATAGTTGATTTACAGTGTTGTGTAGTTTCTGCCATACAGCAAAGTGAATCAGTTATACGTATTCATATATCTACTTTTTAAAATTCTATTCTCATATAGGTCATTACAGAGTATTGAATAGAGTCCCCTGTGCTATACAGTAGGTTCTTATTAGTTATCTATTTTATATCTAGTAGTGAGTATATGTCAATCCCAATCTCCCAATTTATCCCTCCCCCCATTTCCCCCTTGGTAAACATAAATTTGTTTTCTACATCTGTGACTCTATTTCTGTTTTGTAAATAGGTTCACTTGTACCATTATTTAAAATTCCACATATAAGCAATATCATATGATATTTGTCTTTGTCTGACTTCACTCAGTATGACAATTTCTAGGTCCATCCATGTCACTGCCAATGGCATTATTTCATTCTTTTTTATGGCTTTCTTATTCCACTGTGTATATGTACCACCTCTTCTTTATCCATTCCTCTGTCAATGGACATTTAGGTTGCTTCCATGTATTGTAATAGTAAATTTACAATACAATACAATTTACAATACAACACAATTGCTATTGCAAATAGTACTGCAATGAACATTGGGGTATGTGTATCTTTTTGAATTATGGTTTTCTCCAGATACATGTTGGACCCAACTTTAGACCTAAAGTAAACTATTGGTCAATATTTAGATAAATTTAAAATGTTACTTGAAATTATGTATATTGTGATCTGCTTGCATTTCAGGTCAAACAGTCCTCAGGGCAAGGGCAAGGTCATTCAGTGAAAGAGAGGGAGAAAGGCAAATCCTCCCTAGACCCTCACTTAAGTGGCTAATGCTCAGAAGACCCTGACCTTTCAGTGTCATCCATCTCCTTTATGCATAACCAACCCCTCCCCAGGCCTTGTCCGAGTCTGACCAGAGGTTTCCCTTTCTGTACCAACAAATCCTCTGGATGGCTAGAACGTTCTTTTGGAATTTACTGGTAGTTTTTTTTTTTCTTATATAACTCTCATGTAAAACTAGAGATTTCTCCTATAGTCTCAGTGAGTGTATTTGGTTTTTTCCACTCCAAGAAGCAATATATAATGAAAATTTGTGCTTTGGGAATTAGACCTTAGCTTGAAACCCAGTTCAGTCTTTTCCGGCCATGTCACGTTAAGGCTGGGCAATTTATTTACACTTCTGAGATGGTAATCCTTATCTGTTAAATGTGGATAATACTACTTTCTTATGGGAGTTATTTTAAATTGAATGAGATATGCAAATATGCTTGGGACACAGGTGTCTAATGTTAGTTTCCTTTCCCTCTGGGGTTTAAGTGAGGGAAAGGATGAGAAGCAAGAGAGCACCTGAGATTGATGAGGCACACTCCATTTTCCTATCATAACCATACGCAACCATCATGTTCCAGATGCTTGGCACAGAGTCTCTCACAGAAAAGATAGTCAGCTGAATATTCATGGAATGAATCTTCTGAGCTCTGCGCTTGCTTCATGTACAGGAGGGTAGAGGAAAAGCTTGAATTGTTGCACTAATTCTTCAGCAGACCAAAAACATGGGCTGCTTGAACTGGATGCAGAAAGTGGAGACAATGGCTAAAGAAACAGACAAACCAATTCCTATGGCTGGTGGGAGAAAATAAATAGAGTGACAAGGGAACCAGGTGAAACTAAGTAGTGTCTCTGGAGGGTTATGTCCAGTGGCAACTCTACCTCCTTAAACTTCTATATACTGAGCTCCTAGCATTTTAATCCCTACCCTCATCTCCTTATCCAAAATAAATATTCTTACACTAGAGTCCCTATGGCAAGAATTGATGTGTAGTTTATGGAATTGGAAGAAATCTATTTTTAAAATATAAAAATGCATTTACTCTTGGGAAGCTTCCGAATCTATTCCTGTTGATATGCTCAGATGGTGTGACTTACTGCTTCTTGTGGCTTATTCAGGAATGGATAACACATGATTAATTAGCCTACAGGAACACCAAGCATTTCACATGGCTTTTATACTCTAAATCTTATGATGATGAACGTTGTTGTCTTTTATTTTGAGATAACCATGAAGGTCAGAACAGGATGATGGAGATGTTGACCAGGGTAGCATTGTTTCCTGTCTCAGTCTGTCTAGCAACTACCAAATAGGGAAATGATGATGCTTTACACACATCTGATAAAAAGTATGATGAATTTTTTCCTCTATCCTTGTAGATAAAAAGACAACCTACAATTACTATAGCACATTGCCATTTACAAGTGACAAACTATATGGTGAGTTCGGAAAAGAGGCTTCTAAAAATTTCACAGAAATGAGCCAGAAAATTGAATCAATGGTAAGCATTTTATTCCCACTTCTAGGGTATTTGCTATCACTTTTCACCATAATTTTTAGTATCCTAGTTTCTCAAACATCCATTCAACTGATCTTGTATATCTTGCAAAATGGGGAGAGGCCCTACCTGAGAGATATAAGACAAAACTAACAATACATGAATTGGAGGAATATGCCTTACAGGGCTAAACCTAGTGACGTTTAGCCATTTCTTTTTGTACCTCCTACTCACCCTTCCTTAGCTAGTGTTACAGTATTGATCAGCAGAGTCTAGAAATTCTGAGAATGTTAGGGTGACCCAAGATACAGTGTTGTATCATTGATTTCCTAAAGAAGAGACCTTTAGCAAAAGGACACAAGATTGAAACTATTCAGACACATACTTGAGAACTATCTTAGTATTTTAAAATATCCAACCTTGGACAAGTTTTTGGTACATAAGTCTACAGGAAATCCTTGGATATTCACCTTTATCCTTAGGGCATCAACATTCATCCTGAGGAATGAACTGAATATTTTAAATAGTGGAAAATTTAGCAGTATAGGCCAAAAGAGCAAGAGCCTGGGTGATGACTTCTCTTCATTGTCAGACTACTTAGAGAATAATTTAGACTTTTCCTGGTAGTCTGGGAAGTAATTAGTGAAATGATGTGATGGAAAGCACCCTAAACTAGGAGTTGGGACACCTAGTTCTAGTACCATTTACTAGCCAGTGATGTGTCATTGACATATCTCTTTATCATTCTGGAAAAATTCTCTTATGTGAAAATTAAGGCACTAGACTAGAAAATTTCCAAATTGTCTTCCAGTTCCAATATCCTGAGTGAGAACAGAATGGCAGTGGCCCACCTAGAAACTGCCTGGTAGACTAGGAGCCTGAGGATTTGGATACTTTGCTGAGAAGAGGGTCAAATCCTGGTTGTATTTGTACTTGTAAACACCAAACCAGGGAAATATCAAATAAGCTCTTTTTAAGGAGCTATATTTTAGGAGATATATATATATATACTTAAAATATAACATATATTAAAGGAAAGGAAATAGAACTAAAGAGATCAAGTAAAGATGCAACTATTTTCCTTGTTTTTTGTGCCATTCACTAAAATTTTTATAAGATCCAGACTGACTTAAACATATAGGAATATAAATAAGACTCTAATACTCTTAAAAATTTTGAAATTGTTTGATAAAAAAATAAACCTTTAAATAAATATTTCCAAGTGAATGCTGTCATTAGAGAACTCATTTGAATTGTGCTGATTTGTCTCATAATTGAAGTAACTTTCCTTGGGCACAAAGACTCAGAAGTCAAACAAAATGTAAGAAAGAATAAAAAGGCTCATTGTTTCTGTCAGTCAATTACCAGCTTGTAGTATCTGTATTTGGTAAATATCCATACAGTGAAAACAAGAAACACTTGATGTGTTTATCTTGACTTTTAATTTAAAAATTTAAGGTGGCTAGAATTCTTATTTGTAGTAGTAAGAAATACCTCCACAAAATACATTCTTCCACCCTACTAGAATAAACCTTATAGGAGGTATTAGGCTATGTATCCCAGTTCACCTGGGCCTTCCTAAGAGCATCTTGAGTGCTGAATTGAGTGCAGATTATGACAGGATATTTGGTAACTTTTTCACCAGGTTTGAGAACCATGTGACACCATTATGCGTTCATTTCCCTCTTCCAAGTACTAATCAAGCCCGACCCTGCTTAGCTTCTGAGATTAGATGAGATCCAGCATGTTCAGGATGGTGTGGCCATAGATTGTCCTCATTTTTATGATCTACCACTTGACAGAGCTTTTTCATTTCCTTTGTTTATCTACTGTAAAAGTCTGTATCTCACGGTGTGGATGCTTACTCTTACTTTTCAAAACCCAATCTGTTTATTCTCTTTTGTCTCTTTCTGAGTGTAAAATAGAAGATGTCACTCCTGGCCCCCCTACTATGGTTCCCCAGCTCCTATAATTCCTAAGGCAGAGTTCAGTTGAAATCACTGAGTAGAATACAAAAAGAGATCCCTCAAGTTTAGCACATTGTGAAATGTCAGTCAATGTGTTTTGTTTTTAAGTTTTTTAAAAATGTTTTTAAGCTTTGAATCAATTTGCAGAATTTCAGAAAATTATCCTTGCCGACGTATTTTGAATATTTTTGGAACAGGTGAATAATGCATTTCATAAATCTTCATTGAGGCAAGCATTTGTCAAGTCTCACATTATCAAGTTCAGGTATGTAGATTTAAAATGCTGACTTCTGAATATAATTTAAAACTAAAGCTGTTAACCTGGTCAGTAATAAATACTGTTGAAGTGTTAATGATATGATATAATTCAATTCAATAGACGTTAATTTGGTACCTGCTCTGTATAAGTCATGGGTTACAATGTGCCTTACTCATTCTTTAAATTCAAAAGAAGGCATTTGCAAGATGATTTTGAGGGACAGAAGTGTTATTGGTGGCTATGTTATAGAACTGTTTTTTTGTTTGTGTGCTTTTTTGGAATCCCTAATTAGCACAAATAGGGACCTAAGCCACATCCCTCGGTTTAATAGCAAATAAGTGTCCTATGTAAAATAGTGTAGTAGATGAGATTTTTCTTCTCCTCTTGGTTCTCCTTCCTACCAATTTTCTTTCCTTTCCTTCATTCCACTCATTTTTTCTACAAATACTTAAGATCTCAGATCTAATCATCAACCATCAATAAATAGAATCCAGAACATAACATTTTAAGCAAAATACTATACGAGGATCTTAAGTAATGTATTATCTTAATACAAATTATTTTTATTTTTCAAAATAAAACAAGAGCTATTTCCAACATTATTTCAATGACAAAAACTCCAAGTTACTTCTCAGTCTATTACTTAGTTGACATCTCTGAGGTGTTAGTTTGCTCACTTTCTCCTGAAAATTCCATACTGTTTGGTGTTTGAATTTTTACTTTTTCTTAGATCTGCTTCTCCAGTTCTTAAATTTTCACTCTCTCAAGGGGACTTCATCCACCCACAACATGGTTTCATGTGCTATTGAAACCCAAGTTTCTATTTCCAGTCTAAACTGTTGTCCTGATTTTTAGAACTATATGCCTGCCCATGCACACCTCCACATGGAGGTTTCACAGAAAATTCTTAAACTCAAGAAAAACCCAATCACACTAATGAGAAAACTGGAAGTCATCCCACACTCCTTCCTTTCCTGGGCCCCTCGCACTTTATGAATAACTACCAATTCTGTCTTCCAAATAACTTTCTATTTTGTTTAGGCCTTCATCCCAGAAATCTTGCTACTCATTATTCTTTCTTCTGTTACTACAATATGAAGAAGTGTAATTTGTTGGAAAGATAAAGTCAGTCTTAGAGATGTTGATTTGAGGTACTAAGGGACCTTACGAGCCTGAAACATGCGTCTGACGTAAGGGAGGAAATGGAAACTGAGCTGAAGACATAAATTTGCTCAACATCAACTCAAAGTATTAGAAAGTGTGGGTGTCAACAGAATTTCTCAGAAAAGGAGTAATGCAAGAAAAAAAAGGATGATGAAGAAAGCTTGAAGAATGACAGTATTTAAGGAAATAGAAGAAAAATAGGAACCTAGGAAATAGGGAAGGGGCAGGAAAAATGAAGAAACAAGAGAGGCACCACTGAAGGTAACAACAGAACGTCTCAGGGAGTGAGTGGTCAGCATCAACAAGACTCCTGAGATGCCAAGTAATGTGACTAGAAAGAATCCATTGGAAATGTCAATGAGGAAGTCATTAGTGTTCAAGCAGAGAAACAACTCAGTGGAACAGAAGGGGAGGATGCAGACTGCAATGAAGTAAATATGAGGCAGAATGTAATTTATCCATTTAAGAAGGTTTTCTGTGATATGAAGGTGTGAGATAAATTGTATAGCTGGGGTAGAGGGAGAGTTTTGTTTGTTTTTGTCTCTATTAGCCAGCCAGTATAGGAATAGTTTAAGATAAATAAGAGTAAGTAATAGATTATAGGGTTGCTGAGGCAGTGAAATGGGATGAGATATATAACAATAATCTCTTTAAAGTCCTATTTGTTTTTTTCATATTACGAAAACAATAGAAAATTTTATAAAATTCAAATAACACAGTATTACAAAAAATAGAACGCGAAAGCCCCCTCTCCAATAATTTCACACCCAGAAATGATATGTTTTGTTAACAAATTATATTTAACATTTTCCCAATGACTGCATATAGATCTATTTCATTCTTTAGCTGGCTGTATAGTATTTCACTACAAGTATATGTCAAGATTGATTTAGCCAATGCCCTTTTGATGAACACTTGGGTTGTTACATATTTTTCTGATTTAAAAATAAGGTTATGACAACATATGTGTATGTATCTCCTTGCACACAAAAGAGTGTATTTGAAAATTAAACTTCTAAAAGCAGAAATGCTGCATCAAAGAAGATGGATAGTCAAATTTATAACAGATAAACTGCCTTCCAAAAATGAGATTCTAATTTATATTCACACTTACAGTTTGGGAGCATAGGAGTTGATGCAGTATACAGTGAGGAGTAAAATTGTTTGGGGTTCTGGTTCAAGATGGTGAAGTAGGAAGAACTGAACTCACCTTCTCCCATGGACACACTGAGTCTGCAGCTACATAAGAAACAATTTTCCCTTAAAAAAAAAGAAAGTTGGTTGAGTAAATACTACACATTGGGCAAATGAGAAGAAAACCACATTGAAGCAGGCTGGAGACAATGGGACACAATTCTGTCATAAACTCCACCCCAGCAGAGCAACCCACACCAGAAGAAAACTCAAAACCCAGAGATTCTCCCTGGTGACTGAAGGGTTCGAACCCCATATCAGGCACCTCAACTTTTAGGATGTGCACCTGAGAGATGAGCCTCCAAAACATCTAACTTTGAAAATAAACAGTGCTTGAGTTCTGAGAACCACAAAACTGTAGCCACCTGGGAGATGGCTCTTAAAGGGCCCATGCACTTAGGCTCACCCATCCCAGGGCCCAGCACTGAGGCAGCTTATTGCACCCAGACTAAAAGGGAACTGATTGCATTTGAAAAGAAGGGGTAGAGTAACTGACAGAGAATGAGAAAGTGTAGTCAAGGATGATTCCAAATAAATAAATAAAGGATGATTCCAAAGTAGTAATTCATTCAAATAATGCTAAAGCTAGTGAACACTCTATCTTGGAAATATAATCATGTGAAGTCAAAACAACTTGCTCAAGCTTTCTAATGTCCTTAGGATTGGGAGTTGTTTAGGATAGCCTGAAGGCTGCTTAGGAGAAATCACTGGATTTACTTAAGCCACTGGAAATTAAGCCTGAAAGTCAAAGCCAGAGTTGATTTCATATTTACCATACATTTTATTTGATAATTTTGAATGGTTGACAAGAGAATTGTTTTTTATATTAATAACCCAAGTATTTAACTAGATCCTATGGTGGTAAGGGAGATCATGAGCATACTAGTTGCTTATCAGAGAGGCTGAGATGGGAGTTCTGTATATGACAAACAATAGGAGTATAGAAGAAAACAAATTAAAACTTTTAAAATTGCATTTATGGATTTGTTTTGTGTTTGTGTTTGTGCTTCAAATGAATGATAAAGAAAAAAATAGAGTTTGATATTACCATAAATCTTATTTGGAACTTTATCATTAAAAACCATCTTTCTCTTTTTTTTTTTTTTTTCCTTTTTGGTCCATAGTCAAGAGGAACATGGAGTATTGGCTCATATGCTGCTGATTTTTAGATTTCCCTCTTCTGAGGATCCTGAAACCATAAATAAAATTATTCAACATGTTCTACATAAAAAGCTGCAAGATGCTGTAGGACCCCCTAAATTCAATTCTGAATTTGTTGAAATTAAAAGTAAGTTTATTTCCTATTATGTAGTTCAATTCTCTTACATAGACTAGCTCCATGTTAAGTTTGGTCTTGGGCACTGATTTTTTAAAACGTTTTTGGATGTCTTTCATTGTAGGGATCTTGCCACCAACAGAATATTTCTTTCGGACTAAATTGGTTCTAATGAAGTTTAAAATTTTTTAATACTACCTTAAACTTACACCACTCATGCAAGTCTGTCATTAATCCCTGAGCCTGTGTTCTTTTTCTATGTTGGGGCTTACACTTTAGCTATAGAATCCAATGATAAATGGAGAAAGTGGCTTTGTGCGTTTATTCCTCTTCTTTTTCTTGTTGCTTACTTTTTATGTTCTGAGTATGATGCATGGAAAGATTCATGCCATCCACATATTTGCTTTCAAATGTCATTAGCTTCTTTACTTAGGCCCTTTACTGATGAAAAGTTTATAATTTAGTTTCTGGTATAAATTATTTTTGGTATATTTTACAACTAATTTGAAAAATCTGAGGTTTTTGTTTTAGCTTCTTTACTTAGGCCCTTTACTGATGAAAAGTTTATAATTTAGTTTCTGGTATAAATTATTTTTGGTATATTTTATAACTAATTTGAAAAATCTGAGGTTTTTGTTTTTGTCAGGGGAGGGGGACAAGATAAACAGTGATAGGTCCTCATTACTAGAAAGTATAAAAATAGGAGATCCTTAGGGAAAATAAAAGACTGGTTAAAGCTAAGTCATGTGCTATAGAACAACGCTAGTCTGTGGAAATATTGTGCCAGCCACATGTATGATCTTAAACTTTCTAGTAGCCACATTAAAAAAGTAAGAGTAAACATGTGAAATGTATTTAAATAATTTATATATTTAACCCAATATATCCAAAGTAGTACTATTTCAACAAGTAGTCCAATAACTGACTACTGGTTGAAATGCTAATGTAATTTACATTGTATTCACAATGTAATTTATATTGACAAATAGCCCATGTAAATATTACTCGTGAGATTTTTTTTTGTAATAAGTCTTTGAAATCGATTGTATATTTTATATTTACAGCGCATTTCAGTCACATTTCAAGAGCTCACTAGGCGCATGTGGCTAGTGAATAGAATATTGGATATGGCAGCACTAGAAACTAGAGAAGAGGGGACAAGTAGAAAGAATGAATACAAGTGCTGATATAAAAGCTGACAGATGTAACTAGAGGCCTAACCTGGTGGTCAGCCCCTCTACTTGCTTAGAAAAGGAGGCTCACTTGTCAGGGCCAGCTATGTAATTTGTCGGGCACAGTGCAAAGTGAAAGTGTAGGACTCTTTGAAAAGCAATTAAACAATGCTGTTAAAGGTACTAAGATATAAGACTTTGCTTTCTTTCATGGTCTCTCTCGACTTATCATGGCATTTTTACTTGTTAATTAATGATTTCTAAGTGAAAAAATCCAAACTTTAAATTACTAGCATGAGTTTTGCTGTTCACCTTTATATTGTGAAATGTCAATTTCAAATGTAAATATAAAAGCATTTAACTTTTATTTGGAATCATGAAAATTATACAACGGTATTTCATAGCTCATCCATGCATGTACTTTGGTTCCATGCAATGGAAACACTACAGAAGTCTAGCTCAACATTTTTTATTTCCCTTCTTGATACAGGCACATTTTACCAATGCTCTCTACCTTCAGCTTATGTGAGGAAGAACCAAAAGATCCTTCTATGTCATTATTTTCAGCTGAAGCTGTTGGTTAATACAAAGAAATAACAGGAGCAAGAAAGGATATGAGAGGGCCCCTTAGTCATTCATGTTTATTAGAATGCCATTGCCTTCTTTTGTGTTCTAAGCAAGTTCTGGTTCAAACAGAAAACAGCCTCCTGAGACTGTCACTGCTCTCTGCTTACACAGTGGTAGACATCACACACTTATACTCACTTTGAGTTTGCTAAACATTGTGGGTCCACTGGAATTCTTAGTTCTTAGGATGTTGTGCATGATATATACAAATGGGGTAGCAAGAATCCATGGGCACACCTATTGTGTATATCACCTCTGCCCATGCCATCTCTATTATCCTGTCAAAATTCACTTCCAAACATGTTATGAGATAAAATTATTATGAATTTCAAGACAGTGAACATTAAACCAAGTGAGATGTCATGCTGAGAGCAGGACTCAGTGCAGATACACAAGTCACACACCCATGAAGTCAGCTCTGTTAGTAGTATTGTATAAAAAAAAAAAAAGAAATTCAACTAAATAAATTTAAAGATCTAATTGTCTTTATTTAATGATTCACAAATTGTGCAGCATTCTGCCTTAGCAGATAGATAGGAGCTCTGAGGAGCTGTACAAAATGGAAGATTTTTATAGCCAGAAGGAGGTGAGACAAGGAAGCTTTCTAACAGAGTGGACTGTGTCATGAAAGGGCAACTTCATTTGGGGGTAGGTGGGGTCTATCAGACAGATTACTTCACTGGTGCCGACCAGGTAATTCCAGATTGACTGATTAAAGGTCACATTCCTGAGACATGCTGAAACTGCAATTAGGCTAGGTATTAGGTGGTTTGCTGATGTAGGACTTACAACAAGTCACTCCATTTTGAGTCTCCTTATTTCTTTGTTTAACAGTATCAACATGCAAAGCCATTTAAAGCTTGTGTTTCCATATTTATTTTCTGTTTGGATGATCTGTCCATAGTGTAAGTGGGGTGTTAAAGTCCCCTACTATTATTGTGTCACTGTCAATTTCCCCTTTTATTGTTGTTAGCATTTGCCTTATGTATTGAGGTGCCCCTATGTTGGATGCATAAATATTTATAACTGTTATATCTTCTTCTTGGATTGATCCCTTGATCATTATGCAGTGTCCTTCTTTATCTCTTGTAACAGTCTTTATTTTAAAGTCTATTTTATCTGATGTGAGTATTGTTACTCCAGCTTTCTTTTGATTTCCATTTGCATGGAATATCTTTTTTCATCCCCTCACTTTCAGTCTGTATGTGTCCCTAGGTCTGAAATGGGTCTCTTGTAGACAGAATATATATGGGTCTTGTTAAATAATACAATAGACCAGATAGATTTAATTGATATTTATAGGACATTCCACCCAAAAGTGGCAGAATACTCTTTCTTCTGAAGTGCACATGGAACATTCTCCAGGATAGATCACATCTTGGGTTACAAATCAAGCAGTGGAAAATTTAAGAAAATTGAAATTGTATCAAGCACCTTTTCCAACCAAAATGCTATGAGATTAGAAATCAAGTGCTGGAAAAGAAACTGTAAAAAAACAAACACATAGAGGCTAAAAAATATGTCATTAAATAATCAAGAGATCACTGAAGAAATCAAAGAGGAAATAAAAAAATACCTACAAACAAATGACAACGAAAACACAATGACCCAAACCTGTGGGATGTAGCAAGAGGAAAGTTTATAGCAATACAGTGCTACGTCAAGAAACAAGAAAAATCTCAAACAAACAATCTAATCTTACACCTAAAGCAACTAGAGAAAGAAGAACAAAGAAAACCCAAACAGTAGAAGGAAAGTAATCATAAAGATCAGAGCAGAAATAAATGAAATAGAAATGAATAAAACAATAGCAAAGATCAATAAAACTAAAAGTTGGTTCTTTGAGAAGATAAACGAAATTGATAAACCTTTAGCCAGACTCATCAAGAAAAAAAGGAGAGGACTCAAATCAATAAAATTAGAAATGAAAAAGGAGAAATTACAACTGACACCACAAAAATACAAAGGATTATAAGAGAACACTACAAACAACTATATGCCAATAAAATGGACAACCTCAAAGAGGTGGACAAATTCTTAGAAAGGTACAATTTTCCAAGACTGAACCAGGAAGAATTAGAAAATATAAACGACCTATCACAAGTAATGAAATTGAAACTGTGATTAAAAATCTTCCAACAAAAAAAAGTCCAGGACCAGATGGCTTTACAGTCGAATTCTATCAAATATTTAGAGAAGAGATAACACCATCCTTCTCAAACTCTTCCAAAAAATTGTAGAGGGAGGAACTACAATTGTAGAGGAGGAATTGTAGAGGGAGGCCTCATTCTATGAGGCCACCATCAACCTGATACCAAAACCAGACAAAGATACTACAAAAAAAGAAAATTACAGACCAATATCACTGATGAATATAGATGTAAAAATCCTCAACAAAATACTAGCAAACAGAATCCAACAACACATTAAAAGGATCATACACCATGATCAAGTGGGATTTAGCCCAGGGATGCAAGGATTCTTCATGATACACAAATCAATCAATGTGATACGCCATATTAAGAAATTGAAAAATAAAAACCATATAATCATTTCAATAGATGCAGAAAAAGCTTTTGACAAAATTCAATGCACATTTATGATAAAAACTCTCCAGAATGGGCAAAGAAGAAACCTACCTCAACATAATAAAGGCCATATATGACAAACCCACAGCAAATATTCTCAGTGGTGAAAAACTGAAAGCATTTCCTCTAAGATCAGGAAGAAGACAAGGGTGTCCATTCTTGCCATTATTATTCAACATAGTCTTGGAAGCCCTAGCCATGGCAATCAGAGAAGAAAAAGAAATAAAAGGAATCCAAATCAGAAAAGAAGTAAAACTGTCACTGTTTGCATGTCATGACACTATACATAGAAAATCCTAAAGATGCCACCAGAAAACTACTAGAATTAATTGATGAATTTGGTAAGGCTGCAGGACACAAAATTAATGCACAGAAATCTCTTGCATTCCTATACATGAACCACAAAAGATAATAAAGAAAAATTAAAGAAACAATCTCATTTACCATTGCAACAAAAAGAATAAAATACCTAGAAATAAACCTACCTAAGGAGGCAAAAGACCTGTCTGTACTCAGAAAACTATAAAACAATGATGAAAGAAATAAAAGATAACATAAACAGATGGAGAAATATACCATGTTCTTGGATTGGAAGAATCAATATTGTGAAAATACCTATACTACCTAAAGCAATCTACAGATTCAGTGCAATCCACATCAAATTACCAACGGCATTCTTCACAGAATTAGAAGAAAAAGTTTTACAATTTGTATGGAAGCACAAAAGACCCCAAAGCAATCTTGAGAAAGAAAAACTGAGCTGGAGGTATCAGGCTCCCTGACTTCAAACTATACTACAAAGCTATAGTAATCAAGACAGGATGGTACTGGCACAAAAACAGAAACCTAGATCAATGGTACAGGATAGAAAGCCCAGAGATAGACCCATGCACATATAGTTATTTAATTTATGATGAAGGAAGCAAGAACATACAATGGAGAAAAGACAGCCTCTTCAATAAGTGGTGTTGGGAAAACTGGACAGCTACATGTAAAAGAATGAAATTAGAACACTCCTTAACACCATACACAAAAATAAACCCAAAATGGATTAAAGACCTAAATGTAAGACTGGAGACTCTAAAACTCTTGGAGGAAAACATAGGAAAAACACTCTTTCACATAAACCACAGCAAGATCTTTTTTGAACCACCTCCTTGAGTAATGGAAATAAAAATAAAAATAAACAAATGGGACCTAATGAAACTTCAAAGCTTTTGCACAGCAAAGGAAACCATAAACAAGACAAAAAGACAACCCTCAGAATGGGAGAAAATATTTGCAAATGAAGCGACAAAGGATTAATCTCCCAAATATACAAACAGCTCATGGAGCTCAAATCAAAAAAAACAAACAACCCAATCCAAAAATGGGCAGAAGACCTAAATAGACATTTCACCAAAGAAGACATACAGATAGCAGTGAGGCACATGAAAAGATGCTCAACATCACTAATTATTAGAGAAATGCAAATCAAAACTACAATGAGGTATCACCTCACACTGGTCACAATGGCCATCATCACAAAATCCACAAACAATAAATGCTGGAGAGGGTGTGGAGAAAAGGGAACCCTCCTGCACTGTTGGTGGGAATGTAAATTGATACAGCCACTATGGAGAACAGTATGGAGGTTCCTTTAAAAACTAAAAGTAGAACTACCATATGACCCAGCAGTTCTAGTACTGGGCATATACCCTGAGAAAACCATAATGCAAAAAGACACATGCACCCCAATGTTCATTGCAGCACTATTTACAATAGGCAGGACATGGAAACAACCTAAATGTCCAATGACAGATGAATGGGTAAAGAAGATATGGTACATATGTACAATGGAATATTTCTTAGCCATAAAAAGGAATGAAATTGGGTCATTTGTAGAGATGTGGATGGACCTAGAGTCTTTCATACAGAGTGAAGTAAGCTAGAAAAATAAAAACAAGTATTGTATATTAACGTATATATGTGGAATCTAGAAAAATGGTACAGATGAACCTATATGCAGGGCAGGAATAGAAACATAGATGTACAGAACAGATATGTAGACACAGGTAGGGAAGGGGAGGGTGGGATGAACTGAGAGATTAGGATTGACATATGTACACTACCATGTGTAAAATAGCTAGTAGAAACATGCTATAAAGCACAGAAAGCTCGGTGCTCTGTGATGACCTAGATGGGTGGGATGTGGGGTGAGTCGGGTGTGAGGGAGGTCTAAGAGGGAGGGGATATATGTATACATATAGCTGATTCACGTCACTGTACAGCAGAAACTAATACAACATTGTAAAGAAAATATACTCCAATTAAAAAAAATGCAAATCCAGAATTTTCTCTAGGAAAAGCTTGAAATAAAGAACAGATTATTGAAATAGGGAGACTAGTGGTGGTGTTTTATTTACTGAGAATAAATGGTCGCTTCTTCCTCATTTTTGTCATTTTCCCCAAATATAGCCAGAACAGAGAAAGTTAGAAAGAAGCCTCTCAAGAATACAGATTTTTTTTTTTTGGTAAATCAATACTATTAAATACTAAAATAAAAATTAACTTTAAAATTTTTTGCATTTAGAACTCCCATCTTACCAGGTTCTAAGAAAATAGGTTGGGCCACTGGAAATCTACTGAGTCAGGAAATTTGAGTTCTTAAAGTTTTATGTATCTGTCGGTTGGTTTAGTGTTTGTATAGCATTAGGGCCTGATTGTTGACAAGTCAACAAACTAAGGAGCCACTGGCTAGAGTTGAATGACAATTTGAGGGCAAACTGTCTTGCTAAAACTTCAGCAGAAAGAAGACCTGGAAAAGGATAACATTTGCTTTTAAATGGGAATAAGGACAAATTTATGGCCACTGGAATATGTTATACAGATGGAACTATGACTATGAGTTTGGTAAAAAAAAAATCTGAAATAATGGGCAATAAAAATACTATCGCATCTGGGGAATCAATACTCTGGTTTAGAATAGTATGTCCCACGCAAAAGGCTGAACTACCTGCATCTTATTTCCGGCTATAAAATTCAGATTTCTGGGTTTCAGCACAAAGCTACTGAGTCAGAATCAGTGGGAAGAGGAACAGGAATTTACAGTATAAAGATGCTCTCTAGGTGACTTTTAGCCACACTAAAGTTTAAGAAACACTGTTCAAATCTCCCTTCTCCCCAAGACAATGAACGTTTTCTATCTATGATAAACTAACTGTGTTGCTTTTTTTTTTAACAACATAGAGATACTATCCGATAATGGAATTGAGCAACCTTTAGTATTTGAAGTACTCAGAGGCATTATGAAATTCTGATGTGCAGACCCTGTTCTATTCACCATTTCTGTGTGTTTCAGAAATCAACAAGACAGAAACAGACAACTTTCTAAACAATTGTAAGTTTAATATATTTATTAAAATTGCATTACCTGAATGAAAAATTTAACTCTGGATTATTTAGGCTTACTTTATTGGTATTATAGGGTCAGAACAAAGTTTGATCTGTGCACAGCTCATGGTATTTTATCTTATTTCTGAGGCACATTTTATTGCAAAAGGATAAAAACTGGGAGGACTTTGGAATGGGTGTATGGGGCTTGTGGCAGATGTGTAGTGGAAGAGAGTAGTACAGTTGTTAAAGAAAAGGCAAAAATACTCCTCAATGTTCTGATTGCAGATATCTACAATATACTCTCATGAACATTTTCTAAAGATTATATAAAAGTAATCTGTATGTTGCTATTTGTCAGCTAGAGGCAGAAATTTAGTGTTACTCTACACTAAATAAAATCTTGATGTTATTAATCCCTATTGTAAAAATTACAGACAATTACGGGGTTGGAGTATAGACTGATGAAATTATTGAAGGCCCAGATAATATCTTCACCCATATTTTAAAAAAATACTGACTCAAGGCTTAGTATTTCCTTTCCCCTATAGCAGAGTACCCTACCATGATTTAGAGAATACATTTGATATTTAACAGAATTAGTACACAATACATTTATGTTAAAAGATGAAAGGAAGTGTGTTATTCACTAGCTCAGAATGTTGGTTAATTCACAAACTTAACTAAACATAAAAACCAAAGGATAATCCCATTACCTAAATGGCATATATTTTTGTCACCAATATTTAGTGGGAACTTGCTATGTGCTAGTGCTGTGCTAGTCAACAGGGATATAAAATGGATAAGATTTACTCCTTGCTTAAGGCAGCTCATACTCAAATGAGACTAGATATATGAGACTAATGCATAAACAGAGTTCTAAAATAATAGTTCTCAAACAGGGGCAATTTGGCCCCCAAGTGACTCTGTCCTATTGTGGCATTTTGGTTATCATGATTGTAGTGGGGGGATGCTACTGGTACTAGTGTATATAGGCCAGGGATCCTTTAAACATCCTATTATGCATGAGACGGCTGCCCACACAAGGAATTATCCATCTAACAGTGTCAATAGTGCCAAGATTGAGACATCCTGTTATAAACAATAACCCTCATACTAATATTAGACATATATACACACAATAATATAAACTAATATATATTAATCTATTATATAGAGAGATATATATACACAGAGTATTATTATTGTTATTATTATTTTGATGTAAGCATCAAGAAAGTCATAAGTAATCCAGTCTGGAGGCAAGGGAATTATTAGGGAAGGCATCCTAGAGAAGGTCATGACTGATTTAAATCTTACAAGATGAAAAGGAGTTAAATAAATGGAACACTATAGTTTAAGCAAAGGTAAGCGCAAGAGAAAATATTTGATACTGTTGGAGCACAAAGTATAAGAAATTTGAGACGCAGTAACACAATTTGATACTTAAAAAACAACTGCTAACTAACGCATCATGTCTTTTGCAGGCTGCGGGACACGAAGGAACAAAACTACAACACAGAGTCTCAGGATTGTTGGTGGGACAGAGGTACAAGAGGGTGAATGGCCATGGCAAGCTAGTCTGCAATGGGATGGGATCCATCGCTGTGGAGCAACTTTGATTAATGACACATGGCTTGTGAGTGCTGCTCACTGCTTTAGAACGTAAGTCCTGAACCTTGAGAATGACTAAGGGTAAGCAAAGTGCACTGCGGCTTGGCAGGAAGGAAATACCTCATGAGAGATGAGTTTAATACAAATTAAAGATCATATACATATGAGAGTGGGAAATTCATAAACCTTAGTAAGAGGTTTTATAGTTTAGAAATGGAAATGGTACCAAAGTACATGTAGATAAATTATCCATTGACAACTACACAATAATTTATCAAAGGAAGCAGGAATTTGAGAGTCATCTATCAGGGATGGAGGCTAGGTGGATTGTAGGTTTGACCCTGATAGGGAAATTCCACGTTGTAAGAAAAAATTAAATATGAAGAAATTTGGTAGTAACAAATTATACAACTGAATAGGTCGACTAGTTATATTTCAATGAATTTCAATTCAATCTTCCAACCCAGTGCAAAATGCCTACAGTATACAGGATAAGTAATACTTTGTTAAATTATTGTATAACATTTTTGATTTTCAGAGAAATGTGTGGATAGGCAACATGGTGCACATAGAATACATTCAGTTCTCTCATTCTGTACAGGATATGCTTTCCATATGTCCCCTGGAGTCAACTGATGCCCAGAAATGTCAAAAGGTCCTAGGATCTGGAGTGGGTGACTCAGCATGCTGAGTGGCGTGCATATCCTAAGAAACATGCCAAGGTGGAATTTCCACCTGATCTGACACCTGAGCCTTAGATTGGAAAGAGTTTGTATCTATGCATATAAACCATCATTTTAAAAAGAACACTTACATTGATACTTTTACACTAAATTATTTAATATAAATAGTTATATTGGTAAAAATGGTAAAGTAGGATTTGTTCCTCATACTTTCTCCTCAGGTATAAGGACCCAGCCAGATGGACTGCTTCCTTTGGAGTAAAAATAGAGACTCCAAAAATGAAACAAGGCCTCCGGAGGATAATTGTGCATGAAAAATACAAATATCCATCACATGACTATGATATTTCAGTTGCAGAGCTTTCTAGCCCTGTTCCCTACACAAATGCAGTACACAGAATTTGTCTCCCTGATGCATCCCGTGAATTCCACCCTGGTGATGAGATGTTTGTGACAGGATTTGGAGCACTGCAAAATGATGGTGCGCATCTGAGGAGAAAGTCAAATCATAGTAATTTAATTTGGTATTCTAAGGCATTTAAACAATGGAATGCCATTATGCCAAAATATGTCTGTGGGTTGGTCATATGGACCGGGGCCAAGTCAGGCCCTACTTGTGAACTAAGTCATTTAGAAGACACATAAATTCCTTCAGGCCTTAGGTTACTATCAAATACATCACTACCACTATAGTAACTGTGCTTGGTAAGGTGTCTGAAAGAGTAAATATATCTGAAATTTTTATTAGGGTATTAACCACATAAGAGATTAGGGATCATTAATACATACAACCAGTTGTGAAGATCAGAGAATCATAAAGCCACCATTCTCCCCTGCTGAAATTATCTTCTAAGCTTAACAATGACAGAGAAATTACTTAAACAACTGGAGCTTCTTTCCTAGGCACCTAACTTCATTTAAAATAGTTAGAAAAGAATTCATTTCCCAAATTTTACTGTACCTGAAAAAATATGTATCCTAAGATTCTATGCCACCACCTTATCTAATAATTAATTATAAAAGAATTTCTTCAGGTTTATAGAATATATGTAGATTTATAAATATGAAGTCTATTTTTTTCCTTTAGGAAGTAGTCAAAATCACCTTCGGCAAGTACAGGTGGATCTCATAGACACTAAAATCTGTAATGAACACAAAGCTTACAATAATGCCATAACTCCTAGAATGTTATGTGCTGGATCCTTGAAAGGAAACAGAGATGCGTGCCAGGTAAGTGGTTTGCTACATAATTTTTTGTTCACCTTTTATTTTTAAATAATTACAGCTTTACAGGAAGTTGCAAAGATAGTACAGAGGGGTCTCATCTATCATCACAGAGGTCTGTCTCCCTTTATAATAACATCTATTTCCCTCTCCCAACACTTTACCATCACTAACACCTGGCAATCACCAATCTGTTCGCCCTCTATAATTTTGTAATTTTGAGAGTGTAGCATCATACAGTAACCTTTTTTTAGAATTCCACTTTGATTTATTTATTAGTGTTTTTGACCAGACTCTCGCTTTGTAAGAAAATTGTGTGGTTCCTCTAAGTTAAACACACATAACTTATCAGAGTCTACTGGCACTGAGATTTTACTAGTTTGACTGGGGTTTAGAATAGAAAATGTACCTCCCTTTAAGTCTCTTTAACCCTCCCTCATTTATAATATTAAATATTAATAAATATTAAATATTTCCTCTCTATATGCTGAGAGCCACATCAAACAGTGTTTCTGCTTCAAGTGCCAAATGTAACTTAGAAAACTCAAGAGGAGAAGGGAAGTCTATTTACTCGTAATTTGTTCTTTCTTTCCCTCTGGTTTTCTAAGATTATTTTTATATCATTTCTTTCCTGTTTCAGAAACTTCCATTAGCCATTCTTTTTTTTTTTTTTTTTTTTTTTTCTGATTCTTTTTTTTTTTTTTTTTAAACATCTTTATTGGGGTATAATTGCTTTACAATGGTGTGTTAGTTTCTGCTTTACAACAAAGTGAATCAGCTATACATATACATATGTTCCCATATGTCTTCCCTCTTGCGTCTCCCTCCCTCCCACTCTCCCCATCCCACCCTTCCAGGCTGTCACAAAGCACCGAGCTAATATCCCTGTGCCTTGCGGCTGCTTCCCCCCAGCTATCTACCTTACTACGTTTGTTAGTGTGTATATGTCCATGACTCTCTCTCGCCCTGTCAAAACTCACCCCTCCCCCTCCCCATACCCTCAAGTCCGTTCTCCAGTAGGTCTGCGTCTTTATTCCTATCTTACCCCTAGGTTCTTCATGACATTTTTTCCCCTTAAATTCCATATATATGTGTTAGCACATGGTATTTGTCTTTTTCTTTCTGACTTACTTCACTCTGTATGACAGATTCTAGGTCTATCCATCTCATTATAAATAGCTCAATTTCATTTCTTTTTAAGGCTGAGTAATATTCCATTGTGTATATGTGCCACATCTTCTTTATCCATTCATCCGATGATGGGCGCTTAGGTTGTTTCCATCTCTGGGCTATTGTAAATAGAGCTGCAATGAACATTTTGGTACATGACTCTCTTTGAATTTTGGTTTTCTCAGGGTATATGCCAAGTAGTGGGATTGCTGGGTCATATGGTAATTCTATTTGTAGTTTTTTAAGGAACCTCCATACTGTTCTCCACAGTGGCTGAACCAATTCACATTCCCACCAGCAGTGCAAGAGTGTCCCCTTTTCTCCACACCCTCTCCAGCATTTATTGTTTCTAGATTTTTTGATGATGGCCATTCTGACTGGTGTGAGATGATATCTCATTGTAGTTTTGATTTGCATTTCTCTAATGATTAATGATGTTGAGCACTCTTTCATGTGTTTGTTGGCATTCTGTATATCTTCTTTGGAGAAATGTCTATTTAGGTCTTCTGCCCATTTTTGGATGGGGTTGTTTGTTTTTTTGTTATTGAGCTGCATGAGCTGCTTGTAAATTTTGGAGATTAATCCTTTGTCAGTTGCTTCATTTGCAAATGTTTTCTCCCATTCTGAGGGTTGTCTTTTGGTCTTGGTTATGGTTTCCTTTGCTGTGCAAAAGCTTTGAAGTTTCATTAGGTCCCATTTGTTTATTTTTGATTTTATTTCCATTACTCTAGGAGGTGGGTCAGAAAGGATCTTGCTGTGATTTATGTCATAGAGTGTTCTTCCTATGTTTTCTTCTAAGAGTTTGATAGTTTCTGGCCTTACATTTAGGTCTTTAATCCATTTTGAGCTTATTTTTGTGTATGGTGTTAGGGAGTGATCTAATCTCATACTTTTACATGTACCTGTCCAGTTTTCCCAGCACCATTTATTGAAGAGGCTGTCCTTTCTCCACTGTACATTCCTGCCTCCTTTATCAAAGATAAGGTGTCCATATGTGCGTGGGTTTATCTCTGGGCTTTCTATCCTGTTCCACTGATCTATCTTTCTGTTTTTGTGCCAGTACCATACTGTCTTGATTACTGTTGCTTTGTAATATAGTCTGAAGTCAGGGAGCCTTATTCTTCCAGCTCCTTTTTTCGTTCTAAAGATTGCTTTGGCTATTCGGGGTCTTTTGTGTTTCCATACAAATTGCGAAATTTTTTGTTCTAGTTCTGTGAAAAATGCCAGTGGTAGTTTGATAGGGATTGCATTGAATCTGTAGATTGCTTTGGGTAGTAGAGTCATTTTCACAATGTTGATTCTTCCCATCCAAGAACATGGTATATCTCTCCATCTATTTGTATCATCTTTAATTTCTTTCATCAGTGTCTTATAATTTTCTGCATACAGGTCTTTCGTATCCTTAGGTAGGTTTATTCCTAGATATTTTATTCTTTTTGTTGCAATGGTAAATGGGAGTGTTTTCTTGATTTCACTTTCAGATTTTTCATCATTAGTATATAGGAATGCCAGAGATTTCTGTGCATTAATTTTGTATCCTGCTACTTTACCAAATTCATTGATTAGCTCTAGTAGTTTTCTGGTAGCATCTTTAGGATTCTCTATGTATAGTATCATGTCATCTGCAAACACTGACAGCTTTACTTCTTCTTTTCCGATTTGGATATCTTTTATTTCCTTTTCTTCTCTGATTGCTGTGGCTAAAACTTCCAAAACTATGTTGAATAAGAGTGGTGAGAGTGGGCAACCTTGTCTTGTTCCTGATCTTAGTGGAAATGCTTTCAGTTTTTCACCATTGAGGATGATGTTTGCTGTGGGCTTGTCATATATGGCTTTTATTATGTTTAGGAAAGTTCCCTCTATGCCTACCTTCTGGAGGGTTTTTATCATAAATGGGTGTTGAATTTTGTCGAAAGCTTTCTCTGCATCTATTGAGATGATCATATGGTTTTTCTCCTTCAATTTGTTAATATGGTTTATCACATTGATAGATTTGCGTATATTGAAGAATCCTTGCATTCCTGGAATAAACCCCACTTGATCATGGTGTATGATCCTTTTAATGTGCTGTTGGATTCTGTTTGCTAGTATTTTGTTGAGGATTTTTGCATCTATGTTCATCAGTGATATTGGCCTGTAGTTTTCTTTCTTTGTGACATCCTTGTCTGGTTTTGGTATCAAGGTGATGGTGGCTTCGTAGAAGGAATTTGCTTTGGAATTCCTTCGTAGAAGGAATTTCCAAACTCTGCTATATTTTGGAAGAGTTTGAGAAGGATAGGTGTTAGCTCTTCTCTAAACGTTTGATAGAATTCACCTGTGAAGCCATCTGGTCCTGGGCCTTTGTTTGTTGGAAGGTTTTTAATCACAGTTTCAATTTCAGTGCTTGTGATTGGTCTGTTCATATTTTCTATTTCTTCCTGATTCAGTCTTGGCAGGTTGTGCATTTCTAAGAATTTGTCCATTTCTTCCAGATTGTCCCTTTTATTGGCATAGAGTTGCTTGTAGTAATCTCTCATGATTTTTTTTATTTCTGCAGTGTCAGTTGTTACTTCTCCTTTTTCATTTTTAATTCTATTGATTTGAGTCTTCTCCCTTTTTTTCTTGATGAGTCTGGCTAGTGGTTTATCTATTTTGTTTATCTTCTCAAAGAACCAGCTTTTAGTTTTATTGATCTTTGCTATTGTTTCCTTCATTTCTTTTTCATTTATTTCTGATCTGATTTTTATGATTTCTTTCCTTCTGCTAGCTTTGGGGTTTTTTTGTTCTTCTTTCTCTAATTGCTTGAGGTGCAAGGTTAGGTTGTTTATTCGAGATGTTTCCTGCTTCTTAAGGTGGGCTTGTATTGCTATAAACTTCCCCCTTAGAACTGCTTTTGCTGCATCCCATAGGTTTTGGGTCGTTGTGTCTCCATTGTCATTTGTTTCTAGGTATTTTTTTATTTCCTCTTTGATTTCTTCAGTGATCACTTCATTATTAAGTAGTGTATTGTTTAGCCTCCATGTGTTTGTATTTTTTACAGATCTTTTCCTGTAATTGATATCTAGTCTCATGGCGTTGTGGTCGGAAAAGATACTTGATACAATTTCAGTTTTCTTAAATTTACCAAGGCTTGATTTGTGACCCAAGATATGATCTATCCTGGAGAATGTTCCGTGAGCACTTGAGAAAAATGTGTATTCTGTTGTTTTTGGATGGAGTGTCCTATAAATATCAATTAAGTCCATCTTGTTTAATGTATCATTTAAAGCTTGTGTTTCCTTATTTATTTTCATTTTGGATGATCTGTCCATGAGTGAAAGTGGGGTGTTAAAGTCCCCTACTATGAATGTGTTACTGTTGATCTCCCCTTTTATGGTTGTTAGTATTTGCCTTATGTATTGAGGTGCTCCTATGTTGGGTGCATAAATATTTACAATTGTTATATCTTCTTCTTGGATCGATCCCTTGATCATTATGTAGTGTCCTTCTTTGTCCCTTTTAATAGTCCTTATTTTAAAGTCTATTTTGTCTGATATGAGAATTGCTACTCCAGCTTTCTTTTGGTTTCCATTTGCATGGAATATCTTTTTCCATCCCCTTACTTTCAGTCTGTATGTGTCTCTAGTTCTGAAGTGGGTCTCTTGTAGACAGCATATATAAGGGTCTTGTTTTTGTATCCATTCAGCCAATCTGTGTCTTTTGGTGGGAGCATTTAGTCCATTTACATTTAAGGTAATTATCGATATGTATGTTCCTATTTCCATTTTATATATTGTTTTGGGTTCGCTACTATAGGTCATTTCCTTCTCTTGTGTTTCGTGTCTAGAGAAGTTCCTTTAGCATTTGTTGTAAAGCTGGTTTGGTGGTGCTGAACTCTCTCAGCTTTTGCTTGTCTGTAAAGGTTTTAATTTCTCCATCAAATGTGAATGAGATCCTTGCTGGGTAGAGTAGTCTTGGTTGCAGGCTATTCTCCTTCATCACTTTCAGTATGTCCTGCCACTCCCTTCTGGCTTGTAGGGTTTCTGCTGAGAGATCAGCTGTTAACCTTATGGGGATTCCCTTGTGTGTTATTTGTTGTTTTTCCCTTGCTGCTTTTAATATGCTTTCTTTGTATTTAATTTTTGACAGTTTGATTAATATGTGTCTTGGCGTGTTTCTCCTTGTATTTATCCTGTATGGGACCCTCTGTGCTTCCTGGACTTGATTAACTATTTCCTTTCCCATATTAGGGAAGTTTTCAACTATAATCTCTTCAAATATTTTCTCAGTCCCTTTCTTTCTTTCTTCTTCTTCTGGAACCCCTATAATTCGAATGTTGGTGCGTTTCATGTTGTCCCAGAGGTCTCTGAGACTGTCCTCAGTTCTTTTCATTCTTTTTTCTTTATTCTGCTCTGCAGTAGTTATTTCCACTACTTTATCTTCCAGGTCACTTATCCGTTCTTCTGCCTCAGTTATTCTGCTATTGATCCTATCTAGAGTGATTTTAATTTCATTTATTGCATTGTTCATCGTTGCTTGTTTCATCTTTAGTTCTTGTAGGTCCTTGTTAACTGTTTCTTGCATTTTGTCCATTCTACTTCCAAGATTTCGGATCATCCTTACTATCATTATTCTGAATTCTTTTTCAGGTAGATTGCCTATTTCCTCTTCATTTGTTAGGTCTGGTGGGTTTTTATCTTGCTCCTTCATCTGCTGTGTGTTTTTCTGTCTTCTCATTTTGCTTATCTTACTGTGTTTGGGGTCTCCTTTTTGCAGGCTGCACTTTCGTAGTTCCCGTTGTTTTTGATGTCTGTCTCCAGTGGCTAAGGTTGTTTCAGTGGGTTGTGTAGGCTTCCTGGTGGAGGGGACTAGTGCCTGTGTTGTGCTGGATGAGGCTGGATCTTGTCTCTCTAGTGGGCAGGTTCACGTCTGGTGGTGTGTTTTGGGGTGTCTGTGGCCTTATTATGATTTTAGGCAGCCTCTCTGCTAATGGGTGGGGTTGTGTTCCTGTTTTGCTAGTTGTTTGGCATAGGTTGTCCAGCACTGTGGCTTGCTGGTCGTTGAGTGAAGCTGGGTGCTGGTGTTAAGATGGAGGTCTCTGGGATATTTCCACCGTTTAATATTATGTGGAGCTGGGAGGTCTCTTGTTGACCAGTGTCCTGAAGTTGGCTCTCCTACCTCAGAGGCAGAGCCCTGACTCCTGGCTGGAGCACCAAGAGCCTTTCATCCACACAGCTCAGAATAAAAGGGAGAAAAAGTAGGGAGAATTGGTAGAAGTATGAGTAAAGAAAGAGGGAAAGGAGGAAAGGAAGGAAGGAAGAAAGAAGCAAAGAAGGAAAGAAAGGAGGGAGAGAGGGAGGGAGGGAGGAAGGAAGGAAGGAGGGAAAGAAGGAAAAAAGACAGAAAGAAAGATGATACAGTAAAAATAAAATAAAGTATAATATAGTTATTGAATTAAAAAATATTTAGAAAAAAAAAAAAGGGACGGATAGAACCTTAGGACAAATGTTGGAAGCAAAGCTATACAGAGAAAATCTTACACAGAAGCATACACATACACCTTCACAAAAAGAGGTAAAGGGGGAAAAATCATAAATCCTGCTCCCTGAGACCACCTCCTCAATTTGGGGTGATTCGTTGTCTAAAGGAGGGAGGGAAGGAAGGAAAGAAAGAAAGAACGAAGGTAAAGTATAATAAAGTTATTACAATTAAACTTAATTATTAAGAAAAAGAATTTTAAAAAAAAAGTCATGGACGGATAGAGCCCTAGGACAAATGGTGGAAGCTAGAGTATACAGACTAGATGTCACACAGAAGCATACACGTACACATTCACAAAAAGAGGAAAAGGGAAAAAAATCATAGATCTCGCTCCTAAATTCCACCTCTTCAATTTGGGATCATTCCTTGTCTATTCAGGTATTCCACAGATGCAGGGTATATCAAGTTGATTGTGGAGCTTTAATCCGCTGCTTCTGTGGCTGCTGGGAGAGATTTCCCTTTCTCTTCTTTGTTCTCACAGCTCACAGGAGCTCAGCTTTGGATTTGGCCCTGCCTCTGCGTGTAGGTCGCTGGAGGGCGTCTGTTTTTTCGCTCAGACAGGACGGGGTTAAAGGAGCCGCTGATTCGGGGCCTCCGGCTCACTCAGGCCGGGGGTTGGGGGATGGGGGAAGGAGGGGCACTGCGTGTGGGGCGGGCCTGCGGCGGCAGAGGCAGCGTGAAGTTGCGGCGGAGACTGCGGGAGGCAGAGGGGGGAGTTTCGGGACCGCGGAGTAGCTTCCTAGTGTGTGGAAACTTTTCCTCCTTCACAGCTCCCTCCCACTGGTGCAGGTGCCGTCCTTATTCTTTTGTCTCTGTTTTTTCTTTTGCCCTACCCAGTTACGTGGGGAGTTTCTTGCCTTTTGGGAGGTCTGAGGTCTTCTGCCAGCCTTCAGTAGGAGTTCTGTAGGAGTTGTTCCACGTGTGGATGTATTTCTGGTGTATCCGTGGGGAGGAAGGCGATCTCCGCGTCTTACTCTTCCGCCATCTTCAAGGTCCCCCCCTCTTGCCTACCTAGCCATTCTTTTAGTGTAGATCTGCTAGTGACAAATTCCCTTAGATTTTCTTTGTTTGCAAAATTCTATATTTCCTATTCATTTCTAAATCATAATTTTGCCAGATATAGAATTTAGGATTGACAATTTTTTTTTCCCAGCACTTAAATCATGGCCTCTGTGATCTCTGATGAGGAATCTGCTGTTATTAGAATTGTTTTTCCCTAAAAGAAGAGGTGTCATTTCTCTTTTGCTGTGTTCAAGGTTTTTTCTTTGTCTTTAGTTTTCAGAAGTTTGATTACGTATCTTGTCATGGATTTCTCTGGGTTATACTGCTTAGGGCTTGCTCAGCTTTTTAATCTGCAGGTTTATGTCCTTTGACAAATTTTCAGCCATTATTTATTTGAAAACTTTTTCAGCCTTACTTTCTTTTTTGTCTCTTTCTGGAACTCTAGTAACAGGTACGTTAGCTCTTCCATTATGGTCTCAGAGATCTCTAAGCTTCTGTTCTTTTTTTTCCCACTCCTCTTTCTCTCTGTTCAAATTGAGTAATTTCTATCATTCTGTCTTTAAGTTCATTGATTTTTTTCTTCAATCATCCCCATTCTTCTGTTAAGTACTTCTAGTGAGGTGTTTTTGTTTTTGTTTTTGTTTTGTAGATTATTGTATTTTTCAGTTCTGAGATTTCCATTTGATCCTTTATGTATGCTATTTCTTTACTGAAACTTCTAAATTTTTTCATTTATTTCAAGCATGGTGGTAGTTGCTCGTTAAGATATTTTTGTGATGGCTGCTTTAAAATCTTTGTCAGATAACTCCAACATCTGTGTCATCTCAGTGTCAGTGTCTATTGATTGCCTTTTCTCACTCAAGTCAAAATATTCCTGGTTCTTGGTATTGAGTGATTTTCAGATATATCCTGGACATTTTGGGTATTATGTTATGAGTCTCTGTATCTTCTGTTTTAACAGGGTTCCTCTGACATGACACCAAAGGGGGTAGGGAAGTGCTATCTTAGTCCCACTCATTGTCCTCTGACACTAGGGTGGTGAATAGTGCTTTGTTACTGCTGGATGGAGGTGGAATTTCAGGCTCTTCACTAGGCGTGGCTTTTTTTGGTTGTTTTTTTTTTTTTTTTTTAAAGGTTAGGGAAACTTATTAAATATAATTTTCTTTAAATATTTTCTTTTTCCCATCCTCACCAACTCTGGATGGGGGCATCTTGTTACTGCTCCCCTTGTGGTCTCCACTGACCTCATGGGGTAGTGGCCTCATCACTGCTTGGCTCTCCACTAGGCCTCTTCTGACATCACCCTACTGGGAGAGAAAGTTATGCCTTCTTACCATTGGGCAGTAGTCCATGCTCCCCAGCTGGTCACCACAGAGGAGACAGAGGAGGGCTTCATCATCACCTGGCAGAGATGAAAGAGTGGCTCCCCACTCAGACTTCTCTGACATAAGTCTGATGGGGGATTGGGCCTCATTAGATCCTGGTAAGGCTGGAAGTCTAGGCTCCCCAATTGGCCTTTGCTTATGGGGGTTGGAATGGGGCCACAGTTTTTTCTGTTATAGGCTGGAGTGTGTACTCATCACCCAGCTTCAACATTATCAACTCATGGTCGATCTTATTTCATTCCTATATATTTTAACCCCCCAACCTTCTTCTCCCCATCCCAAACTCTAGATCTATTTTGAAGTAAATCACAGATGTATATGATTTCACTTGAAAATATATCACCTATTCTACAATGCCATTTTGATAATAGTATTAGATGTGAATGTCTCATAAATTTGGGGAATTAAAGAGGAGAAACCAAGTTTAGCCTTGTGATTATAATATCCTGCTTTTCTATTTCAGGGGGGACCTGGCACCCATTTTTCCCCCTCTTTTATGTCTACTCTCCACAATTTTTGCCACTTTACTGCCTCCATTTTTTTTTTTTGCGGTACGCGGCCTCTCACTGTTGTGGCCTCTCCCGTTGCGGAGCACAGGCTCTGGACACGCAGGCTCAGCGGCCATGGCTCACAGGCCTAGCTGCTCTGCGGCATGTGGGATCTTCCCGGACCGGGGCACGAACCTGTGTCCCCTGCATCGGCAGGCGGACTCTCAACCACTGCGCCACCAGGGAAGCCCCTTCCATGTATTTTAATATCTCAAAAATCATTAATAACTTTATATGCAAAAACCTTTACTTGGGTGTCTTACTCCTTCCCATCTCAGTGGCATGTGGCTACCTCCTCTTAAAATATGATCTTTCTTTGGGTTCTATGATCCTGAAATATGGTGATTTTCCCCTCCCTCCTTCTCCAACAACTCATTCCTGGTTCCTTATTTTGGTTTCTCTTTCTCTTCCTCTCTCCCTCCCTCTAAGCCTGGCTGTTCCTCAACACTCATTTTTTTTCCTCTCTATATACTCACTCAAAGAAATTATCTTTTCTTTAAGTCAGCTGTCACTTTAATGACTTCCAAATCTACATCTTCAAAATTAACCTCTTGCCCAAATTCAGTCTCACATTTTCATGTACTCCAAAACCGTTTCCATTTATATGTTTTAAGTTGTTAGTATAAGACTAAAATTTATTTACTTGCCATCTTAAACTCAACAGGCATCACGAAATGTTACCTGTTTTTTCATTTCAAGTTTCTCATTTATGTGGTTGGCTTTCATTTTTCTTGGAATTTTCTTTTACTCTTAAATCTCCTTCACATGTAATCAATTAAGTCATGAAATATTTTTCCTCTTTACTATTCCTTCCAAATTTATCTCTTTGTCTTTATTCTTTCTTTTAAGACCCTACTCTATTCCTTCATTACTTCATATCTTGATCACTAACATTGGTTTCTAGTTTGGCTTCTTCTAGTTTTAAAAGTTTCTGTTGTGATATATATATATATATATATATATATATATATATATATATTCTTTTAAAAATTTTTTTTGTTGGAGTATAGTTGATTTACAATGTTGTGTTAGTTTCTGCTGTACAGCATAGTGAATCAGTTATATCAGTTATACATACACATATTCTTTTATTTTTTCTTTGGCTGTGTTGGGTCTTCCTTGTGGCAAGCTGGCTTTCTCTAGTTGCAGCGAGCACGGGCTACTCTTCGTTGTGGTTCACGAGCTTCTCATTGTGGTGGCTTCTCTTGTTGCAGAGCTCGGGCTCTAGGCATGCAGGCTCAGTAGTTGTGGCTCGCGGGTCCTAGAGTGCAGGCTCAGTAGTTGTGGTGCATGGGCTTAGTTGCTCCGCCGCGTATGGGACTTTCCCAGGCCTGGGATGGAACCTGTGTCCCCTGCATTGCCAGGCAGATTCACTGTGCCACCAGGGAAGTCCCATACACATATTCTTGAATAAACTTCCTGTTATGTTTCTCACTAAACCACTCACTAAAAATAACTGAATTTATGGTAAAAATAGGGTTAGATACAGACCAACAGACCCCTCAAAGGCTATGCAACTTTGTAACCAGAGAATTAACAACATCGACAACAACAAAAATAATTGTACCTTGAAAAATAACTTAGACAATGTAGGTAGACAGAATACCCAGGGTGGCTGGTGGCTGACTTAAGGGAAGTTAAAAATGCACAGAAACAATAGAGTAGAAATACTGACTTGCTAAGGCTGAGACAATGCACATGGGAGTATAGCTCTGGGCAGAGGAGGAACTCCAACCTGCCAGGACCCAAGAATTAAGCAAGCCTGGGCTGTGTCACTCTGGGCAGGGAGAGGGCTTCCTCGGCACAGACACTCTTAACATTTTCTTAAAATAGAGCCTCAAAGGCTTCCGCCTGTGCAATAGCTGAGCTGAGGCCTTTTCTTCTGAAGATTGCAATTCTACTTCCATTATTCTGGCTCCACTGCCTAAGACAAAAACACATATAAGCCATGAAAACTTCCACCTTATCCTGATATAACTCCCCTATTCACCAATCGCATGTGACCTAACTAATGTTAACAGAACCCACTATATCTTTCTCTATTTGATACTTGCTGGCATTAACTTAGTTTTCAGCTTGTAATGCTGTTAGACTCACTGCTTTCTTTTTTACCTTAATTACCTTATTCTCAGACTCATTCACTCCTGTCTCTTAAACAAATTTAAGCTTTGTTGTCTCTGGCATCTTCTATTTCTTTTTCCTAATCTGCTATGTCTTCACATATGCCTGGGTTTCAATTATCAAAATGATTTGTTATCAAATAGCTTCATATAATACATTTTATTTCTATAAGCAGATTGTACACTGCTTGAGAGGAGGGCTCATATGTTTATACTCTTTTTACATCTCCTACCACATATGAGAGTATAAGTAAATACTTATTGGTTAATTGATTTAAAAATTACAAACACATTATTTCTAATTGAGTTATTATTACTATTAGTTAAAATTTTTATGTGGACAAAAGAAAATTCACAAGGAAGTTAGTATAATGTAAGGGGAAAGAAAGCATAGGCTTCTGAGTTAGATCACTCTGGATATTGAATAGCATGTGATATCAGGAAAATTGCTTAACTTCTGTTGGCTTCAGTTTCTTCACTGCTAAAATGGAGAAAATGAAACCTAACTCCATGTTTTGTTGCCAGAATTACATGGGTTAATGAAATAATAAATTAATAGTTTCATATAGTGCCGAACACTTAATGGGTGGTCAGTAACTAGAGACCCCAGGATTTTTCGGGAAGATCAGTCAGCACCTTGTTTTTATGACCTGTATAATGAAACAGCCCACTGGCTGTTTTTCACAAAGCACAAACAATTGGAATTTGTGGTTATATATAATATTTACTAGGTTCTGTTTTGTGCCAGGCTCTATGCTGAGCACATTGCATACACTGTCTTGCATAATCTTCAAAATTATCATTGAAGGTAGGTATTATTAGGAGCGTTACAAATAAGCAAATTAAAGGTCTTAGCCAGCTTCAAAGGGCCAGACTTGAGATTTAAACTCAGGTGTCTGACCCTAATGTCCGTATTCTTTATCAGTAATAAATTCTTCACCCTTCTTTTGGGAGCTGTGTTAAACTGATAAAGAGTATGGGCAGTTATCTTGTCAGATGTATCAGACTAGTACTGTCCTGCCAAGAGATGGAGTCTTTAATCTCTCTGTACTGAACCCTGAGTCTAAGCTGTTCTCCAGGTAGGGGAGTGCCTCCTTTATGTCAATTACTGGCATAGATAAAAAGCATTGCTTCTCATTTGAGCACACTGAAGATTTTTGAAAACTGCCCCTTTCATTAAACTCATGTTAGAAAAACAGCACATTTCTCTGTGAAAAACTGAAATACTAATTACCAATCTCTTCCTTCTCCTTTAGGGTGACTCCGGAGGACCACTGGTTAGTCCAGATGCTAGAGGTATGTGGTACCTCGCTGGAATAGTGAGCTGGGGAGACGAATGTGGGCATCCCAATAAACCTGGTGTTTATGCTAGAGTGACTGCCTTCCGGGACTGGATCACTTCCAAAACTGGTGTCTGAGAGAGAACAACCTAGAAGAATGGAACACATTTTTGTGTAGAGGCCGTTCTTAGAGATACAGAATTGCAGAAGTCATGCAGATCACCTGGATGTGACCGATCGAACTAAACTATCTGCTATTTCCTTCCTAGCTCTGCTTCACTTAGCATCCTGCTTCTGCCAGATGGATTCTGTCCCAACTTGCAGTCACTTGTTTTCTATCATCAAATTTTGGCTTGTTGACATAAATTTCTCATGCATACATACAATCTGAAGCGATCCCCTCCTTCATTTCCCCAGTTTCTCTCATCTCAGTAAATTTCCACTTTCAAGGTGCAGGACAAAGAGTAAAAGGAAAGAGCTACATTTTTATGTACAGGAAAGTATTAGGTGTTTTTTTTCTTAATGAAATGAGGAAAGTGATCTTAATCATTATGAAAGCTCAAGCACACAGACAGCGGAATACCAAACACTTCATGACAGCAAAAGAATGGGAACTAAAGTTAAGGGAACAAAGAGAAACCGAAATACAACTTTATTTTCATTTCCAGCAAACAAGAGATAAGTGTGGGGAAGATTCTGTTTTCTTGTGGCCTATAAATTTATACAAACTATATAATGTACTTATTCTAAGTTAAAGCAAATAATATTTAACATTGCACTACTGAGAATGTCAATATATAATAATAAAAAATAAATATCATCAATTTGCTTGATATTATAATAATCCAAGAGGAAGGGGAAGATGGGGAAAATGTCACCAATCAATTTATTGCAAATTCTTTTAAAGTCTGAGGCTAGAATGAAAATTCACTTAAGAACAACCAGCATACCTTATGTGGTAAGATTTTTGTATGGTTGGATAGGAGGAAATAAAAACAGCATCAGTACAAACTACTGAATGAAATGGAATTATCACCAAGTGCTTGTGTATTTGTATTTAAAGCTTTTCCAAACTGCAAGGCCTTGAAGGGGAATAAGGTCCAGGTGTTAGTGTGTAGCTGTAGTTGTGCAAATGAAGCTAGAGGTCAGACCTCTATTTTGAAATGACTGCAGATTCCCCTTCTTACCACTCCCTCCCCCTCCTCCACATTTCCAGTCAGTGCTTGGACCATGGGCCTCTTAGACTCTTCTGGGCTCAGGGGGAAGACATCATCGTGAAAGCTGCCTCCTGCTACCTCTAGCATGACACTGAATTGCTCACTGCCTAGATATAAAGTTGATGAGAAAAAGCCTAATATCAACCACCTTCATAATTTCAGCTTTGGTAAATTATTACTGAGTTGTTAGATACACAACATTCAAGTGATCTAGGCACTGTGAAGTTAGGATCGGTGCCATGGCATACAGGTCTGTTGGTGGTGAGATTTCACGGAATCTTTCCATTACCCTTTCCTCATTGTGTATAGCTACTCGTGTGAGTTCTGTATTGTACCGTAACCACTTTGAAAGAAACATTAGTAGAAAAAGATTGATTTTTATCAACCTAAATAACGCTGGTATATGAACTGATAAAATTTAGGGACTTGGCTAAAATAAGGTAGGAAATCTGATATGAATTGACAGCATTAAATATTTTGCAAAACCATATTTCATTTAATGAACTCTTTTGAAAAACATTGAGGAAAATGTTGAATTTTAAACAAAGACTTAAGTACATTTCAAACTTAATTTCTCTCAGTGTTCTGTTAAAAATTGGTTCCCCTTGTTTGAGTATGTTTTGCAGTTGGGCCTCTAGGTAGCACACAGGTAGATACAGGGAAGCAAGCCCTTGGGATGTTCAAGTAATAATGAAAACTGTAGTAAAACCGAAAGAATACAATTCATCTTTGCGAAGGCATTTAAAGATGAATCCATATAAATTGACACCATGAGTAGTATATTCCAGATTTCTGGACGTGACTTTCCAAATTAAAATAAATTTTATAATGTGATAATGAGGAATTTCTTTGGCAAACAAACTTGAAGAGATTTAAATTAAGGAGAAATTTTAGAAGTTTAATTTCACAATGGCATCACATTTCTCAGAGAAATATTTCTGATATTTTTTTTTACAAAAGATTTGAGAAATAGAGGTTAGGCCACAGTGAAAATATGAGCAATAGTTCAAATTTTATGTGCACAGAGAAATAGATAATACAGTATCATATTTTTAAAATAACTTTCTTTGAAAGATAACTTATAAAGGGTTTCAGCATTCCTGGACATGTCTGTTTTAACCATCTCATTGGAAAAAGTTAAGAAGTCATGACTGAAATAATACTTATTAACTGTGCAAGAGGGCAGGCCATTTCTCAGCGACATCTTTTAGCTCTCTTCCCACAGTACCTAATAAAGTGCTCTGTATATAACAGTCTTTCAATAAGTGCTATTGAACTGATCTTTTATTTTTGTATTATGCAGAAAATATAGCTTTGTTATTATTTACACATTGATTTAACACATTTTTGACCGGAGACATATTACGGCCACAGGCGTTAGTTTCTGCAAAAATCCCCCAGTTAATAATGTGTTAAGAAGTAATCCCAGATTTTACATTGTGTGACTTAATCCAGTTATTTATACACACTAAGCCTCAGTATACTCACTTATAAAACAGGGATAATAATATTTACCTCAAACACCGTTGTAGAGATTAAAATGCGATATTTCAAAGTGCTTAGCGAAGTTCTTGGAACATAGTAGGTGCTCAAGAAACAGTGTTATTATAACTGTTGCTGTAACTACAGTCTTATTTTATACAATTGCTACTTGATCACAATAGCTTGAATAAGTATTTTCAAAATGAAGAGATGAGTAGGTCAACAGAATGCGCTGACTTCTTGTTTAGTTTTAATTCTACAAAAGAAGTTTTATTAGGATCATTCCAAAAGAGATTGTCAAGTTGTTCTCTGTTATTCTAATTTTTCATTTCAACTTTTAAAAATGATAAACCTTATTAACCATAGAGTTACTGGATTACATGAAGATCTACAGTCTAATTCAAACGATGCCTCCTCCACGAAGCCTTCCTTGACTCCGTCAAGTGGAGATAACATTCTTTTTTCTGAAATTTCTTACCACTTAAAAATAACGTTTTTATTTTCAGATAATCATAGACTCACACAGAGTTGTAAAATGTAATACAAAGAGATCCCGTGTATCCTTTATCCAGTTTCTGGCAAAGGTAACATCTTGCTTAGCTATAGTACAATATCACAACCAGGAAGTTGACATTGAGACAATCTATTAACCTTTTGACATTTTATGTTTTTAAAACATGCAGTTATTTCCATGTGTGTGTGTATTTAGTTCCATGTTGCTTTTTATCTCATGTATGGATTTGTGGGCCACCACCACAGTCAAAATGCAGAATAGTTTGATCACAAGGACCCCTCACACTACCCATGGCCATCTGGCTCCATCCCTACCCCTGTTCCCAGTCTTTAACCCCTGGCAAACATTAATCTGTTCTCCATCTGTATAATTTTGTCATTTCAAGAATGGTATATAAATGGAATCATACGATATGTAAACTTTGGAGGTTGGCTTCTTCACTCAGCATAATTCCCTTGAGATCAATCCAAGTTGTGTGTGTCACACACACACAATAATTCATTCTTATTTTATTGCTGTGTAGTATTCCACAGTATGGAAGCACTGCAGTTTGTTTAACCATTCATACATTGAAGGGCATTCAAGTTGTTTATAGTTTTTGGCTACTATGAATAAAGCTACTATAACATTTGTATGTGGGTGTGTAGGTTTTTGTGTGAACCTAAGTTTTCATTGTATCTTCCCATTTTTTTCTCAATCTTATATAAAGTACTATGCAAACACACATCAATTGTCAACCCTAACCTCCTTTGGTGTACAAATTTTACATTTACCACTGTTCCTGGTGCATCATCCTATGTACTTACACACTTAGAAACTTTGCAGGACCAGTTATATGTTCAAATACAGTAAGACTATATCTTAATAATAGTGTTATTATCTTAATATCTTTTCATGTAAACATAGGGAATTTAATAATTAAATTCTGTGACGTTCAAGAAATTCACAAAACATTTTCAAAGAAACAACTTTCAGCAGAAAGCCAGTGCAGCAATAATGTTTTTTAACTCTAGGCTATTTCTCTTGTTAGTTCTAGCACTCTGGTGGTGTAAATTAACAAACATTACTGATGTTCAGGTTTCTTCCTGCAAAATGAAGCAGCCATACCATGGATTGGGTGATTTTAATAAACAACAGAAATGTGTTTCTTACAGTTCTGGAGGTTGAGAAGCCCAAGATCAAGGTGCCAGTTATAAGACAAATAAGTACTAGAGATTTAGTGTACAATATTATTAATATAATTAACACTAAAAAGTAATTTTATATTTAAAAATAAATATGAGGACAGTATTAAATAAATTGCACTCAGGGTGCCATTAAAAATGGATTTTTAAAAAATCTAAACAGACATTACTCCAAAGAAGACATACAGATGGCCAAGAGGCACATGAAAAGATGCTCAACATTGCTAATTATTAGAGAAATACAAATCAAAACTACAATGAGATACCACTTCACACCAGTCAGAATGGCCATCATCAAAAAGTCTACAAACAATAAGTGCTGGAGAGGGTATGGAGAAAAGGGAACCCTCTTACACTGTTGTGGGAATGTAAATTAGTAGAGCTACTATGGAGAACAGTAGGGAGGTTACTTAAAAAACTAAAAATAGAGCTACCATATGATCTAACAATCCCACTCCTGGGCATATATCCAGAGAAAACTATGGTTCAAAAGGATACATGCACCCCAATATTCATTGCAGTGCTGTTTACAATAGCCAAAACATGGAAGCAACCTAAATGTCCATTGACAGATGAATGGATAAAGAAGATGTGGGACATATACACAATGGAATATTACTAACCCATTAAAAATAATGAAATAATGTCATTTGCAGCAGTATGGATGGACCTGGAGATTATCATACTAAGTGAAGTAAGTCAGACAGAAAGACAAATATTATATGATATTGCATGTATGTGGAATAAAAAAAATGATACAAATGAACTTATTTACAAAACAGAAGCAAACTCACAGACTTAGAAAAAACAAACTTATGGTTACTAAAAGGGAAAGGTGGGGAAGAGGGATAAATTGGGGGTTTGGGAGTGAATACACACTACTATATTTAAGATAGTTAACAATCAAGAGCCTACTCTATGGCACAGGGAACTCAGTATTCTGTAATAACCTAAATGGGAAAAGAATTTGAAAAAGAATAGATATATGTATATGTATAACTGAATCACTTTGCTGTATGCCTGAAACTAACACAACATTGTAAATCAACTGTAGTCCAATATAAAATAAATTTTTTTTAAAATGTACTTTTTTAGGTCCGCTCTGCAGCGGGCCCAGTGAGGCCCCCCAGAATTCGGGGCAGCCGGGAACTCGGCCTCCGTCCTCGCGGCCCTCTCGCCAGGGAGACCCAGGCCGGCAACGCCGAGCCCTACCCTGGAAGTGCTCACAGCCCGGCGCCTGGACTGGAGACTTGCTGCACTTTGGCGTAAATTGCAATCGATTAGGGATCGTTTCTCAGACTCAAGTTAGAAGTGAGAGTTCAGATAAGTGAGGCCGCCACTGCTGCTGTGAACACCTCAGAAGGGGAGAATGCATTTATCAGGAGTGAAAAAGAAGAGCTTGCTAGGAGTCAAAGAAAAGAATAAAAAGTCCAGCACTAGGGCTCCTTCTCCTACCAAATGCAAAGACCGCTCTGATAAGCAGTCCAAGGATCGCTCTAAAGATAAGGGGGCCACCAAGGAGTCGAGCGAGAAGGATCGTGGCAGGGATAAAACTCGAAAGAGGCGCAGCGCTTCCAGTGGTAGCAGCAGCACCAGGTCTCGGTCCAGCTCGACTTCCAGCTCGGGCTCCAGCACCAGCACAGGCTCCAGCAGCGGCTCCAGCTCATCTTCAGCATCGAGCCGCTCAGGAAGTTCTAGCACATCCTGCAGCTCCAGCTCCGGCAGCTCCCCTGGCTCTCCGAGTCCTTCTCGGGGCAGGCAGGACAAGAGGCAGCGCTCCTGCTCCAAATCCAAACCACCCAAAAGAGATGAAAAGGAAAGGAAAAGGCAGAGCCCTTTGCCTAAACCTACCAAAGTGCACATTGGAAGGCTCACCAGGAATGTGACCAAGGATCGTATCATGGAGATATTCTCCACCTATGGGAAAATTAAAATGATTGACATGCCTGTAGAAAGGATGCACCCACCATCTGTCTAAAGGCTACGTATATGTGTAGTTTGAGAATCCAGATGAGGCCGAGAAGGCACTGAAGCACATGGACATGGACGGAGGACACATCGATGGCCAGGAGATCACTGCCACGGCTGTGCTGGCCCCCTGGCCTCGGCCAACCCCCTCCTCCAGCCCCCCGGCGATTCAACCCTCCCAGGAGAATGCTGCCACCGCCTCCCATGTGGCGCAGGTCACCCCCACGGATGAGAAGGTCGCGTTCCCCTCGGCGCAGGTCCCCTGGCCGCCGCAGCCACAGGAGCCGCTCCAGCTTCAACTCCTCCCGATACGCAGGGCCACCGAAGCTCTGCCCTGTGACTTGTATCGCATCCAACTCACTTCTGTCACTTTTTTAGCCGAAGGAGGATCGGTAGGAAAGAAATTCCTCACTCAGGGGCAGGCTTCGAAGGTGAAGGCAGTAATTGCTCTGGCGGCAGAGTTCCGGCTGCAGGAGTGTTGTTGGTTTGGGGTCGTGCTTATAAAGATGCCCTCCAGTTTTCTGGCTAGAAATCTTCAACATTTCTAGTTCCTGAGAGTCAGTTTAGTGGCAAATCCAGCAGGGATGAGCCGGGGGCTCCAGGAGGTGGTACAGCCCCAGACTGGGAGCATGTTTTCCCGTTCCACAGGTGACCTGGGGCCGATCTGGTGGCCTGCTCGTGCCCTAACCTGTTGACCTGCAGGGTCCCACAGGAAAGGGTGTGCTTTTATGCAACTGCTGTTCCTGTGAGCCTGGCCCTGCTCTCCTGCTTGAGTCCTCTTCTGACCTCTAGGGCCAAATACCCAAAATAGTTCTTTCCATGTGTACTCATGTGCGTGTACACACACACACACACACACACACACACACGTCTCCCTTTCTCTCTAAAACTGGTAAGTTGAGAGCCATCTCTGTCAGGTCATCACAGAAGCCCCCCATTTTGTTGGTATTCATGGTGGTCGTGCAGGTTACCTTGGCAACATGTACATTGTTTTTTGGCTTTTATTGTACAGTCAGTACTACATATTTTCTGTTTTGAGTTTTGTAACTTTGTATGTAACATTTTAGGTAATATTGTGTGTGTACTTTGTAGTGTAGAGGAAAGAATTGTGTTGAATAAACCTAGGATTAGAGTGCCAAAAAAAAAAAAAAAAAGGACTTTTTTGCCCACAGAGATATATGTAGGTAGAACTCTAGATGGTGCTACAAATCTGCAAATCAGAATTTCAGCCAGGAAAGAAGACTTACTGGTCCAGGTGGAATAATTCTGAGGGGACAATTAGAATATCTATACTTAAAAACTATGATAAAAGAAGAGAATTCATTTGCTCTTTGTGATTGCATTCTTAAAAATACTCAGGTGAAGTAGTATAAAATATTAGTATTTTCAGGACACTAAAAATATTTTGCAAACCATAAGAAAATATGTAGTATCTACAACTTCAGTAGTTCTTTCCCCAGTAATTTGGAAAGTATTTGCTAAGGATAAATTTGTAATGTTTAATTATATGAACAAAATCACATTTATCACATAAATATATTTATAGTTATAAAGATTTTACAATAGCCAGGACATGGAAACAACCTAAATGTCCAATGACAGATGAATGGATACAGAAGATGTGGTACATATATACAATGAAATATTACTCAGCCATAAAATGGAATGAAATTGGGTCATTTGTAGAGATGTGGATGGATCCAGAGTCTGTCATACAGAGTGAAGTAAGCCAGGAAGAGAAAAACAAGTATAGTATATTAACGCATATATGTGGAATCTAGAAAAATGGTACAGATGAACCTATTTGCAGGGCAGGAATAGAGATGTAGACATAGAGAATGGACATGTGGACACAGTGGGGTAAGGGGAGGGTGGCGCGAATTGGGAGATTAGGATTGACATATATACACTACCATGTGTAAAATAGTTACCTAGTGGGAACATGCTATAAAGCACAGGAAGCTCAGCTCGGTGCTCTGTGACAACCTAGGTGGGTATTCGATGGGGGGACCAGGGAGGTCCAAGAGGGAGGGGATATAGGTATACATACAGCTGATTCACTTCACTGTACAGCAGAAACTAACACAACATTGTTAAGCAATTATACTCCAACTAAAAAAAAAAAATTTGAGAGTAGGGGTTTTAAATACCAGCAGTATATTTAAAATTTTACACATTTAGCTATGTAAATAATGGGTACTCATTTTCTTCTTATGAAAACTCCATCTGAAAATGGAGTGCACTGAAATGTGTAACTCTTGACAAGTTTTCTTGGAAAAAGTCATTTAGTTATTATAATAACAATATTCACATATGTTTCAGGTATATTAAATTTCTTATCACATCTAACCTCTTTAGATTGCAGATGCATTCTTTTCAGCATCTTTCATATCTACCTTCATAGCACCTTGCAAGGTGCTCGGCAGTGTAGTAAGTTTTCAGTACATATTGTTGACAGGCTCTTTATTTTGCTTTCATACAGAAATAATTTCCTTTTGAATAGCTTACATATTAATTTTTCAGAAATTTTGCTGTGAAGTATAACACAGAAAAGAACACAGGAGACAAAGGTACAGACCAATACATTGTCACAGAGTGAATAGCCATGTAATTACCACCTAGTCAAGAAATAGTACACTGCCAGCATCCCAGAAAACAGTAACCTAGACTTCTAACTCTATACTCTACATCTAATTGTGTTTGAATATTACAGAAATGAAATCATAAGGTATATATTATTGTGTAACTTTTCATTTGTGAGAATTATCTATGTTTCTGCACGCATCTGAAGTTCTTTTACTTAAAATGCTGTGGAATGTTTTATTATGTAAAAATACCACAAGGTATGGTATTTTGTGGTAATACTTTTTTGTGTGTGTGAAAACTTTGCTGTCTTCACAGTCATTAAGACTATTTCCTAAATTATCTTCTAAAACTTTATTATTTTTCCTTTTACATTAAGATCTATGATCCTCCTATAGTAGAATGCCATGTAGGGACCAAGTATCATTATTGTTTTTCATAGAGATATCCAATTCAGTCATTGGGCATATACTTTCATTTAGCAAACTGCCTTTCAGGACCCCAACTCAAAGCATGTTGGGTTTATCAACCACCTTTACCCAGTGTGGGCCCTGGATTCCAATTTTTTATGCTGTTGCCCTGATACTGTCAGATGCCCTACTCAGCTTTAGCATACTTTTCAGAAATAGCAGCTCCAAATGGCAGGCTAACCCAACTTCTTTGAGTTTATCTTCACCGAGATCTTGGCCCTGAAATTTTTATCTTGTTATCTCTATGACCTCGTCAACAGAATCTCTATTGATTTTACCCATCTTTCCTACTATAATTATCAGAAGTGTTGGTCTGAATTCCTTAGTCCATCATTACAGGAAATGCCAGACCCATGTATTTTTTTTTTAAAGTGTTTATTGAATTTGTTTGCTTCTGTTTTATGTTTTGTTTTTTTGGCCCCGAGGCATGTGGGATCTTAGCTCCCTGACCACATCTCGAACCCGCACTCCCTGCATTGGAAGGCGAAGTCTTAACTACTGGACCATCAGGGAAGTCCCAGACCCATGTATTTTAAAAAAAATTTTATTGGAGTATAGTTGATTTACAATGTTGTGTTAGTTTCAGGTGTACAGCAAAGTGAATCAGTTATACATATATCCACTCTTTCTTAGATTATTTTCCCATATAGGTCATTACAGAGTATTGAGTAGATTTCCCTGTGCTGTACACTAGGTCCTTATTAGTTATTTATTTTATATATAGTAGTATGTATATGTTAGTCTCAATCTCCCAATTTATTCCTCATCCCCCTTCACCCATAGTAACCATAAATTTGGTTTCTACTTCTGTGACTCCATTTCTGTTTTGTAAATAAGTTCATTTGTTCCATTTTTTTTAAGATTCCACATATAAGTGATATCATATGATATTTCTTTCTCTGTCTGATTTACTTCACTCAGTATGACAATCTCTAGGTTCATCCATGTTGCAGCAAACGGCATTATTTTGGTTTTTTTATGGCTGAGTAATATTCCATTATATCTATGTACCACATCTTCTTTATCTATTCCTCTGTCAATGGACATTTAGGTCCATGTCAGTCACATATATTTTTAAAAAATTAATCTTGATTTCACTACTCACTATCTGGGTGACCTTTGACAAGTAACAAACTCCTTGAAGTTCAATTTCCTCATTTGTAAAATGGGAGTGGCAAAATTTATCTCATAGAATTGTTGAAAAAATTAATATGAAAGGTGTATAGAAGCTTGGAAGATGCAATATAAGACTGATAGTATACCTTCAATGAATGGCAGCTATTATCTTTGTTATATTAGTGATGATAATAATTATTAAGATGATGATGGAAACAGTAAGAGTTCTAAGTACCTCTGTCTACCACATTGCCCTATTTTCCTAATCTAAGTGGTATAAAGTTAATCTCACAACATTTATTTTAAGTGAATCAATATAGTCTTCAAGTAATGATTGCTCCCAGTTTTTAGATTTGCTTAAGACATACTTTTAATAATTTATCCTTGATTTTTTTTTTTTACCCAGAATTTTGTCAGACTCAGTGGCAAATGATTTTCAATAACAACTTTTCTCTTTGCGAAGACCTAGAGGGGTGGGATAGGGAGGGTGGGAGGGAGGCTCAAGAGGGAGGGGATATGGGGATATATGTATGCATATGGCTGATTCACTTTGTTGTACAACAGAAACTAACACAGTATTGTGAAGCAATTATACTCCAATAAATATCTATTATAAAAAATAAACTGTGTTATCTCCACTCTTGTATTCCTCTCATCTTATGATTCATCAAAATTTCATAAACATTAGCTATAATGCTGCACACAGTTTCATTTGTAAGTACTCTTAGTACCTAGGAATGTAATTCATCTTACAAAAGACTGAAACCTATTGAACAGCAGCTTGGTCTCTTACAGTCTTTTTATTAATGTTAGACTTCAGTTCACTATGTTACAAGGGTTGGCAAGGAAAGTCAATCTTCTTTCAACTTTCCTTAGTCTGAACAGAGTATATAATGAAGTTATAGTTTTAGCAAAAAAAATTACCAATGCACAAGAAACGGTGTTTTATCTAGAGGATTTATAGGAAGTGGGCGGGCACTCAAGTATCAGAATATTTGAATTTGATACATATACATCACTTTTTAATTTTTTTTAAATTTTTGGCCATGCTTCAGGGCATGTGGGATCTTAGTTCCCTGACCAGGGATTGAACCCATGCCCCTTGCATTGGAGGCACGGAGTCTTAACCACTGGACCACCAGGGAAGTCCTACATCACTTATTGACTAACAGACCTATTGACTAGGTTAATAGGTTACCCAGGTTACTTGAGAATATGAAGGTAGCTTCCTAGTGATGGACTCATGCATCCTATAGATAGGGAATACTGTAGCTTCCATTCTAAGTTAACTACATGACATCTTGGTCAAAAAAATACACCATGAGTTTGATAAATATGAAGTAATTCCCTAGACCTGGATCATGATCGACTATTGATAAAACTGAGCTTCTGGTTTTGCTATTTTGAGAACCAGGTCCTGTTAGATGTATGCTTATTAAGAAACAGTGTCCTGAAAAAGGCCACTGTTACCTCACTAGATGAGCTAAACCAAATATTATTGTAAATGCAAAAGAAAATAGTATAAGAGCCAAATACTATGTAGGAATAAACAAGCAATAAAGAGAAAGGAGAAGAGGTACTTGCTTCCTGTTCCAGACAATGAACCTGTAAGTGCTTATTGAGAACCTGGAATGTATGAAAAATTAGTAAAATACATAAACCCTGCACTTTAGGATCTTATCATCTTCTTGGGGAAACAAGTATGGCACAAATAGAACGATAAATAGTAATTAGTTGTTGTGAGGTATGTGCAATTTTATGACAGAAAATATTAAAATTAATGTGGACCAGAGTTATTGCAGATTTGGTGGCTTTGAAGGATTTTGAAAATTTTGAAAAGAAATATATTTGGATGCAAATGTCATGATAATGTTTGTGGAGAAATATAAACCCAGGAAGAGGAAGTGCTGTCATGAGATGGATAATTCCAGCTGCTACAGAGCATTTCATTAATTCTTATCCAAGTTTGTTAAGACACTGAGACTTCATAACTGAATTGAAACTGGGACATGCAGCCTATGGGAAATGTATTGGAACACATGTGCATTCTATAATATACTCATTTATGATGCGTTCAACCAGATCATTAACATATAGCATGACATATTGTGATTTTCCATTACAATTGACAGGACTTTTGTGGTTATGGGACCAAGGGGAGAAAAAGTGCATAAGTACTGAAATTTTAGGCTTTGTTCAAGATGGAAGAAAGGCTTATACTGTTTCAGCAGCAACACTGTTTATCCGTGGAAAGTTGAAGAACCACGTCATTCAGTAGTTGCTATTTTTGACATTAGAAGCAAATCAAAAGAAAAAAGAGATGAATATGAAATGATTGATATCTAATATAAATATTTTATATACATCAGCTTCAAATCTTTAAGTCTTGTTTTAAAAAGATAAATTGACAGTAAATGTCATATAACATCTCTATGAGTCACGGATCATATTTCTATTAGCTGTTTCAACAAATATTGGGTTGGCCAAAAGGTTCATTTGGTTTTTTCCATAAGATGGCTCTAGTAGCACTTAGTTGTCTTTAACTTCATTCAAAACAGTTTTGTTAGATTGTATGTGACAGCTGTCATATCAGCATGCATTTAAAAAAAGACTTCAAAATTGGTGAATTTTTGTGTAGCCATTTTAATATTGAAGATGGAAGAAAAAAAGCAACATTTTCGGCATATTATGCTTTATTATTTCAAGAAAGGTAAAAACACAACCAAAACACAAAAAAAGATTTGTGCAGTGTATGGAGAAGGTGTTGTGACTGATCGAATGTGTCAAAAGTGGTTTGTGAAGTTTTGTGCTGGAGATTTCTCGCTGGACAATGCTCCACGGTCAGGTAGACCAGCTGAAGTTGATAGCAATCAAATCAAGACATTAATTGAGAGCAATCAACATTATACCATGTGGGAGATAGCCGACATAAAACATCCAAATCAAGCCTTGAAAACCATTTGTACCAGCTCAGTTATGTTAATCGCTTTGATGTTTGGGTTCCACATAAGTTAAGTGAAAAAAACCTTCTTGACCGTATTTCCTCATGCGATTCTTTACTTAAACGTAATGAAAACGTTCCGTTTTTAAAGCAAATTGTGACGGGTGATGAAAAGTGGATACTGTACAATAATGTGGAATGGAAGAGATCATGGGGCAAGCGAAATGAACCACCACCAACCACACCAAAGACCAGTCTTCATCCAAAGAAGGTGATGTTGTGTATATGGTAGGATTGGAAGGGAGTCCTCTATTATGAGCTCCTTCCGGGAAACCAAATGATTAATTCCAGCAAGTACTGTTTCCAGTTAGACCAACTGAAAGCAGCACTCTACGAAAAGCATCCAGAATTAGTCAACAGAGAACGCATAATCTTCCATCAGGATATTGCAAGACCACATGTTTCCTGGATGACCAGTCAAAAACAGTTAGAGCTTGGGTGGGAAGTTCTGATTCATCCGCCATATTCACCAGACATTGCACCTTCAGATTTCCATTTATTTTGGTGCACGTTCAGATTTCCTTTTATTTTGGTCTTTACAAAATTCTCTTAATGGAAAAAATTTCAATTCCCTGGAAGACTGTAAAAGGCACCTGGAACAGTTCTTTGTTCAAAAAGATAAGAAGTTTTAGGAAGATGGAATTATGAAGTTGCCTGAAAAATGGCAGAAGGTAGTGGAACAAAGGGTGAATATGTTGTTCAATAAAGTTCTTGGTGAAAATTTAAAATGTGCCTTTTATTTTTACTTAAAAACTATAGGCAATTTTTGGCCAACCCAATAAATTTCTGAATCTCAGGGAGTTAGTTTATTTTGACTTTGTGCAAAGTCCAAAGGTGGTATGCTTGAAGGGCAGGTAGCATTTCTTAGAGTGGTGATTACATCTGTTTTGGAGACTTGAATTTTTTTCTAGGAATTTTTTCACTTGATATAAATTTAAAATTTTATTTGCAATAAAATAGTTACTTTCCAACTTGTTTTATAAGGCCAACATAACCTTGATTATAAAACTTAACAATGACATTAAAAGACAATAAAATTATGTCATTCTTTTTCAGAAGCATGGATGCAAAAATCCTAAACAAAATAAGATATGAAACCCAGTGACACAAAAAATGTATATTTTATTTGCAATCAAGTTGGGGTTATTCTAGAAATACAAGGTTGGTTTAACATTTAAATATCAATCAATGTAATTCACAATATTGGTCAGATAAAAGTAGAAAAATGATATGATTATCCCAATAAATGCAAAAAAAAGCATTTGGTCAAATTCAAAATTCATTTATCATAAAAATTAGCAAACTAAAAGTAAAAGAAAACTTCTTTAATCTGATAAAATGATAGCAAACATCCTATTTAATGGTGAAACACTGAAAGCTTTTCCCTGAAATTAGGAACAAGAGAAGGATGCCAGCTATCAACCCTTTCTATTCAACAGTGTACTAGAGTTCTATAATGTAAGGCAATCAATCAACCAAGCAACCAAAAAAAAAGAAAATATAATCGATGGAAAGGAAATAATAATACTGTTTTTACTTGAAGATGTAGGTGTATGCTAAAAATCTAAAATAATATACAAATAGAGGGCTTCCCTGGTGGTGCAGTGGTTAAGAATCTGCCTGCCAATGCAGGGGACACGGGTTTGAGCCCTGGTCCAGGAAGATCCCACATGCCGCGGAGCAACTGGGCACGTGCGCCACAACTACTGAACCTGCTCTCTAGAGCCTGTGAGCCACAACTACTGAAGCCCACGGGCCTAGAGCCCATGCTCTGCAACAAGAGAAGCCAGAGCAATGAGAAGCCCGCACACTGCAACGAAGAGCAGCCCCCGCTCGATGCAACTAGAGAAAGCCCGCGTGAAGCAAGGAAGACCCAACACATACAAAAATAAATAAATAAAATAAATAAATTAAAAATATATATATATACAAATAGAAAAAATAAAATTAATAAATGAATTAAGTTTTCTCAATACAAGGTCAATAGACAAAAGTCAATTGTATTCTATGTCAGCAATAAATATAACACGAAATTTAAGGAATAATACCATTTACACCAGGATAGAATAAATCAAATACATGAGACTGAACCTAGGAGAACATGTATAAGACTTCTATTTAGACACTTGTGAAACACTATTGAGAGAAATTAAAGAAAATCTAAATAAATGAAAGAATGTACCAAGTTCACAGATTGGAAGCTTCAATATATTAAGAAGTCAATTCGTCCCCAATTGATCTATAGGTTCAATGCTATATCAATAAAAGTCTAGAGATTTCTTTTTGGAAATTGATCAATGTTAAAATTTATAAGTAAAGGCAATGGACTAAAAATAGCCAAAATAATTTAGAAAAAGGAAAACAAATATGGGCTTACATACCAGATATCAAGTGTGAACAGAGAAAAACAAGTGTTTTCTACAAGGATTAAGTCATAACCCACTACATTCGCTGACCTACTGCAATCTGAGAAGAAATTAAGAGGATGACAGGATGAGGCTGTCTAGATAAACATCTCCAGAAGAATTTTAATAACCCCGGATTCCTGCATCTTCCCATACATAGAAAAGCACTAAAATCACTGACTTGAGATATCTGTTCTTTGTGATAGCAGTACACTTTTACCAAGATGTATGCTTGATTGCATGTATTTCCCAGCCAAAAATCATATATAAACTGGTTTCTCCCCTACCTCTTTGCAGCAGTTTCCTCAGAGCTAACTGAGTGGCTAGTCCTCAGTAAGACCTTGAATACAACTTAAACTCACAACTCTTATGTTGTGTGTTTTTCTTTAAGTTGACACAAGACATTCTATAACTTCAATAACTAAGGTGGTGTGATATGGCACAGTAATAAAAAAATAAATCAAAGAAACAATAAAAAATTCAGAAAGAGACCTGCATTTGATTTATACTTGATTTATAACAGAGGTGACTTTGCAGGGCAGTAGATAAAGAATTGCACATGCATGATTTCAATAAGATGTACAGGGTCAATTAATAGTCATATGGAAAAAAATGCTCCTACTTCATAATATACACACAAATGAATGCAATGTGAATTGGTGACTTAAATGCAGATGGTAACACATTAAAGTTTTTAAAATAAAACATACAAGTATATCTTTATAAAAGGCAAGGAATTCTTCAACAAACTACATATATATACACATAAAATACTAACCTTGAAAGAAAATATTGACAAATTTTAAACTAAAATTAAGAAATTCTGTTTTTTAAAAGTCACCAATAACTCGTTCCACTTCCAGCAATGGTGAAATTTCTTATATCAAGCCCTTCTAGAGTTAATAGTTATAAACTTTGGAAAAAATATAAAAACCATATGAAGGCAGTACAGAGTGACAAAAAACTGATAAAAACTGTCTCAGAGTCAATTCATGAAGGGAAGGGACCGTACTGGGCAAGATTTACATACATATGGTTTCTTGCCAGAGGGCACTGGCCAGTCCAGGTGATGTAGAGGAGCTAAAAAGTTAAGCAGAAAGCCACAGTCTCACTGGCTTTAAGAGTCAGAACACAAAAATTGGGGTTGCAGCATGGCTGAAAAGTGAAATATGTAAAATAATGATCACAATGATCATTCTCACTGGTAATTAGGGAAATGAAAATATAAACTGCAATTAAATAGAATTTCATTATATCAAAATGATGGCAATATTAGTTATGTTAAAATCGGTACTTTGTGGAAAGTCTTTTGTCAGAAACTTCTACATAGTTACAGATGGTTTCAGTTGAGGAGGAAGAAGCCAGAATGACGGAATTGGTCAAACACAAGAGTTAGGATTATCCTGATTTACCACAAAGCTGTTTCTTGGGTGTGCATTTTAAGTGACTAGTCCAAGACTAGGCTATTACTTTTTCTAAATAGCCAAGTCAAGGAAGTTTGTCACCCCCTGGATGACTCCTATCTTGAAACCATAGAAATACGACAGTCATTAACGCTAGTTGGACAAGTTTCATCTTATTTGTTCTCTATATTTCAGCCAGCCCATAAAAACAAACCAACCAACACTGGATGTAGCACATAAACCTGTGAAACACTGATCATCTTAAAATCTACACCAGAAGGCCCTTATTTTTATTACCACTATCATCATTGCCATCATCAATCACTACCCTTGTCCCTGACATCACCACCACAATCAGAACATTATGTTCAGGTAAATGGGATTTTATTTGGGAGATTAAGTCTATAAAAGCTAACAGGTTGCTACAGAGTATTTTCTAGTTTTTTGCTAATTGGTTGCTTTTTATAATTTAGATTTTTGTTTCTGGACCCATGCTATTATTTCTGAGGTCTAGAGGCCCTGTAAAGTCTCTGGGAAAGTTTCAGAAATTTGGAAAAAGAATAATCAAAGTTCAGCAAAATTTTGTCTACTTTTTAAAAATAATCACTCATAAGATACTACCATTTTTGTTCTCTAATAGTGTAATTAAAACCATATTTTCTAGCTTGAATGTCTTTTAGAAATAATTTAAAAACCTGAATGCCATTATAGATTTTTAGAATAATGTACTTTATAACACAGATCCTAAATTAGCACTTGACAAACTGCAGTGGGCCCACAAAACTTAATAGATTTTCAAGTGAGTTCCTTTCCACTGACTCTTGGCTTTCCTCGAGTTCCAGAAGAAAGTTGGTGGTGGAGGCCATTTGCTTCATTTGATCATTAGTTTCTTTGTTCCTTATTCACAAGCCTCTCCCTAATAATTTAAAGTCCTCTATGAAAAAAAAAAAGGTTTATCTTTACAGAATTTGAGGAATTTTGTTTTGGAATTTTTTTTAACACTCTTCACTGTATAACAGAAATCAGGTTAATCCAATTCAAATGGTTGGAAATGAAGTTTTAATAAATTAAAACTACTGTTTGTAATACTTTGCAGTTTAACTGCTAATGCAGTATCAGAATGTGGCTATAGGGAAGTCTGATCTAGGAAATGATACCTGGTATGGGCTGTAGGAGATAAATTACAGTGAGATTGATGTTTTAAAATTGTGGGGCTTCCCTGGTGGCGCAGTGGTTGAAAGTCCGCCTGCCGATGCAGGGGACACGGGTTCGTGCCTCGGCCCGGGAAGATCCCACATGCCGCGGAGCGACTAGGCCTGTGAGCCATGGCCGCTGAGCCTGCACGTCCGGAGCCTGTGCTCCGCAACGCGAGAGGCCACGACAGTGAGAGCCCCGTGTACCGCAAAATAATAATAATAATAATAATAAAATAACTTTATTCACAAAATGTCCTTATTTATAGTGCTCTGAGTTTTCCAAATCAAACCCTCATAAAGAAGCCCTGTCAGCATGTTAGTGAGGACCAGTAGCTTAATTAGCTATCCTTCCAAAATATAGTTTGCATTTAACATTGTTTCTTCTTCTGGGGGAACAGTGACTTAGTGGAAAGGAGTGATGCAAAAGGTAGAACTGCAGGCATCCTGGCTTGAGCAGGAAGTGTGTGGATGAGAATTTACTCTTGAATTTCTCTATATGATCAACTATCTACAATTTCAGATACAAGGCTGGACGAGCTTATATTTCCTGAAGTTAAATTAGTTGAACTGGGCTTCTTGAAGTAAAAATAAACACTCAAACTCTGTTGTAAAGGTTGTTTGAAGTCATTTTGGAAGATGGGTTTACTCTAGGATTCTGGCTTAGGAGCTAACACAATCTTTGTTAATACTGACAGTAACTAGAGTTGGATGAAAGCTAGGGGAATCTCTCATTCAAGTGGTAGTAAATTAATTTCCCTGTCTGAGTATATCCATTGAATATTAATTTTGAGATAAAGATATGGAGGGACTTGAGGTCACTTTCTATTTTAAAATTTTCTAAGTATTTCTTTATTTCACAGGGAAGACTTACTATTACCAAGGTGATTTTCATATTTCTGGAGTCATATACAATGATAATTGTGAAAAAGCAGTTTCACAAGTCAGCACAGATCTGAGAAAATATATTGAGACTATGGTAAGTCAGAGATTTATCTTACTAATTTTACTATAAATTTGATTGAAACATGTGGTGGCTTTGTTTTTTTCTCTTGACAGATGTCTGATGCATTTCAAAATTCTGGTGTATACAGAGTATATCAACTCTCAAGTCATCAAACTTCTGTAAGTACAAATTCATTCAAGATCTTATGGAACAAAAAAATAATTAAAAAGAAAGATCTTATGGAATGAGAAGTAGGTAATATGTCATATCAGCTCCAGTTTTAAATAACAACAACAGCAAGAAACAGAAAGAGAGATAGAGGGAGCAAAAGAGAAGGAAGGAAGGGAGGAAAGAAGGGAAGAAGGAAGGAAGGAAGGGAGGAAGGAAAGAAGGGAGGAAGGGAGGGAGGGAGGGAAGGGATAAAGAGCTCCCCATAAATTAAAGTATCACTGTATTTAACAAATTTTTATTCAGTGTAGGAAGTGTTCTGTACATATCTTTAATCTCTGTACTTGAAGGAGAATTGTAAGGTTTTTGGTGGCAGTCAGTCCTAATTGATTTCTATGATAAAAGATAACTGTAACTATGCAAAACAAGGAGTCTGATCTGATTGTTTTGCTACCTATATACTAGCCACCTCTTCTCCCATCCATACCCATCTGGCCATATCTTTCCTAAAATAATCCTCTTTTGGTCTCTTTAATAATTACCATCACTGTAATGCCTGTGAACAAAAGTGAATCTTTTGAGATAACATTTGTCTAAATATGTATTGTAAGTGTGCTTGATGGTGGTAGTGGTGAGGGCTGCAGGGAGACAGGTATCACAGGGCATAGGGGATGAGTGATAAAAGGAGGGACACCTGTAATTTGGTAACTGCCAATATCTATTCTGGGGAAGTCTGAACTCTCCAAACAAAACAAAACAAAAAATCCAGCTAGCCAACCAATGGACCAACCAATCTACTTACCTACAGACAATATCTTTTGAATGCTTCCTGGCCCTGCATTTAAGTTCTCATTTATCTCTTTCTCTAAAATTATTAGAAAATATCTGTACAAGAACACTTTTTACTGTATTATTATAAAATCTCAAGTCAATTATTTGTTGGTCAGTTTCTCAAATGTGTTTGAAATATTCTGATTTCTAGTTTGTGGTTCATATCCTCTTTCATGAACAATACCTCTTAGCCAGTTAAATTTTTAGGGACCATTGCACTTTATTTATACTGAGACAATATCTGTGTATTTTTTTAATATGTATGTGAAGGCAATATAATAATTAAAATGTGGCAAATCCAATGTGTTCATGAAACATCTAAAAAATCAAGAAACAACACACTAGAACATTTCTGTTGCTTCTAGTTCTTATCCCAATGGTTCAAGTGTACAGTTACAGTTGACATTCAAGTTTCCTCCAGCAAAAAAGAACAGCATGAGGACTAAAATCAAGGCTATCTTACATCTGATGTTGAAGGACAACATGGCATCTTGGAATGCAGTTCCCACTTCCATCGAACTTATAGGTATTTCACTTATTTTCTACTACTTAACTATCTAAACTATTAAAAAAAAGTACTGGAAAAAAAAAATGAACCAAGAGTTTCAGGAATTTGCTTAGGAAAAACTAGTCTTCCCAACTGTGGCACTCCTACCATTGAGGTGGTAGTGGAGAAGGCAGTGCTATAGAATCTGTCTGCACAGTGACAGAAATAAGTGTTAAGCTACAGGTATGCTTGTGAGTTTGGAAGGGTTGGCTGTAATGGATGGAAAGGGGGTGAACAATAATAATTGAAGCATTATTCCTCCCTACTTCTACTTTTGTCAGGAACTCATAGGAAACAGACAGGGTTTTCTTGATCATTAAGCGTGAAGACTGCAGAAGTCAGTGTGAAGTTGAGGACGGGGGTTCTCATTGTTTCTTGTGGAAGAATGGAAGTAATACTATTAAAGACAAAATCTGTCTGAAATAATTCCCTAGAAAACAAGGGAAGAAAATGATAGGATTTTGCCCCAGTACAGAAAGTAAAGTTTGTAAACATTCAAAGGTCCTACGAAGTTCTTCAAATGTTAAATTGGATTGTTAAAAGGTCTATTAGGTGATAAGCTTGTGTTTCCAGAGCCGTTTTGTGCTTCTTCCAGACTGACAGTTGATCCAGAAGCTCTGATGGCTGCCAGCTGCCAGTTACAGCTCTTTTGCCTCAGAACATAGTCCCTGTCACCAATGGGCCACTCATGAGAAGTGAGTTTGAGGTAGAGGTTCTGAAAGGAGCGATACGATTCCTTTGTGGGTAGTCATTGGGAAAGAAGGCTGTACAAGTTACTGCCCCTCTGTATCCCAGGGATTCAGAGTCAGCACTTTCCGATGTGTCTTTTTTTAGTTCTCTCTTCTCTTTCTCTCTAAAGCCTCTTCCCAATAGAAAAGAGACTTGAATTTAAGTTAAATTCTCAAAATTTCATAATTCAGTCTTAGTAATGAGATGACTTCTAAAGAGCAGGATAGGTCTAATGAAATATAATTTGAATTGGGTTTTTTCTTTAAAATATAGATAACTACATTTCAGAGTAATGAGAATTATCATAGGGAAAAAAAAATCCAAAGATTATGCCCAGTGCCATTTTTAGTAAGAGTGTCAGCTTCTTACTTCACTAAATATTTTACTTCAACCATCAAAAAACTGAGAGCTTTGCTTTTTTATTTCCTTTTCCCTTTTCCTATACTACCTGGTAGAGATGCGGAGAGATGGCCAAAATATAACAAGTAGAAGTGAGAGGGGTTGATAGACAATACATGAACTAGTCTGAATAGTTAAATGTTGGGAGTAATTGGGTTAGGAAACTTAGTCCTCGGGCTGAAGAGAATTGCTTGGTGATATTTTATCAACCTTATGTTTTTATTTTAATTTCAGAAATCAGCAAGGCTAATGCTGAAATGCTTACCAATAACTGTAAGTTTAGAAACTTTATTATAAATTTAACACATTCAAAAATAGTTCCCCATCATTTTGCTAAAAAGGATCTAGAAGTACTTAATGCTGGAAATCTATAGTAGTTTTTCAAAATTATTGGATATACCACATATCTATCTGGCATTTCTTTTTGAAAAACACTGACCATTTATAATGGGTTGTCCAAAAGGGTGAAATGAGAACTGTTTCCAAAGAATGGAATCATGAAGAATATCATGTCTGAATTAGTTTTTTAAAAAAAGTGGGGGGGACCTTGAAGATGGCGGAAGAGTAAGACGCGGAGATCGCCTTCCTCCCCACGGATACACCAGAAATACATCCACACGTGGAACAACTCCTACAGAACTCCTACTGAAGGCTGGCAGAAGACCTCAGACCTCCCAAAAGGCAAGAAACTCCCCACGTAACTGGGTAGGGCAAAAGAAAAAACAGAGACAAAAGAATAAGGACGGCACCTGCACCAGTGGGAGGGAGCTGTGAAGGAGGAAAAGTTTCCACACACTAGGAAGCCCCTCCGCGGGCGGAGACTGCGGGAGGCGGAGGGGGGGAGTTTCGGGACCGTGGAGTAGTGCACAGCGACGGGTGCGGAGGGCAAAGCAGGGAGACTCCTGCACAGACGATCGGTGCCGACCAGCACTCACCAACCCGAGAGGCTTGCTGCTCACCCACCGGGGCGGGCGGGGCTGCGAGCTGAGGCTCGGGTTTTTGTTTTGGACGGAGCTCAGGGAGAGGACTGGGGTTGGCGGCTTGAACATAGCCTGAAGGGGTTAGTGCACCACGACTAGCCGGGAGGGAGTTCGGGGAAAAGCCTGCACCGGCCGAAGAGGCAAGAGACTTTTTCTTCCCTCTTTGTTTCCTGGTGCGCGAGGAGAGGGGTTTAAGAGCGCTGCTTAAAGGAACTCCAGAGACGGGCGCGAGCCGCGGCTAAAAGCGCGAACCCCAGAGACGGGCGCGAGCCGCGGCTGAGGGCGCGAGCCCCCGAGACGGGCGCGAGCCGCGGCTGAAAGCGCAAACCCCAGAGACAGGCGCGAGCCGCGGCTAAAACCGCGGACCCAAGAGCCGGGCGGGAGACGCTAAGGCTGCTGCTGCCGCCACCAAGGGGCCTGTGTGCGAGCACAGGTCACTCTCCGCGCCCCTCTTCCGCGGAGCCTGTGCAGCCCGCCACTGCCAGGTTCCCGGGATCCAGGGACAACTTCCCCGGGACAACGCACGGCGGGCCTCAGGCTGGTGCAACGTCACGCCGGCCTCTGCCGCAACGTCACGCTGCCTCTGCAGCCGCAGGCCCGCCCCGCACGCAGTGCCCCTCCTTCCCCCATCCCCCAACCCCCGGCCTGAGTGAGCCGGAGGCCCCGAATCAGCGGCTCCTTTAACCCCGTCCTGTCTGAGCGAAAAAACAGACGCCCTCCAGCGACCTACACGCAGAGGCAGGGCCAAATCCAAAGCTGAGCTCCTGTGAGCTGTGAGAACAAAGAGAAAGGGAAATCTCTCCCAGCAGCCACAGAAGCAGCGGATTAAAGCTCCACAATCAACTTGATATACCCTGCATCTGTGGAATACCTGAATAGACAAGGAATGATCCCAAATTGAAGAGGTGGAATTTAGGAGCGAGATCTATGATTTTTTTCCCTTTTCCTCTTTTTGTGAATGTGTACGTGTATGCTTCTGTGTGAGATCCTGTCTGTATACTCTTGCTTCCACCATTTGTCCTAGGGCTCTATCCGTCCATGACTTTTTTTTAAAAATTCTTTTTCTTAATAATTAAGTTTAATTGTAATAACTTTATTATACTTTACCTTCGTTCTTTCTTTCTTTCCTTCCTTCCTTCCCTCCTTTAGACAACGAATCACCCCAAATTGAGGAGGTGGTCTCAGGGAGCAGGATTTATGATTTTTCCCCCTTTACCTCTTTTTGTGAAGGTGTATGTGTATGCTTCTGTGTAAGATTTTCTCTGTATAGCTTTGCTTCCAACATTTGTCCTAAGGTTCTATCCGTCCCTTTTTTTTTTTTCTAAATATTTTTTAATTCAATAACTATATTATACTTTATTTTATTTTTACTGTATCATCTTTCTTTCTGTCTTTTTTCCTTCTTTCCCTCCTTCCTTCCTTCCTCCCTCCCTCCCTCCCTCCTTTCTTTCCTTCTTTGCTTCTTTCTTCCTTCCTTCCTTTCCTCCTTTCCTTCTTTCTTTACTCATACTTCTACTAATTCTCCCTACTTTTTCTCCCTTTTATTCTGAGCTGTGTGGATGAAAGGCTCTTGGTGCTCCAGCCAGGAGTCAGGGCTCTGCCTCTGAGGTAGGAGAGCCAACTTCAGGACACTGGTCAACAAGAGACCTCCCAGCTCCACATAATATTAAACGGTGGAAATATCCCAGAGACCTCCATCTTAACACCAGCACCCAGCTTCACTCAACGACCAGCAAGCCACAGTGCTGGACAACCTATGCCAAACAACTAGCAAAACAGGAACACAACCCCACCCATTAGCAGAGAGGCTGCCTAAAATCATAATAAGGCCACAGACACCCCAAAACACACCACCAGACGTGAACCTGCCCACTAGAGAGACAAGATCCAGCCTCATCCAGCACAACACAGGCACTAGTCCCCTCCACCAGGAAGCCTACACAACCCACTGAAACAACCTTAGCCACTGGAGACAGACATCAAAAACAACGGGAACTACGAAAGTGCAGCCTGCAAAAAGGAGACCCCAAACACAGTAAGATAAGCAAAATGAGAAGACAGAAAAACACACAGCAGATGAAGGAGCAAGATAAAAACCCACCAGACCTAACAAATGAAGAGGAAATAGGCAATCTACCTGAAAAAGAATTCAGAATAATGATAGTAAGGATGATCCGAAATCTTGGAAGTAGAATGGACAAAATGCAAGAAACAGTTAACAAGGACCTACAAGAACTAAAGATGAAACAAGCAACGATGAACAATGCAATAAATGAAATTAAAATCACTCTAGATAGGATCAATAGCAGAATAACTGAGGCAGAAGAACGGATAAGTGACCTGGAAGATAAAGTAGTGGAAATAACTACTGCAGAGCAGAATAAAGAAAAAAGAATGAAAAGAACTGAGGACAGTCTCAGAGACCTCTGGGACAACATGAAACGCACCAACATTCGAATTATAGGGGTTCCAGAAGAAGAAGAGAAAAAGAAAGGGACTGAGAAAATATTTGAAGAGATTATAGTTGAAAACTTCCCTAATATGGGAAAGGAAATAGTTAATCAAGTCCAGGAAGCACAGAGGGTCCCATACAGGATAAATACAAGGAGAAACACGCCAAGACACATATTAATCAAACTGTCAAAAATTAAATACAAAGAAAGCATATTAAAAGCAGCAAGGGAAAAACAACAAATAACACACAAGGGAATCCCCATAAGGTTAACAGCTGATCTCTCAGCAGAAACCCTACAAGCCAGAAGGGAGTGGCAGGACATACTGAAAGTGCTGAAGGAGAATAGCCTGCAACCAAGACTACTCTACCCAGCAAGGATCTCATTCACATTTGATGGAGAAATTAAAACCTTTACAGACAAGCAAAAGCTGAGAGAGTTCAGCACCACCAAACCAGCTTTACAACAAATGCTAAAGGAACTTCTCTAGACACGAAACACAAGAGAAGGAAATGACCTATAGTAGCGAACCCAAAACAATATATAAAATGGAAATAGGAACATACATATCGATAATTACCTTAAATGTAAATGGACTAAATGCTCCCACCAAAAGACACAGATTGGCTGAATGGATACAAAAACAAGACCCTTATATATGCTGTCTACAAGAGACCCACTTCAGAACTAGAGACACATACAGACTGAAAGTAAGGGGATGGAAAAAGATATTCCATGCAAATGGAAACCAAAAGAAAGCTGGAGTAGCAATTCTCATATCAGACAAAATAGACTTTAAAATAAGGACTATTAAAAGGGACAAAGAAGGACACTACATAATGATCAAGGGATCGATCCAAGAAGAAGATATAACAATTGTAAATATTTATGCACCCAACATAGGAGCACCTCAATACATAAGGCAAATACTAACAACCATAAAAGGGGAGATCAACAGTAACACATTCATAGTAGGGGACTTTAACACCCCACTTTCACCCATGGACAGATCATCCAAAATGAAAATAAATAAGGAAACACAAGCTTTAAATGATACATTAAACAAGATGGACTTAATTGATATTTATAGGACACTCCATCCAAAAACAACAGAATACACATTTTTCTCAAGTGCTCATGGAACATTCTCCAGGATAGATCATATCTTGGGTCACAAATCAAGCCTTGGTAAATTTAAGAAAACTGAAATTGTATCAAGTATCTTTTCCGACCACAACGCCATGAGACTAGATATCAATTACAGGAAAAGATCTGTAAAAAATACAAACACATGGAGGCTAAACAATACACTACTTAATAATGAAGTGATCACTGAAGAAATCAAAGAGGAAATAAAAAAATACCTAGAAACAAATGACAATGGAGACACAACGACCCAAAACCTATGGGATGCAGCAAAAGCAGTTCTAAGGGGGAAGTTTATAGCAATACAAGCCCACCTTAAGAAGCATGAAACATCTCGAATAAACAACCTAACCTTGCACCTCAAGCAATTAGAGAAAGAAGAACAAAAAAACCCCAAAGCTAGCAGAAGGAAAGAAATCATAAAAATCAGATCAGAAATAAATGAAAAAGAAATGAAGGAAACAATAGCAAAGATCAATAAAACTAAAAGCTGGTTCTTTGAGAAGATAAACAAAATAGATAAACCACTAGCCAGACTCATCAAGAAAAAAAGGGAGAAGACTCAAATCAATAGAATTAGAAATGAAAAAGGAGAAGTAACAACTGACACTGCAGAAATAAAAAAAATCATGAGAGATTACTACAAGCAACACTATGCCAATAAAAGGGACAATCTGGAAGAAATGGACAAATTCTTAGAAATGCACAACCTGCCGAGACTGAATCAGGAAGAAATAGAAAATATGAACAGACCAATCACAAGCACTGAAATTGAAACTGTGATTAAAAACCTTCCAACAAACAAAAGCCCAGGACCAGATGGCTTCACAGGTGAATTCTATCAAATGTTTAGAGAAGAGCTAACACCTATCCTTCTCAAACTCTTCCAAAATATAGCAGAGGGAGGAACACTCCCAAATTCCTTCTACGAAGCCACCATCACCTTGATACCAAAACCAGACAAGGATGTCACAAAGAAAGAAAACTACAGGCCAATATCACTGATGAACATAGATGCAAAAATCCTCAACAAAATACTAGCAAACAGAATCCAACAGCACATTAAAAGGATCATACACCATGATCAAGTGGGGTTTATTCCAGGAATGCAAGGATTCTTCAATATACGCAAATCTATCAATGTGATAAACCATATTAACAAATTGAAGGAGAAAAACCATATGATCATCTCAATAGATGCAGAGAAAGCTTTCGACAAAATTCAACACCCATTTATGATAAAAACCCTCCAGAAAGTAGGCATAGAGGGAACTTTCCTAAACATAATAAAAGCCATATATGACAAGCCCACAGCAAACATCATCCTCAATGGTGAAAAACTGAAAGCATTTCCACTAAGATCAGGAACAAGACAAGGTTGCCCACTCTCACCACTCTTATTCTACATAGTTTTGGAAGTTTTAGCCACAGCAATCAGAGAAGAAAAGGAAATAAAAGATATCCAAATCGGAAAAGAAGAAGTAAAGCTGTCAGTGTTTGCAGATGACATGATACTATACATAGAGAATCCTAAAGATGCTACCAGAAAACTACTAGAGCTAATCAATGAATTTGGTAAAGTAGCAGGATACAAAATTAATGCACAGAAATCTCTGGCATTCCTATATACTAATGATGAAAAATCTGAAAGTGAAATCAAGAAAACACTCCCATTTACCATTGCAACAAAAAGAATAAAATATCTAGGAATAAACCTACCTAAGGATAAGAAAGACCTGTATGCAGAAAATTATAAGACACTGATGAAAGAAATTAAAGATGATACAAATAGATGGAGAGATATACCATGTTCTTGGATGGGAAGAATCAACATTGTGAAAATGACTCTACTACCCAAAGCAATCTACAGATTCAATGCAATCCCTATCAAACTACCACTGGCATTTTTCACAGAACTAGAACAAAAAATTTCCCAATTTGTATGGAAACACAAAAGACCCCGAATAGCCAAAGCAATCTTGAGAACGAAAAAAGGAGCTGGAGGAATAAGGCTCCCTGACTTCAGACTATATTACAAAGCAACAGTAATCAAGACAGTATGGTACTGGCACAAAAACAGAAAGATAGATCAGTGGAACAGGATAGAAAGCCCAGAGATAAACCCACGCACATATGGACACCTTATCTTTGATAAAGGAGGCAGGAATGTACAGTGGAGAAAGGACAGCCTCTTCAATAAATGGTGCTGGGAAAACTGGACAGGTACATGTAAAAGTATGAGATTAGATCACTCCCTAACACCATACACAAAAATAAGCTCAAAATGGATTAAAGACCTAAATGTAAGGCCAGAAACTATCAAACTCTTAGAAGAAAACATAGGAAGAACACTCTATGACATAAATCACAGCAAGATCCTTTCTGACCCACCTCCTAGAGTAATGGAAATAAAAACAAAAATAAACAAATGGGACCTAATGAAACTTCAAAGCTTTTGCACAGCAAAGGAAACCATAACCAAGACCAAAAGACAACCCTCAGAATGGGAGAAAACATTTGCAAATGAAGCAACTGACAAAGGATTAATCTCCAAAATTTACAAGCAGCTCGTGCAGCTCAATAACAAAAAAACAAACAACCCCATCCAAAAATGGGCAGAAGACCTAAATAGACATTTCTCCAAAGAAGATATACAGAATGCCAACAAACACATGAAAGAATGCTCAACATCATTAATCATTAGAGAAATGCAAATCAAAACTACAATGAGATATCATCTCACACCAGTCAGAATGGCCATCATCAAAAAATCTAGAAACAATAAATGCTGGAGAGGGTGTGGAGAAAAGGGACACTCTTGCACTGCTGGTGGGAATGTGAATTGGTTCAGCCACTATGGAGAACAGTATGGAGGTTCCTTAGAAAACTACAAATAGAATTACCATATGACCCAGCAATCCCACTACTTGGCATATACCCTGAGAAAACCAAAATTCAAAAAGAGTCATGTACCAAAATGTTCATTGCAGCTCTATTTACAATAGCCAGGACATGGAAACAACCTAAGCGCCCATCATCGGATGAATGGATAAAGAAGATGTGGCACATATACACAATGGACTATTATTCAGCCTTAAAAAGAAATGAAATTGAGCTATTTGTAATGAGATGGATAGACCTAGAATCTGTCATACAGAGTGAAGTAAGTCAGAAAGAAAAAGACAAATACCGTATGCTAACACATATATATGGAATTTAAGGGAAAAAAATGTCATGAAGAACCTAGGGGTAAGATAGGAATAAAGACGCAGACCTACTGGAGAACGGACTTGAGGGTATGGGGAGGGGGAGGGGTGAGTTTTGACAGGGCGAGAGAGAGTCATGGACATATACACACTAACAAACGTAGTAAGGTAGATAGCTGGGGGGAAGCAGCCGCAAGGCACAGGGATATTAGCTCGGTGCTTTGTGACAGCCTGGAAGGGTGGGATGGGGAGAGTGGGAGGGAGGGAGACGCAAGAGGGAAGACATAGGGGAACATATGTATATGTATAGCTGATTCACTTTGTTATAAAGCAGAAACTAACACACCATTGTAAAGCAATTATACCCCAATAAAGATGTTTAAAAAAATAAATAAAAAAAAAATAAAAAAAAAAAATAAAAAAAGTGAAGGAAGAACGAACAACTTAGGATAATAAGAAAATGCAAAACTAGGCTATATCAAATATATTTATTATAAGGTAAATAATAGTTCTGTACCTTTTAAGCAAATTCTCTTTAGAGTATCATGAGGCCTACAGTGTGATACATACATGTATTCATTCGTTCAGTGGATATTTATGAAGTATCTGTTGTCTACATGGGGCTTTACAGATAGCATTGCATATGCTATACAAGATACAGACCTTAATGAAGCAAAGTCTCCACCTTCAAGAATTATGCAATGTACTTGGGGAGACTAGAGTTATAACAGATAGATACAACAAAAATCAGTAGTTGAAAAATGCTTGAAACTGGAAAAGAGGAAAAGTAAAAGTCACCCAAACAAGAATGGAATGGGCTATCATGATAAGGGTACATTCCAGGAAAGAAACAACATTGATTAGGAGATGCTGGACAATCATTGAAGGGTTTCAAATAATGTTTTAAAATATATTTCTTAAAAAATATAATGAAAGATACATGCTCTTATATAAATAAATCCTTTCTTCAGGTTGTGGGGGACGACTGACCAATAGTATCACAGCAGGCAACCGAATTGTGAATGGGGAAAATGCCCTGACGGGGGCCTGGCCATGGCAGGCAAGCATGCAGTGGAAAGGCCAACACCACTGTGGTGTTTCTCTGATCAGCAGTAGGTGGCTCCTATCTGCAGCTCACTGCTTTGCTAAGTAAGTTTGAAAGTCTGACTAAATGCAGGATTCTGGTTGCAGGCCTATTTGGGAGGTCTGTGGGGTTAACCTAAATGTGTAAGGTTCTGCCAAGACCATATGAAATTTACAACCACTTACATAATTGAAGGGCAGCAAAGACATTTAAATTGGGCAACTAAGGGAAAAGTGAATGGAAGCAATTAACATTTTCCAAATAGGGGCTTTGGCCTGATGTTAAGTACTTTACTTACACCATTTTATTTAATCATAACAATAATTCCGTATGAAAGGTATACTTTAACCTATTTAAAGATGAGGAAACTAGGGTTTAGAAATGGTGATGTAACTTGACCAAGATCATACAGCTCTTAAATAAAAGAAACTGAGTGTGAACTTGGGTATGTCTGACTCCAGTTACAGGGTGCTTATTTGTCTTACCCTCTGGGGGTTTACAATCTAGTTGAAGAAATTTAAACGTGATATATTAAAGGTATAAGGCAGCACAGTGTAGTAAGTGTCACATGCACAACACAGATAGCACGTGCTATGGAAACTTGGTGAAGAAAGAGAACACAATCTAGCTGAGGTATTCAGTTGTAAGATTTGATCTAGACTCTAAAGATATAAGCTTTGATTGATTGGGGTAGGTAGATCAGAAAAAAATAATATGCATTTCGAGTTGGAAAAATAGCCTTCTTCAAATGTGTTGAGATGGAGCAACACAAGTTGTATTCTATGGACAGCAAACAGAAAGAACTATTTGAAGTAGAGAAGATTTGTAAAAGGAAACATTAGAAAATATGCTTAGAAAATGTAGTTTTATTCATTGGGGACACCTCTAAATGACAAGATGCTTACTTACTGGAGAAACACAGCTAATGAATGTGTGGAGTCACTGAAGATTTCAGAAGGAGAGAAGGACTGAAGAGGGTCACAGTTACATGAAGGTCTTGAAACCTTAAAAAAAAAAAGGCACCTGACATTTTGAGGAAGTGACAATAGTTAAATAGGATCTTAGGGCCTAAACTGGGAAAGAATCTCAGGGGAACTGGAGAAACTGGTCAGAAAATCTAAATTAGAAGCCAAGATGCATTGACTTGGTAAACATAATGGGGTGATTGGGTGAGAACAGATTGCAATTGTTTATGTATGCAGACGGATGCCCAGAGCCTGCCACAGGCTCCTGCAGCCCAGGGTATATGACAGTATGAGTGATTCTGGACTCCATCCACTGAGACTGCTTATATGATTCTTACCCAACTCAAATGCATAGAAACCAGATGGGGCTGAACTAGCAGGAGACATCAGTGACTCTAGTTAGGAGGACTTGAAGAAGGCTGACAGCTGTAATAGTCCTTAGCACTATTTTTATGTGTCTGTAGCATTTATGACATCCCCACATCAAAGACATTTTAAAAATAAGAATTTAAGTGCTTTATAGTGTTGTTTGGGAAACTCACACCTTAAAGTGATAAGATAATCACTGTGAATACCGTTTTGGCCCCCAAACTGAGTGTATTTTAATTAAATTGTGTCCTCCAGGAAAAATAATTCAGAAGATTGGACTGCCAACTTTGTAACTATAGTAAATAAACCATATATGACACAGAAAGTCCAAAACATTCTTTTTCATGAAAATTATAGCAGAGCTGGGGTTCATGATGATATTGCCCTGTGCAGCTTGCTGAAGAAGTCTCTTTTACAAAGTACATTCATAGGATTTGTTTTTCTGAAGCCAAAATGAAGCTCTCAGAAAATGACAGTGTTGTAGTTACAGAATGGGGAACACTTTATATAAATGGTAAGTTTTTCTGTAAATATGTAATAGCTTCATAAGAATAATTATTTAATCAATCAATCAATCAATCATTCTTTCACACAATTAACCAGTCCATAAATATACTGAAAAGAAAACCAAGTGATGGGACCAAAGGCATGGTGTTGTCTTCAATTTCTAAAATATCTCTGGGAATAAGAATTGGAAAATTTGGAATTTATGTGTGAGGCAGCCAGCTCTAATAAACATTAGAAAGAAAGCAATCTAGCCTGGGACTGGTCTGGCTCTTGGTGACCAAGAGAATCTGCTTTATTCCATAGATGTTCTTTGTCTCAAAAAACAAGGTTAAGATCTCCATGATATGCAGAATTTATTGCCCTTAGGTTCTCTTCCAGTGATACTTCAGCAGGCTTTTTTGAAGATTACTGATAACATAGTTTGCAATGCTCCACATGCATTGTCTGGCTTGGCAACTGATACAATGCTGTGTGCTGGATTTATGTCAGGAGAAGCTGATGCCTGTCAAATACTTCTAGATACATTATCAAATCATTTTTTCCGAAGTACTAATTCAATGGAAGTTTTTATCACCATAATTTTTTTTGTCTTAATGATTTTCACAGAGTAGCTTCTTATTTCAATCCACATAACAAACATTTATTAATCTCATTAATGTACCAGAACCCAGCTCATAAGCTGGAGATGCAGTGGTGAACACAATCCCTGTTCTCATGGAGTTTTCAGTCTAGGAATCCATAGTTACAAGGTAATAAAATAAATTTGGCCCTATTTTCTGGGCAACCTGCAGAACTAGAATGCTTGCCTCTCTCTTATCAGGAGATGCAGCAGGAGGCTTTACAGGTGCACATGTCATGCATTCCTGAGAGGCTTCATCATGGAGCCTCTGAGTCACTTTCTCCAGAGTTAAGTTTGGACTCATTAAAAAGTCAGCTTCTAGTCTTCCCAATCCACTCCAGTCCAGCTGTAGGTAATATACTCTGGTTTGTAGTTGCCCTGGGTTTTGAAGAAATTCAAGAGTCCCACGGTTCTAAGCCCAAAGAGGGTGGATTGTCTCACTGCCTAGGGGCTGTTGACAACTCCAGAGGAGAGATAGAAAGAAATGTTTCAGGACAAGAAACATTTTTTTTCTCTTTTTATTCTAGAATGATTCTGGTGGACCACTAGCTTATCCCAACTCTAGGAATATCTGGCAACTTGTTGGAATAGTAAGCTGGGGTGAAGAATGTGGGAAAAAGAATAAACCAGGTGTCTATACTTGAGTGACTGCTTATCGTGGATGGATTACCTCCAAGACTGCACTCTGAAAGAGAAGTAAGTTTGAAATGGAACAAAAAGACAATTATAGGGTATTCTTATCCATTGCTTCAAAATCTTTTTCTTTTGATTGTTGGTATACCAATCATTTTCTTATATACAAATGCATAAAGGTCTTGATTAATGTTTTATTTTATCTAAAACACTATCCATTTATTTATCTATTTAACTAATATAGTAAACAGAAAGAAAAGAAAAAGGCCAAAATATTTTTATTCATAGCCTAGTTCTGATTTATCTTACCTTTATATTTGGAATAGACCTTAATTTATTTTTCAGAATTTAAAAAAATACAGATTTTGTTAGTATGAGAACATGCATGCTGGATCTACCAAATATATTATTTTTAATTCTATAAATCATAAATTTATAGATTTATAATTCTATAAATTATAAATTCATTTTGTTAAACTGGAATATGTAAGGCAAATAATGTACATTCACACTTTGTTTATATTTGAGATAGTTTGTGTATCTTGTAAAATCATATAATCTTGGAAGGGAGAAGGGGAAACATAGGTTCAGTTAGACCAAGTCTCTTAATTTACAGAGTGAGGAACACTAAGAAAAACAATTATTTGCTTGAAGTCATTCTTCAGCCTCTCTGATAAGTTGTAACCCTCACATGAATTTTCCCTCATAGAATTTAAATCCAAAATTAGTCAGGTATTTAAAAATGATTTTTAACTTGCAATTATTTATATAATATTTTCTTCATGTCCTTCTTTTGTCATCTGTTCGCATTTTCTTGCAGCAAAGATAATGTGAGGCCCTCAAGGGGAGAGGACGGTGTGGCATCTATTGCAGTAGCTCTCCTGATAGTGCATGTGAAATTGTATGGAGGGCTGATTTTGTAATCTCTGCAAATAATTCACCTTTTAACTCTCCTAAAAATAAAACAAGTACCTTAAAATTTTAAAAACTGCTAAAACAAACTAAAAATTATCTTCCTTCAATTGTTTGTGACATTACTTTTATTTTCTCTTTATTATAAATTATTGACTCAGAGCAGAAGCAAGAAGAACTGCAAACCTGCAGCCTGTGGATCAAAAACCACATTCACAGAAAGATAGACAAGACAAAAAGGCAGAGTGCTATGTACTAGATGAATGAACAAAATAAAACCCCAGAAAAACAACTAAATGAAGTGGAGATAGGCAAACTTCCAGAAAAAGAATTCAGAATAATGGTACTGAAGATGATCCAGGACCTTGGAAAAACAATAGAGGCAAAGATCGAGAAGATGCAAGAAATGTTTAACAAAGACCTAGAAGAATTAAAGAACAAACAAACAGAGATGAACAATACAATAACTGAAATGAAAACTACACTAGAAGGAATCAATAGCAGAATAACTGAGGCAGAAGAACGGATAAGTGACGTGGAAGACAGAATGGTGGAATTCACTGCTGTGGAACAGAATAAAGAAAAAAGAATGAAAAGAAATGAAGACAGCCTAAGAGACCTCTGGGACAACATTAAACGCAAAAACATTCGCATTATAAGGGTCCCAGAATGAGAAGAGAGAGAGAGAAAGCACCCAAGAAAATATTTGAAGAGATAGTCGAAAACTTCCCTAATATGTGAAAGGAAATAGTTAATCAAGTCCAGGAAGCACAGAGAGTCACATACAGGACAAATCCAAGGAGAACCATGCCAAGACACATATTAATCAAACTATCAAAAAATAAATACAAAGAAAAAACATTAAAAGCAGCAAGGGAAAAACAACAAATAACATACAAGGGAATCCCCATAAGGTTAACAGCTGATCTTTCAGCAGAAACTCTGCAAGCCAGAAGGGAGTGGCAGGACATATTTAAAGTGATGAAGGGGAAAAACCTACAACCAAGATTGATCTACCTAGCAAGGATCTCATTCAGATTTGATGGAGAAATTAAAACATTTACAGACAAGCAAAAGCTAACAGAATGCAGCACCAACAAGCCAGCTTTACAACAAATGTTAAAGGAACTTCTCTAGGCAGGAAACACAAGAGAAGGAAAAGACCTACAATAATAAACCCAAAACAATTAAGAAAATGGTAATAGGAACATACATATCGATAATTACCTTAAATGTAAATGGATTAAATGCTCCAACCAAAAGACACAGACTGGCTGAATGGATACAAAAACAAGACCTGTATATATGCTGTCTACAGGAGACCCACTTCAGACCTAGAGACACATACAGACTGAAAGTGAGGGGATGGAAAAAATATTCCATGCAAATGGAAATCAAAAGAAAGCTGGAGTAGCAATTCTCATATCAGCCAAAATAGACTTTAAAACAAAGACTATTACAAGAGACAAAGAAGGACACTACATAATGATCAAGGGATCAATCTAAGAAGAAGATAAAACAACTGTAAATATTTATGCACCCAACACAGAAGCACCTCAGTACATAAGGCAAACACTAACAGCCATAAAAAGGGAAAACAAGAGTAACACAATCATAGTAGGGCACTGTAACACGCCACTTTCACCAATGGACAGATCATCCAAAATGAAAATAAATAAGGAAACACAAGCTTTAAATGATACATTAAACAAGATGGACTTAATTGATATTTATAGGACATTCCATCCGAAAACAACAGAAAACAATTTCTTCTCAAGTGCTCATGAAACATTCTCCAGGATAGATCATATCTTGGGTCACAAATCAAGCCTTGGTAAATTAAGAAAATTGAAATCATATCAAGTACCTTTTCTGACCACAATGCTATGACACTAGATACTAATTACAGGAAAAAAACTGTAAAAAATACAAACACATGGAGGCTAAACAATACACTACTTAATAACCAAGAGATCACTGAGGAAATCAAAGAGGAAATAAAAAAATACCTAGAAACAAATGACAATGAAAACACAATCACCTAAAACCTATGGGATGCAGCAAATGCAGTTCTAAGAGGGAAGTTTATAGCAAAACAATCCTACCTTAAGTAAAAAGAAACATCTAAAATAAACAACCTAACCTTACACCTAAAGCAATTAGAGAAAGAAGAACAAAAAAACCCCAAAGTTAGCAGAAGGAAATAAATCATAAAGATCAGAGCAGAAATAAATGAAAAACAAAAGAAGGAAACTATAGCAAAGATCAATAAAACTAAAAGCCGGTTCTCTGCGAAGATAAACAAAATTGATAAACCATTAGCCAGACTCACCAAGAAAAAAAGGAAGAAGACTCAAATCAATAGAATTAGAAACGAACAAGGAGAAATAACAACTGACACTGCAGAAATACAAAGGATCATGAGAGATTACTACAAGCAACTATATGCCAATAAAATGGACAACCTGGAAGAAATGGACAAATTCTTAGAAATGCACAACCTTCCGAGACTGAACCAGGAAGAAATAGAAAATATGAACAGACCAATCACAAGTACTGAAATTGAAACTGTGATTAAAAATTATCCAACAAACAAAAGCCTAGGACCAGATGGCTTCACAGGAGAATTCTATCAAACATTTATAGAAGAGGTAACACCTTTCCTTCTTAAACTCTTCCAACATATAGCAGAGGGAGAAACACTCCCAAACTCATTCTACGAGGCCACCATCACCCTGATACCAAAACCAGACAAAGATGTCACAAAGAAAGAAAACTACTGGCCAATATCACTGATGAACATAGATACAAAATTCCTCAACAAAATACTAGCAAACAGAATCCAACAGCACATTAAAAGGATCATACACAATGATCAAGTGGGGTTTATCCCAGGAATGCAAGGATTCTTCAATATATGCAAATCAATCAATGTGATACACCATATTAACAAATTGAAGGAGAAAAACCATATGATCATCTCAATAGATGCACAGAAAGCTTTTAACAAAATTCAACATCCATTTATGATAAAAATCCTACAGAAAGCAGGCATAGAGGCACCTTACCTCAACATAATAAAGGCCATATATGACAAACCCACAGCCAACGTCATCCTCAATGGTGAAAAACTGAAACCATTTCCACTAAGATCAGGAACAAGACAAGGTTGCCCACTCTCACCACTCTTATTCAACATAGTTTTGGAAGTTTTAGCCACAGCAATCAGAGACAAAAAAGAAATAAAAGGAATCCAATTAGGAAAAGAAGAAGTAAAGCTGTCACTCTTTGCAGATGACATGATACTATATGTAGAGAATCCTAAAGATGCTACCAGAAAAGTACTAGAGCTAATCAATGAATTCGGTAAAGTAGCAGAATACAAAATTAATGCACAGAAATCTCTTGCATTCCTGTACACTAATGATGAAAAATTTGAAAGTGAAATTAAGAAAACACTCCCATTTACCATTGCAACAAAAGAATAAAATACCTAGGAATAAACCTACCTAAGGAGACAAAAGATCTGTATGCAGAAAATTATAAGACATTGATGAAAGAAACTAAAGATGTTACAAATAGATGGAGAGATATACCATGTTCTTGGATTGGAAGAATCAACATTGTGAAAATGACTCTACTACCCAAAGCAATCTACAGATTCAATGCAATCCTTATCAAACTACCACTGGCATTTTTCACAGAACTAGAACAAAAAATCTCACAATTTGTATGGAAATACAAAAGACCCCGAATAGCCAAAGCAATCTTGAGAAAGAAAGAAGGAACTGAAGGAATCAGGCTCCCGGACTTCAGACTATACTACAAAGCTACTGTAATCAAGAGAGTATGGTACTGGAACAAAAACAGAAATATAGATCAATGGAACAGGATAGAAATCCCAGAGATTAACCCACACACATAGGGTCACCTTATCTTTGATAAAGGAGGCAAGAATATACAGGGGAGAGAAGACAGCCTCTTCAATAAGTGGTGCTGGGAAAACTGGACAGTTACATGTAAAAGAATGAAATTAGAACACTCCCTAACACCATATACAAAAATAAACTCAAAATGGATTAAAGACCTAAATGTAAGGCCAGACACTATCAAACTCTTAGAGGAAAACATAGGCAGAACACTCTATGACATAGATCACAGCAAGATCCTTTTTGATCCACCTCCTAGAGAAATGGAAATAAAAACAAAAATAAAGAAATGGGACCTAATGAAACTTCAATGCTTTTGCACAGCAAAGGAAACCATAAACAAGATGAAAAGACAACCCTCAGAATGGGAGAAAATATTTGCAAATGAAGTAACTGACAAAGGATTAATGTCCAAAATTTACAAGCAGCCCATGCAGCTCAATATCAAAAAAGCAAACAACCCAATACACAAATGGGCAGAAGACCTAAATAGACATTTCTCCAAAGAAGATATACAGGTTGCCAACAAACATATGAAAGAACGCTCAACATCATTAATCATTAGAGAAATGCAAATCAAAACTACAATGAGATATCTTCTCACACTGGTCAGAATGGCCATTATCAAAAAATCTACTAACCGTAAATACTGGAGAGGGTGTAGAGAAAAGGGAACACTATTGCACTGTTGGTGGGAACGTAAATTGATATAGCCACTATGAGAACAGTATGGAGTTTCCTTAAAAAACTAAAAATAGAACTACCATACGATCCAGCAATCCCACTACTGGGCATATACCCTGAGAGAACCATAGTTCAAAAAGAGTCATGTACCACACTGTTCATTGCAACTCTATTTACAATAGCCAGGACATGGAAGCAACCTAAGTGTCCATTAACAGATGAATGGATAAAGAAAATGTGACACATATATACAATGGAATATTACTCAGCCATAATAAAAAACGAAATTGAGCTATTTGTAGTGAGGTGGATGGACCTAGAGTCTGTTATACAGAGTGAAGTAAGTCAGAAAGAGAAAAACAAACACCGTATGCTATATATATGGAATCTAAAAAGCAAAACAAAAAATGGTCATGAAGAACCTAGGGGCAAGACGGGAAGAAAGACACAGAGCTACTAGAGAATGGACTCGAGGATACAGGAAGGGGGAAGGGGAAGCTGGGACAAAGTGAGAGAGTGTCATGGACATATATACACTACCAAATGTAAAAGAGATAGTTAGTGGGAAGCAGCCGCCTAGCACAGGGAGATCAGCTCGGTGCTTTGTGTCCACTTAGAGGGGTGGGATAGGGAGGGTGGGAGGGAGACGCAAGAGGGAGGAGATATGGGGATATATGTTTATGTATAGCTGATTCACTTTGTTATAAAGCAGAAAGTAACATACCATTGTAAAGCAATTATACTCCAATAAAGATGTTAAAAAAAAAAAAGGCACTTATAAATGAGTTGCATGAGGCCTGTGGGCTTGAGGGTGTTTATCTCTACTATAAACTCTTTTGTCTGCACTCTTGTAGTCAGCCTACTATGTTAGCTTTGCCAGATGCATATCCTTGATCTTAAATTATCTATAGCAGTGGTTCTCAAACTGTGAGCTCTTAGGATTGATTTATATTCTTCAAAATTATTAAGAACCCCAAAGAGCTTTTGCTTATATAGGCTATAACTACTGATATTTATCATATTAAAAGTTAAAAGAGAAAAGTATTTAAAATATTTAATCCACTTAAAATAACAATAATAAACTCATTACATGTTAATATAACAGAATTTTTATTTAAAAAATAGCTCGATTTTCCAAGACAAAAATATGAGAAAAATGGCATTGCTTTATAGTTTTGCAAATGTCTTTAATATATAGCTTAATAGAAGACAGCTGGATTCTCATATCTGCTTTTCTATTAAACTTTTTGTTTTGGTTAAAGTACATGAAGAAAATCTGACATTTACACAGGTATGCAGTTGAAAAAGGGAAGAGTATGGCAATAATATTTCTAGATATTCTCCATTGAAAATACTATTCAACGAGTGGTAGTTTCTTCCAATGTGGAATTTAACCTTATCAATGAACTTTTGGTGCTGTTCCAAGTATTGACAGCTTTCATTATATAATATCAAAAAAATCATATTCATCAATATCAGAACCAACCTCATCATAAAGTCTTTCATTATCTGGGGACTGTCAAGTTCACAGGGGCACATATACATTTACCACAATTCTAATTTTTCACAATAAATCTCAAATTTTATCATTAACAACAAATACTGTTAGTTGTTTTCCTTGTTTACTTTATACATTTTCAAGGTAATGTCTACCAAATACTGATTCTAAATAACCACAGTTTTCAGTCATTCTTTTCAAATAAAATGTTGTTGCATTACAAAAGTGGTGACTTCAGCTTATAAACTGTACAATTGCTCAAGTGTTGTCCCTCAAGAGAGCCATTTTAATTTAGTATGCAGCAAAAGTGCTTATGTGTACTTCTCATTTTGTCATTTAGAATATTACAAAGACAGATACTCAGTGTCAAGAGTTTATACAATTTATAATTTTTAATGTTTCATTCAGGGCATTCTTGATGAAACTTGATATTTTCCCCTGTGAATATGTGGCAGTGAAAAATACTATGATACAATGACTCCTATTATAGTTTGATTCCACTAACATGATTTGCTAGAGTACTAGCAGTTTTAGCGGTTACTGCTTTCACACCATTGGTTTAATTTCACAGACCTCTTGAAAGGATCTTAGAGTCCCTCAGGGGTTAACAGACCACACTTTTAAAACCACTGATCTATGCTAATTGTTCTCAAGGGAAGTGTATATAACCAATATCCAAAATAATCTTATCAATCCATACAAAACCAAAAATCACTAATCTATATACTCATGTATGACAGAAGCATGTGGAAGAGGCAATTAACCCAGAAAGGGGGATGAGGGCAACCAAAGGTTTATCAGAGGACGTGCCCCTGAGATGAACAAGAAGATGAACAAGAAAAATCCAGAAAAGACTTCCTGGTAAAGGGGTGGAGGTGCTTGGGAATGGCACCCAAAACAGAGAAAACATACTGTCAAACACTGTGACTGGACATAGCATCGTGTATTAGTCAAGATAGGCTAGATCATATTGTGCTAATACACAACTAAATCTCCATAGTTTAGCACATCAAAATTTATTTCTCCCTCATTGACTATTACCAGTAGGACAACTCTCTAAGGCAACTGGATCAGCAACCCAGGCTTGTGTTGTGGCTATGCCATGTGAACATGTGGCTTCAGAATCCATGGCAGAGGAGGAGAAAGCTGCAAATAATAGCTCCACTAATAGAACTGAACAAATATCCGCTAATGCTCCTAGACCATTAGCCATAACCCCTCAAATGGCCGCTTCTAACTTTAAGAGGCTGAGAAATATGAGAGAGGGCTTGGATATTTGGAGAGCCTTACATTTCTATGGCTTAACCTATTTCCTTAAAAGAGATCCCTGGCACACATAATTTCTAAGAGTAAAGAGTTAAGAGCTCTGTTAATCAACCATAATGATGACTAGTAGAAAGATTCACACTGCAGTTTCAGACCAAAAAGGAGTATAAGTAGAGGACAGGAGATCAGATAAAAAGTGAGAGATTCTTTATGGTATAAAGATCAAAATCTCCCTCTGATATTGGAGAGCTAACTTTTTTCTTTAAATGGGTTAAAGAGGGAAAGAGAAACAGGTACTATGTAGAGAGAAGTCTAGAATTACACAAATTTATATCATAATGCTAATAGAAAAAAATGTTATACTAAACTACTATGTAGCTTGTCCCTACTGTGTAAAATATGCATAAAAAGACTAAAAGGAAATACAGGATGATTTCAACAATTAATTCTGGTGATATTTCTATTTTCCATAATGAGCATGTTTACATTGTAATCAAGGGAAAAACTTAAGCTTCATTTTAAAAATGCCAATCTAAATGATAACATTTTCTACAAATAAGTCTGATATTGAGATGAGATATTCATTAATACAGTGAACATACTTTCCCCCACCTTAAATTGGGATGTGTGGCTTGATATAAATTTGACAAGATTGAAACTTTTGCATTAAAGAGTCTTGGAAAATCATATGGCTGCATAGCCACAAAGAACTAAAAAGCTGTAATTATTCTTCTTTAAGCGCAAATGGGACATATTTACATATATGTATATATACATAACATACATATAATGTGTATATACATATGTATATATGTACATAATGTACATATATATATTTTAACATACATCCTTGCTCTCCACAGAGGTGTTACTGAAATTTGTGTTAATCCAATTTCTGTAAACTGAATTATGTTTTAAATCACCAAAATAGCTTGGTATTTAAATAATGCATTATTTTGAATTATTTTTCTATAGAAGATATACACACACACACACATATTTGCTTAAAGGATAATAAGCATCTAATTTTTACCTCTGAAATCTGGGCTTTTTTTTTTTTTTTTTTCTTTTGCAAACAGGAGAGAACACCTATGTTCTATCATTTCTCCCAGCAGAGGGCACTACGACCCAAGCATCATGCTTCACAAATTAAATCTTTATTTTGGGTAAAGGAGGAAGATAAGCTGAGGTGATTTGTGCATATTCTTATCAATTTGTGCCAGACGTCAAGTGTGTGGAGACAGACAGCTAACAGCCCAGAGGGCAAACAGTTTTTAATGAGGGTGTCATCACATCTAGGGAAGGTTAAAAATGGTTCTGGGAAGAAGCACAGGTTAAGTTCATTTTTTAAAATCCACTCTTGCAAAGGACAATATCAAGTTCCATGATAAATAAAGATATATCTATTAAGTAATGGATTCTGTTCTAAAAAACACATGATCTAGTGAAGATAAAGTATAAATACCCAGCAAACTCAGATGCAAGATAGCTGTAATAACTGCCAGTTTTAGACCTCTAAATACCATTTAATATCTCTGGACACCCCGGAGGCAGATGCCCCTGCAGGAGAAGACATGGCACAGCGGTGTGTGTTTCTTCTTGCACTTCATGCCCAGGGGACAGCAATCTTTGAGGATGTCGGTGCAGACCTCTGCCTGAGGGACACGTAGACGTGCCTATAGGGACAGTAGCTGTTACGGCAAATCCCCTGAGGCAGGGGCAGTGCTCTCCTCAGTTGCACCTGCCCAAGTGGATGTAGTAAGTGCAATACTCCTCCTTCTTCTGCCGCTTCTGCCTGGCCTACCAGATGATAGTCAGGCTGCACTGGCTGGCCTGGCTAGCCAGGGAGCAGCTGCAGGTGCCGGTAGACTCTAACCCACCTGTGTGCAGGAAGGGACTGCTGCCCCCATTGCAGGTTTACCACCAAGTATTTTCTGAATTTATATTTGTTCAGAACCATAAACATTGTTATTGAATCTGTTGAAGAAGTACAAAATATGTTTGTTGCCTACAAACTTGGGGAGTATAAACTAAATACTATATGAAATATTAGTGGACAAAGCAAGGCAGAACAAAGTTGGGAAGTATACTTTCTGTCAGCATTCTAAGATGGTAAAATCATATCAAGATGGAATAGTTGTCCCAGAATGATTTAAAGCATGGATGCCAGAATCATCAGACCTGAACTGGAATTCTGTCCCTGCTGCCCAGCTGTATGAATTTGGCAAGTTTCTTAAGCTCCACAAGTCCCCATGTCCTTGTCTACAAAGTAGGAATGATAATAGTACCAAGGCTCATAAATAACATAACGAATGTAAAGTATTTAACACAGTGCCTAGTGCCCCACCATACGTGTTTGCACACACACACACACACACACACACACACACACACACACACACACACACACACCCGCCCCAAATGGTGATCTACTGTTAGAGAAGCTTTAGGGAAGTTTAGGCCTTGATGGAAAGGGAGAGTCTGGACAGGTAGAAACCATGGGAAAAGGCTGGAATTCTGGGTGAGGGGAATAATGAACTTGAACAAAGCAACGATGGTGACACATCTGAGCACACTAGGAAAGAAATGCACATTAGGGAGCATAGGGATGGGATCTGGCATATGGGGTTAATCTAGAGAAGGGCTTCTCAGCTTTGGAGCCCTAAAGGAGGGAGTGGGATGTGTAGCTATTATGAGGAATCCTCAAATCTATTAGTGCTCCAAACAATGCCTTAAAGTGAATAATATGTATTACTTCCCACTTCCCAATATGTATAGATGCTACTGAAATTCATAAAATATAAATTTATTTAAAAGAACTGTTGAATTAAAGCTATTTTAACATTTATCAAAGAACACCATTCTTCAGGTCTCAACTTAAATCTTACATCCTCAGAGATTTTTCTCCTCATTCCACTACTTGAAATAGTGCCCAGGTCCTCATCAATTTCTGCCCTCATTTGCTTTAATTTGTTTTTTAGCATCAAAACCAACCTGGAATTATGTGTTTATTTGTTTACTCCCTGTCTCCTCTCTTTGTAAGCCACCATGAAGGCAAGGACTTTGTCGTATTCACTACCAAAACACCAGCACCCAGAACAGTGCCTCTACATGGTGGGCTTCCAGTAAATATTTGCTGAATAAATGAACAAGTCTACAAAATACTAGATTCAAATGCATGCTACAAGGCAAATAAATTATGTTATATGCATCATCTTTGTCTTCTCAATGAATAATTTAAAGTAAAATTGCAGCAGAAGACTCTTCACTTCCTCTTTATAGTCATCATCAGCCCTTTTCATGAAATGACAATTTCTTATTAATATAAGAGATGACACAGAAGAATTGGCCCAATTATGACACACATAAGAGGGAATGAATCTTTGTTCTAAGAGGCTGCAGCTTAATCACGTGAAAGAATATTGCTTTTGAGATATAAGTATATGACCTAACCATTTCAGTGTTGAAACGATAAAGACATTAATCAGAGTTTCCCCTAACCTCACGCAGGTTAAACCTCTACCATATTATTTAAAATTAGGTAATATGTATTGTCACTTGGATGCCTAGTCATCTATTACCAATACATTTTGAACTCCTACAACCCCAGACACCTTAAGAAAATGATCGTATGTCATGATATTGTTTAAAGACGTGATAGAAACAAGATCTGTTATTATATATTAAACAAGCAGGTCATCAAAGGATATACTGAACATTTGATGAGAAATTTGGTGTGATCCAAAGTACTCAATATATAGTATTATGTCAGGAGGCATCTGAATTTTTAATAACAATGTCATATTATTGTTCCCTGGTCATGTTTATTCATTTCCCTGACCTTTATTCTGACATAATTAGATTACCGCTAATTGTAGGGCAAAAGATGATAGTTCATTAAAGTATTTTAGCCCATTCTTTGCCCATCCTTTCCTTACCCCTCTTATTTCTTCCACCTGTCACCCAACACACAAAAAATATAACCTTGATAATAACTTAAAATACTGGTGATGGGGGGGACCCTGAAGATGGCGGAAGAGTAAGAGGCGGAGATCGCCTTCCTCCCCACGGATACACCAGAAATACATCCACACGTGGAACAACTCCTACAGAACTCCTACTGAAGGCTGGCAGAAGACCTCAGACCTCCCAAAAGGCAAGAAACTCCCCACGTAACTGGGTAGGGCAAAAGAAAAAACAGAGACAAAAGAATAAGGACGGCACCTGCACCAGTGGGAGGGAGTTGTGAAGGAGGAAAAGTTTCCACACACTAGGAAGCCCCTCCGCGGGCGGAGACTGCGGGAGGCAGAGGGGGGAGTTTCGGGACCGCGGAGTAGTGCACAGCGACGGGTGCGGAGGGCAAAGCGGGGAGATTCCTGCACAGACGATCGGTGCTGACCGGCACTCACCAGCCCGAGTGGCTTGTCTGCTCACCCGCCGGGGCGGGCGGGGCTGCGAGCTGAGGTTCGGGTTTTGGTTTTGGACGGAGCTCAGGGAGAGGACTGGGGTTGGCGGCTTGAACATAGCCTGAAGGGGTTAGTGCACCACGACTAGCCGGGAGGGAGTTCGGGGAAAAGCCTGCACCGGCCGAAGAGGCAAGAGACTTTTTCTTCCCTCTTTGTTTCCTGGTGCGCGAGGAGAGGGGTTTAAGAGCGCTGCTTAAAGGAACTCCAGAGACGGGCGCGAGCCGCGGCTAAAAGCGCGAACCCCAGAGACGGGCGCGAGCCGCGGCTGAGGGCGCGAGCCCCCGAGACGGGCGCGAGCCGCGGCGGGAAGCGCGAACCCCAGAGACGGGCGCGAGCCGCGGCTAAAACCGCGGACCCCAGAGACGGGCGGGAGACGCTAAGGCTGCTGCTGCCGCCACCAAGGGGCCTGTGTGCGAGCACAGGTCACTCTCCACACCCCTCTTCCGCGGAGCCTGTGCAGCCCGCCACTGCCAGGTTCCCGGGATCCAGGGACAACTTCCCCGGGAGTACGCACGGCGGGTCTCAGGCTGGTGCAACATCACGCCGGCCTCTGCCGCAACGTCACGCTGCCTCTGCAGCCGCAGGCCCGCCCCGCACGCAGTGCCCCTCCTACCCCCATCCCCCAACCCCCGGCCTGAGTGAGCCGGAGGCCCCGAATCAGCGGCTCCTTTAACCCCGTCCTGTCTGAGCGAAAAAACAGACGCCCTCCAGCGACCTACACGCAGAGGCAGGGCCAAATCCAAAGCTGAGCTCCTGTGAGCTGTGAGAACAAAGAAGAGAAAGGGAAATCTCTCCCAGCAGCCACAGAAGCAGCGGATTAAAGCTCCACAATCAACTTGATATACCCTGCATCTGTGGAATACCTGAATAGACAAGGAATGATCCCAAATTGAAGAGGTGGAATTTAGGAGCGAGATCTATGATTTTTTTCCCTTTTCCTCTTTTTGTGAATGTGTACGTGTATGCTTCTGTGTGACATCTAGTCTGTATACTCTAGCTTCCACCATTTGTCCTAGGGCTCTATCCGTCCATGACTTTTTTTAAAAAAATTCTTTTTCTTAATAATTAAGTTTAATTGTAATAACTTTATTATACTTTACCTTCGTTCTTTCTTTCTTTCCTTCCTTCCTTCCCTCCTTTAGACAACGAATCACCCCAAATTGAGGAGGTGGTCTCAGGGAGCAGGATTTATGATTTTTCCCCCTTTACCTCTTTTTGTGAAGGTGTATGTGTATGCTTCTGTGTAAGATTTTCTCTGTATAGCTTTGCTTCCAACATTTGTCCTAAGGTTCTATCCGTCCCTTTTTTTTTTTTTTTCTAAATATTTTTTAATTCAATAACTATATTATACTTTATTTTATTTTTACTGTATCATCTTTCTTTCTGTCTTTTTTCCTTCTTTCCCTCCTTCCTTCCTTCCTCCCTCCCTCCCTCCCTCCCTCCTTTCTTTCCTTCTTTGCTTCTTTCTTCCTTCCTTCCTTTCCTCCTTTCCTTCTTTCTTTACTCATACTTCTACTAATTCTCCCTACTTTTTCTCCCTTTTATTCTGAGCTGTGTGGATGAAAGGCTCTTGGTGCTCCAGCCAGGAGTCAGGGCTCTGCCTCTGAGGTAGGAGAGCCAACTTCAGGACACTGGTCAACAAGAGACCTCCCAGCTCCACATAATATTAAACGGTGGAAATATCCCAGAGACCTCCATCTTAACACCAGCACCCAGCTTCACTCAACGACCAGCAAGCCACAGTGCTGGACAACCTATGCCAAACAACTAGCAAAACAGGAACACAACCCCACCCATTAGCAGAGAGGCTGCCTAAAATCATAATAAGGCCACAGACACCCCAAAACACACCACCAGACGTGAACCTGCCCACTAGAGAGACAAGATCCAGCCTCATCCAGCACAACACAGGCACTAGTCCCCTCCACCAGGAAGCCTACACAACCCACTGAAACAACCTTAGCCACTGGAGACAGACATCAAAAACAACGGGAACTACGAAAGTGCAGCCTGCAAAAAGGAGACCCCAAACACAGTAAGATAAGCAAAATGAGAAGACAGAAAAACACACAGCAGATGAAGGAGCAAGATAAAAACCCACCAGACCTAACAAATGAAGAGGAAATAGGCAATCTACCTGAAAAAGAATTCAGAATAATGATAGTAAGGATGATCCGAAATCTTGGAAGTAGAATGGACAAAATGCAAGAAACAGTTAACAAGGACCTACAAGAACTAAAGATGAAACAAGCAACGATGAACAATGCAATAAATGAAATTAAAATCACTCTAGATAGGATCAATAGCAGAATAACTGAGGCAGAAGAACGGATAAGTGACCTGGAAGATAAAGTAGTGGAAATAACTACTGCAGAGCAGAATAAAGAAAAAAGAATGAAAAGAACTGAGGACAGTCTCAGAGACCTCTGGGACAACATGAAACGCACCAACATTCGAATTATAGGGGTTCCAGAAGAAGAAGAAAGAAAGAAAGGGACTGAGAAAATATTTGAAGAGATTATAGTTGAAAACTTCCCTAATATGGGAAAGGAAATAGTTAATCAAGTCCAGGAAGCACAGAGGGTCCCATACAGGATAAATACAAGGAGAAACACGCCAAGACACATATTAATCAAACTGTCAAAAATTAAATACAAAGAAAGCATATTAAAAGCAGCAAGGGAAAAACAACAAATAACACACAAGGGAATCCCCATAAGGTTAACAGCTGATCTCTCAGCAGAAACCCTACAAGCCAGAAGGGAGTGGCAGGACATACTGAAAGTGATGAAGGAGAATAGCCTGAAACCAAGACTACTCTACCCAGCAAGGATCTCATTCACATTTGATGGAGAAATTAAAACCTTTACAGACAAGCAAAAGCTGAGAGAGTTCAGCACCACCAAACCAGCTTTACAACAAATGCTAAAGGAACTTCTCTAGACACGAAACACAAGAGAAGGAAATGACCTATAGTAGCGAACCCAAAACAATATATAAAATGGAAATAGGAACATACATATCAATAATTACCTTAAATGTAAATGGACTAAATGCTCCCACCAAAAGACACAGATTGGCTGAATGGATACAAAAACAAGACCCTTATATATGCTGTCTACAAGAGACCCACTTCAGAACTAGAGACACATACAGACTGAAAGTAAGGGGATGGAAAAAGATATTCCATGCAAATGGAAACCAAAAGAAAGCTGGAGTAGCAATTCTCATATCAGACAAAATAGACTTTAAAATAAGGACTATTAAAAGGGACAAAGAAGGACACTACATAATGATCAAGGGATCGATCCAAGAAGAAGATATAACAATTGTAAATATTTATGCACCCAACATAGGAGCACCTCAATACATAAGGCAAATACTAACAACCATAAAAGGGGAGATCAACAGTAACACATTCATAGTAGGGGACTTTAACACCCCACTTTCACCCATGGACAGATCATCCAAAATGAAAATAAATAAGGAAACACAAGCTTTAAATGATACATTAAACAAGATGGACTTAATTGATATTTATAGGACACTCCATCCAAAAACAACAGAATACACATTTTTCTCAAGTGCTCATGGAACATTCTCCAGGATAGATCATATCTTGGGTCACAAATCAAGCCTTGGTAAATTTAAGAAAACTGAAATTGTATCAAGTATCTTTTCCGACCACAACGCCATGAGACTAGATATCAATTACAGGAAAAGATCTGTAAAAAATACAAACACATGGAGGCTAAACAATACACTACTTAATAATGAAGTGATCACTGAAGAAATCAAAGAGGAAATAAAAAAATACCTAGAAACAAATGACAATGGAGACACAACGACCCAAAACCTATGGGATGCAGCAAAAGCAGTTCTAAGGGGGAAGTTTATAGCAATACAAGCCCACCTTAAGAAGCAGGAAACATCTCGAATAAACAACCTAACCTTGCACCTCAAGCAATTAGAGAAAGAAGAACAAAAAAACCCCAAAGCTAGCAGAAGGAAAGAAATCATAAAAATCAGATCAGAAATAAATGAAAAAGAAATGAAGGAAACAATAGCAAAGATCAATAAAACTAAAAGCTGGTTCTTTGAGAAGATAAACAAAATAGATAAACCACTAGCCAGACTCATCAAGAAAAAAAGGGAGAAGACTCAAATCAATAGAATTAGAAATGAAAAAGGAGAAGTAACAACTGACACTGCAGAAATAAAAAAAATCATGAGAGATTACTACAAGCAACTCTATGCCAATAAAATGGACAATCTGGAAGAAATGGACAAATTCTTAGAAATGCACAACCTGCCAAGACTGAATCAGGAAGAAATAGAAAATATGAACAGACCAATCACAAGCACTGAAATTGAAACTGTGATTAAAAACCTTCCAACAAACAAAAGCCCAGGACCAGATGGCTTCACAGGTGAATTCTATCAAACGTTTAGAGAAGAGCTAACACCTATCCTTCTCAAACTCTTCCAAAATATAGCAGAGGGAGGAACACTCCCAAATTCCTTCTACGAAGCCACCATCACCTTGATACCAAAACCAGACAAGGATGTCACAAAGAAAGAAAACTACAGGCCAATATCACTGATGAACATAGATGCAAAAATCCTCAACAAAATACTAGCAAACAGAATCCAACAGCACATTAAAAGGATCATACACCATGATCAAGTGGGGTTTATTCCAGGAATGCAAGGATTCTTCAATATACGCAAATCTATCAATGTGATAAACTATATTAACAAATTGAAGGAGAAAAACCATATGATCATCTCAATAGATGCAGAGAAAGCTTTCGACAAAATTCAACACCCATTTATGATAAAAACCCTCCAGAAAGTAGGCATAGAGGGAACTTTCCTAAACATAATAAAAGCCATATATGACAAGCCCACAGCAAACATCATCCTCAATGGTGAAAAACTGAAAGCATTTCCACTAAGATCAGGAACAAGACAAGGTTGCCCACTCTCACCACTCTTATTCAACATAGTTTTGGAAGTTTTAGCCACAGCAATCAGAGAAGAAAAGGAAATAAAAGGAATCCAAATCGGAAAAGAAGAAGTAAAGCTGTCACTGTTTGCAGATGACATGATACTATACATAGAGAATCCTAAAGATGCTACCAGAAAACTACTAGAGCTAATCAATGAATTTGGTACAGTAGCAGGATACAAAATTAATGCACAGAAATCTCTGGCATTCCTATATACTAATGATGAAAAATCTGAAAGTGAAATCAAGAAAACACTCCCATTTACCATTGCAACAAAAAGAATAAAATATCTAGGAATAAACCTACCTAAGGATACGAAAGACCTGTATGCAGAAAATTATAAGACACTGATGAAAGAAATTAAAGATGATACAAATAGATGGAGAGATATACCATGTTCTTGGATGGGAAGAATCAACATTGTGAAAATGACTCTACTACCCAAAGCAATCTACAGATTCAATGCAATCCCTATCAAACTACCACTGGCATTTTTCACAGAACTAGAACAAAAAATTTCGCAATTTGTATGGAAACACAAAAGACCCCGAATAGCCAAAGCAATCTTTAGAACGAAAAAAGGAGCTGGAGGAATAAGGCTCCCTGACTTCATACTATATTACAAAGCAACAGTAATCAAGACAGTATGGTACTGGCACAAAAACAGAAAGACAGATCAGTGGAACAGGATAGAAAGCCCAGAGATAAACCCACGCACATATGGACACCTTATCTTTGATAAAGGAGGCAGGAATGTACAGTGGAGAAAGGACAGCCTCTTCAATAAATGGTGCTGGGAAAACTGGACAGGTACATGTAAAAGTATGAGATTAGATCACTCCCTAACACCATACACAAAAATAAGCTCAAAATGGATTAAAGACCTAAATGTAAGGCCAGAAACTATCAAACTCTTAGAAGAAAACATAGGAAGAACACTCTATGACATAAATCACAGCAAGATCCTTTCTGACCCACCTCCTAGAGTAATGGAAATAAAAACAAAAATAAACAAATGGGACCTAATGAAACTTCAAAGCTTTTGCACAGCAAAGGAAACCATAACCAAGACCAAAAGACAACCCTCAGAATGGGAGAAAACATTTGCAAATGAAGCAACTGACAAAGGATTAATCTCCAAAATTTACAAGCAGCTCATGCAGCTCAATAACAAAAAAACAAACAACCCCATCCAAAAATGGGCAGAAGACCTAAATAGACATTTCTCCAAAGAAGATATACAGAATGCCAACAAACACATGAAAGAATGCTCAACATCATTAATCATTAGAGAAATGCAAATCAAAACTACAATGAGATATCATCTCACACCAGTCAGAATGGCCATCATCAAAAAATCAAGAAACAATAAATGCTGGAGAGGGTGTGGAGAAAAGGGGACACTCTTGCACTGCTGGTGGGAATGTGAATTGGTTCAGCCACTGTGGAGAACAGTATGGAGGTTCCTTAAAAAACTACAAATAGAATTACCATATGACCCAGCAATCCCACTACTTGGCATATACCCTGAGAAAACCAAAATTCAAAGAGAGTCATGTACCAAAATGTTCATTGCAGCTCTATTTACAATAGCCAGGACATGGAAACAACCTAAGCGCCCATCATCGGATGAATGGATAAAGAAGATGTGGCACATATACACAATGGAATATTACTCAGCCTTAAAAAGAAATGAAATTGAGCTATTTGTAATGAGATGGATAGACCTAGAATCTGTCATACAGAGTGAAGTAAGTCAGAAAGAAAAAGACAAATACCGTATGCTAACACATATATATGGAATTTAAGGGAAAAAAATGTCATGAAGAACCTAGGGGTAAGATAGGAATAAAGACGCAGACCTACTGGAGAACGGACTTAAGGATATGGGGAGGGGGAAGGGTGAGTTTTGACAGGGCGAGAGAGAGTCATGGACATATACACACTAACAAACGTAGTAAGGTAGATAGCTGGGGGGAAGCAGCCGCAAGGCACAGGGATATTAGCTCGGTGCTTTGTGACAGCCTGGAAGGGTGGGATGGGGAGAGTGGGAGGGAGGGAGACGCAAGAGGGAAGACATATGGGAACATATGTATATGTATAGCTGATTCACTTTGTTGTAAAGCAGAAACTAACACACCATTGTAAAGCAATTATACCCCAATAAAGATGTTTAAAAAAAAAAAAAAAAAAAAAAAAAAGATATCCAAATCGGAAAAGAAGAAGTAAAGCTGTCAGTGTTTGCAGATGACATGATACTATACATAGAGAATCCTAAAGATGCTACCAGAAAACTACTAGAGCTAATCAATGAATTTGGTAAAGTAGCAGGATACAAAATTAATGCACAGAAATCTCTGGCATTCCTATATACTAATGATGAAAAATCTGAAAGTGAAATCAAGAAAACACTCCCATTTACCATTGCAACAAAAAGAATAAAATATCTAGGAATAAACCTACCTAAGGATACGAAAGACCTGTATGCAGAAAATTATAAGACACTGATGAAAGAAATTAAAGATGATACAAATAGATGGAGAGATATACCATGTTCTTGGATGGGAAGAATCAACATTGTGAAAATGACTCTACTACCCAAAGCAATCTACAGATTCAATGCAATCCCTATCAAACTACCACTGGCATTTTTCACAGAACTAGAACAAAAAATTTCCCAATTTGTATGGAAACACAAAAGACCCCGAATAGCCAAAGCAATCTTGAGAACGAAAAAAGGAGCTGGAGGAATAAGGCTCCCTGACTTCAGACTATATTACAAAGCAACAGTAATCAAGACAGTATGGTACTGGCACAAAAACAGAAAGATAGATCAGTGGAACAGGATAGAAAGCCCAGAGATAAACCCACGCACATATGGACACCTTATCTTTGATAAAGGAGGCAGGAATGTACAGTGGAGAAAGGACAGCCTCTTCAATAAATGGTGCTGGGAAAACTGGACAGGTACATGTAAAAGTATGAGATTAGATCACTCCCTAACACCATACACAAAAATAAGCTCAAAATGGATTAAAGACCTAAATGTAAGGCCAGAAACTATCAAACTCTTAGAAGAAAACATAGGAAGAACACTCTATGACATAAATCACAGCAAGATCCTTTCTGACCCACCTCCTAGAGTAATGGAAATAAAAACAAAAATAAACAAATGGGACCTAATGAAACTTCAAAGCTTTTGCACAGCAAAGGAAACCATAACCAAGACCAAAAGACAACCCTCAGAATGGGAGAAAACATTTGCAAATGAAGCAACTGACAAAGGATTAATCTCCAAAATTTACAAGCAGCTCGTGCAGCTCAATAACAAAAAAACAAACAACCCCATCCAAAAATGGGCAGAAGACCTAAATAGACATTTCTCCAAAGAAGATATACAGAATGCCAACAAACACATGAAAGAATGCTCAACATCATTAATCATTAGAGAAATGCAAATCAAAACTACAATGAGATATCATCTCACTCCAGTCAGAATGGCCATCATCAAAAAATCTAGAAACAATAAATGCTGGAGAGGGTGTGGAGAAAAGGGGACACTCTTGCACTGCTGGTGGGAATGTGAATTGGTTCAGCCACTGTGGAGAACAGTATGGAGGTTCCTTAAAAAACTACAAATAGAATTACCATATGACCCAGCAATCCCACTACTTGGCATATACCCTGAGAAAACCAAAATTCAAAAAGAGTCATGTACCAAAATGTTCATTGCAGCTCTATTTACAATAGCCAGGACATGGAAACAACCTAAGCGCCCATCATCGGATGAATGGATAAAGAAGATGTGGCACATATACACAATGGAATATTACTCAGCCTTAAAAAGAAATGAAATTGAGCTATTTGTAATGAAATGGATAGACCTAGAGTCTGTCATACAGAGTGAAGTAAGTCAGAAAGAAAAAGACAAATACCGTATGCTAACACATATATATGGAATTTAAGGGAAAAAAATGTCATGAAGAACCTAGGGGTAAGATAGGAATAAAGACGCAGACCTACTGGAGAACGGACTCGAGGGTATGGGGAGGGGGAGGGGTGAGATTTGACAGGGCGAGAGAGAGTCATGGACATATACACACTAACAAACGTAGTAAGGTAGATAGCTGGGGGGAAGCAGCCGCAAGGCACAGGGATATTAGCTCGGTGCTTTGTGACAGCCTGGAAGGGTGGGATGGGGAGAGTGGGAGGGAGGGAGACGCAAGAGGGAAGACATATGGGAACATATGTATATGTATAGCTGATTCACTTTGCTATAAAGCAGAAACTAACACACCATTGTAAAGCAATTATACCCCAATAAAGATGTTTAAAAAAAAAAAAAAAAAGTATTTTATGTTACTGAGCTTCCTCTCCCAAGAATTTGACAGGGTTGTTTTCATTTCACTGTCTTCCTATGAGAAGAATGTGAAAATAGTGGTCATGCTGCGCTCTTTTCTTCTCTCTAGTCTGGCTGTTATTATTTAAACACATTACATTAGCAAATTTGCTCTGGTTATTTGGCCACAAATGAATGGTGTGCATTAATATTAATCAAATAGTAATCAAATAAACAATTACACATTGGATAACCTGTTTATCCATATACTCACCTATTACTACATCAGAGTTTCTGATATGTCTGTTCCTAAAACATCCTAAACTCTAGCAAATCAAGTAAGATTTTTTACAGTGCTAATGACTTGAATAGTTGTACGTATAACTCCCTTCCACCCACCAAACCATCTGTTAACCTATGAAATTTGTCATGGTTCTCCTAGTAGGACAATCTCATCTACTTTCTTGGAGCCCAGTAAATATGATTCTTCTGTTCCTCTTATCTCTCAATAAATTAACTTTAGGTAAGTTCAGAAAGATTCTGTTTCTGCAATTTAAAACTATTGCTGGTCTTTTTTAATAAGGTGAATAGGACTTGACTCTAGGCAGAAACCCTAATCACAGGGGATCTTAGGATCACCAACTATCTTAGTCTGGATTTCTTAGAAAACAGAGCCTGAAGCAGAAAGCCTTACTTTGGGGGGTTTGCAATTCTAGGGAAGGAAGAGTGAGGGAAAGGGGCCAATGAGCAGGGAGGTATGGAAAGCAAATGCAACAAGGAAGATTACCAGTCTGGCTAGAGCTTTATATCAAGCTAATACAATATCTTCAGAATATCTATATGAGCTACTGTGTTTCTGCAAAGACTGACCAGGGAGAGAGAGGAAGATGAGTTTATCCACCTTCTCCTACCTACCTCTGAACAAAGTTCACCATACAGTGAATCAACAGTGACACACTTTTAGGTTGTACCACCTGGTCCTTCCAGTAGCCATGGGAAATCTAAATCCCAAGACAGCAGTGACAGCATTCATAACACCAGCCACACTGCATGAGGTGAGCTAGTGAGCAGAAGCAAGTCAGTGATACTGCCTACCTGTCCATGTATAGGCTTCAATCTCACAGGCCCAGCTGGGCAAGCCAGTGCACCTCCTGTGTGTCTCAGGCAAAGGAAGAGCCCAAATGGGAAGCATGAGGTATAGTGTAAAGAATGAGACAACATGTTGTCACTCTTGCTTGAGAATCCCATGAACGAGGGACTGGGAGCAGTCACCCCAATGTGACTGCCTGGCCAAGCAAGCAGAATACCATGAAAACATGGCTCCCACCACAAAGCCATCAGCAAGCTTTCCTCCAACAAAGTCTGAAATTCCTCTTCTATGGTCTATGTTAATGTGTAGGTGCCAGGAAATCTGGAGGATTATTAGGACCAACCAGAGAAAACTATGGTCTAGAATCCAAAGGTTGAACAAAAACTGGGTCTAGTCATAACCCAACAGAGCTGGAAGGGAGTGAGCTCATGAAAGAGTATTGCGGCCATTATAAGAAAAAAACCCACTATTTATGGAAAGTAAGCTTATAAAAGAAGTAGGGGAATAAGCCACTCTTAATTCTTACCTGTTCAAACTAAGTTCATTAAAGATATCCAACGATTTTGCAGTATTCACTAAAATGAGGCAATGTAAACCAAAGCAAGTAGTACCCCAAAGAATACATACAGATGGCCAACAGGCACATGAAAAAATGCTCAGCATCACTAATCAGAAGAGAAATGCAAATCAAAACCACAATGAGATATTACCTCACACCTGTCAGAATGGCTATCATCAAAAAGACCACAAATAATAAATGTTGGTGGGGATGTGAAGAAAGGGGAACCCTTGTATACTGCTGGTGGGAATGCAAATTGATACAGCCACTGTGGAAAACAGTATGGAGGTTCTTCATAAAACTAAAAAATAGAATGACCATATGATCCAGCAATTCCACTCCTGGGTATATATATCTGAAAAAAAATAAAGACATTAATTTGGAAGGATATATGTACCCCAATGTTTATAACAATATTATTTATGATAGCCAAGATATGGAAGAAGCCTATGTGTCCATCAACAGATGGATGGGTAAAGAAGATGTGGTATATATATATATGTATATATATATATATATATATATATATATAAATAATATACTCACACACGTGCATACATGCGCACACACACACACACACACACACACACACACACACCCACAATGGAATACTACTCAGTCATAAAAAAGAATGAAATTTTGCCATTTGCAACATCATGGGTGGACTTGAAGGGTATTATGCTTAATAAAGTAAGTCAGAGAAGACAAGTACTGTAGGATATCACTTATATGTGAAATCTAAAAAATAAAACAAACTAGGGCATATAGCAAAAAAAAAAAACAGACTCACAGATATAGAGAAAAAACTAGTGGTTACGAGTGAGGAGAGGGAAGAGGGGAGGGGCAAGATAGGAGTTTGAGAGGATTGAGAGGTACATACTACTACGTATAAAATAAATGAGCTACAAAGATATATTGTAAAGCACAGGGAATATAGCTAATATTTTATAATAACTATAAATGGAGTATAACCTTTAAAAATTGTGACTCACTATGTTGTACACCTGAAACTTATAGAATATTGTAAGTCAACTATACCTCAATAAAAAAGAAAACAGTACCTGCACCATGGGAAATGTGAGGCACTGTGAGGTAATGAAAAGAAAACTACTTGGAAGTAAGAAAAACTGGATTCCAGTCCCAATTCTGTTACTCATATTGTGGCTTGAGAAGTTTACTCAACTTCCCTGATCTCAGTTTGCTTTCCAGCTTTGTGCTGTACACTTCACAGTGATGTGAGGATTAAAGGAAACGAAGTACTGAAAATGTTCATTACAGCAACAGGAAATCAGCAAATCTTGTTTAAATCAGAAACTGCTCCTGAACTATATTTTGTCACAATTTTTTTTCTTCTCCAATATTTAACTTTACATGCAAATATGTATACTAGTATCTCTCACCATCTATGTGACATTAATTGGTTGGATCTTGCTATGAATTAGTTATTTTGCTTTGAATGAGTGAATTAGTGAAAAATTCAACTGAGGTGTTACACACATTCTCTGAAGAATGACTGTTCTCAGGCATGAATATCTGGGCACTGACAATAACTCCTCAATAACAATACTTAACTATTTATTGGCCACTTCTTGTGTAACAGGTGGTAACCTAAGTGCTTAATATAGGTAATATCATTTAACTTCCTAGTAGCCCTATGATGTAGAAACAGGTCAGCTACATAATTTGTAAGGCCTAATGAAATGTGAAAATTTGAGGTCCCTTAAGCTTTTTCCTCTAAAAACATTTTATTACTAATGAAACATAATAGGGATATTGGTGTTGTGTGAGTAACATTACAAAATAATAAAGGGCAAAATATATAATTATTGTTATCACAATAAATAGCAACACTTTGTAATATGTTTGTTATAAAAATTTGGGGTTTACTTTTATAAAAACTCATTTGTTAGCTTATTAAAATTTATACTTTTATCAACCTTGTTTTCAACTGGTATAATTAAAATTTATGTCAGTAGCTCTTGGCAAGATCACAATTTTTTTCTTTTTTAAAAGGTAAACAATTTAGTTAAAAGTAAATAAACATAATTTTTGACAGTTGTACGTTTACAGAAAAGTGCAGTGTCCATGTCCCCACACAGTTTTCTCTATTGTTACCATCTTACATTAATATGGTTTGTTATAATTATTGAACCAATATTAATACATTATTATTAAATAAAGTCCATACTTTACTCATATTACTTCAGTTTTTTTTCCTAAGTCCCTTTTCTGTTCTTGGACCCCATCCTGGCTACCATAATATATTTAATTGTCATGTCTCCCTAGGATCATTTTGTCTGTGAAAGTTTCTCAAATTTACCTTATTTTGATGACCTTGATAATTTTGAAGAGTACTGGTCAGGTATTTTGTAGAATGTCCCTCAACTAGGGTTTGTCTAATGTTTTTCTCATGATCAGATTGGGGTCACAGGTTTGGGGGAAGGATACCACAGAGGTACAATGTCATTATGTGCCATTAACGTGATTTATTACCGTTGATGTTGACCTTGTTCAGCTGGCTGAGGTAGTGATCGTGTGGTTTCTCCACTGTAAAGTTACTCTTCCTCTTCACCTTCCCAAAGGGTACTCTTTGGAAGGAAGTCACTCTTTGCAGCCTCCCTTAAGGAGTGGAGAGTTACATTCCACTTCCTTGAGAATGGAGTATCTACATAAATTATTAGGAATTCTTCTACATGAGAGATTTGTCTCTTCTCCCTCACTTCTTTTTTTCTTCCAAGCATTTACTTATATCAGTATACATTCATGGATATTTATTTTGTACGTTGAGTTATAATCCAATATTTTGTTGCTCAAATTGTTCCAAACTTAACCTTCGAAGCTCTTTTTTTTTTTTTAGTAAATTTATTTATTGATTGATTGATTTTTGGCTGTGTTGGGTCTTCGTTGCTGCACAAGGGCTTTCTTTAGTTGTGGCAAGCGGGGGCTACTCTTCGTTGCCGTACATGGGCGCTTCACTGCGGTGGCTTCTCTTGTTGCGGAGCACGGGCTCTAGGCGCACGGGCTTCAGTAGTTGTGGCATGTGGGCTCAGCAGTTATGGCTCATGGGCTCTAGAGCACAAGCTCGGTAGTTGTGACACACGGGCTTCAGTAGTTGTGGCATGTGGGCTCAGTAGTTGTGGCTCGCAGGTTCTAGAGTGCAGGCTCAGTAGTTGTGGCGCACAGGCTTAGTTGCTCTGCGGCATGTGGGATCTTCCTGGACCAGGGCTTGAACCCGTATCCCCTGCATTGGCAGGTGGATTCCTTTTTTATTTTAACATCTTTATTGGAGTATAATTGCTTTACAATGGTGTGTTAATTTCTCCTTATAATAAAGTGAATCAGCTATACATATACATATATCCTCATATCTCCTCTCTCTTTCGTCTCCCCCTACATTGTTACATTCTTTCTTTCTTTATTTTTATTGGAGTATAATTGCTTTACAATGGTGTGTTAGTTTCTGCTTTATAATAAAGTGAATCAGTTATACATTTAAATATGTTCCCATATTCTTCCATCTTGCGTCTCCCTCCCTCCCACCCTCCCTACCCCACTCCTCCAGGCGGTCACAAAGCACTGAGTTGATCTCCCTGTGCTATGCGGCTGCTTCCCACTAGCTATGGCAGGTGGATTCTTAATCACTGTGCCACCAGGGAAGTCCTAGAAGCTCTTTTAGTTGCCTCCTGTGTCCAAACTAGGTGACATACTACCATCACGTTTTTTTGTTTTGTTTTTTGGGGGGCTTTGTTTGTTTGTTAGCACTTTCTTTCTGGAATTACAAGGTACTGTGAGCTCATCTCATGTATTTCCTGTCCCAGTCCTAAACTCAGCCGTTTCTCCATGGAGCCCTGGTGACTTTTATTGGAGAATGGTATTAGAAATCAAGATCTGGGAGCTAAGTGTGTTTGTGGCTACTGTGTTTCCTTGCTTCTAAATCCTCTCAGCTGAAAGAAGGAGGAAATATGCCTACATATATACATACGTAGTATATACATAGTAAATATATGTTTGTATGCATATGTGTTATATACTATGTATACATATTTACAAGCATAGTGTATACATAGTAAATATATGGGTGTATATGTATATATATATATCCAGTGTATATGTGTCTACAAATATCTCTCTGTGTAGCAATTTGTATCCATATTAAACTAAACATGAATTCATACTTATGTCTCTAAATCTAATCCATTATCACATGGATCTTTCTAGTTTTAAAATTTTTGAGAATTTTTAATTTTGAGAAAGCTCTTTTCACTGATGTGACTGCTACTTGACCTCTTAAGAGTATTTTATACAAGCTGACATCATTAGATAAATTTCTAATAAATTATTTAAAAATATAAGTTTTAGTATCTCTAGAGCTGATGATTCTCACATAACTAAAAAGATTTTTCTAAAAAGAGTTAACTTTTCATAGAAATCAGTTCTGAGTAAGTCTGAAATTAATTTTAAATTCAAATTTATACAATGAAATTTTAATGTTTCTTCAGACATTTCTTATAACTTGTGGAAGCCATACAAAAAATTGAAAGTGGCATCATGATTTGTATATAATTCAAAGTGCCTATACAAAGAAAACAATTTAAAAAAACTTTTTTTGTTTGTTTGTTTTTTTTTCTTTTTTTGCAGTACGCAGGCCTCTCACTGTTGTGGCCTCTCCCATTGTGGAGCACAGGCTCCGACGCCCAGGCTCAGCGGCCATGGCTCACAGGCCTAGCCGCTCCACGGCATGTGGGATCTTCCTGGACCGGGGCACGAACCCGTGTGCCCTGCATCAGCAGGCAGACTCTCAACCACTGCGCCACCAGGGAAGCCCCTAAAATTTTTTTCATTAATAATCACTTCATTCAAAGTACCATGTGAAAATAGTTTTCTTTTCCATTGAATGAAATGATCTTTAAAGACAATTTCTACTTCTAAGACTATAGGTATTTGTTTTGCAATGGTGGAGAAGTTTTCAAAATTGGAGACTCTATACCTTTTTAAGAATTCTAATAACTCCCTGATATACTTTATTACAAGGTCCATGTGTATGACTTTATTTTGTAATAATTTACTGGGAAAGTTTATTGATTGAATGCTTGCAGTCCTTCTGACAAAGCTCAGGCTAGAGAGTTAATATTTGTGCAGACTTTGCAGGGAGAGCTCTGGAACAGAAGGATGAGCTGGTCTTCTACCACCATCTCATCCCTGTGTCCATGTGAGGACCTTTCTTGTGCAATGGCCACTACCACTGCTACTGTTACCTCTATTGCTGCTGCCACAATTGTCACTACCAACCTGAACCAAGGTCCCATTCTGGCAGCCCGCTCAGACATGTACATGTGCTCCAGAGAGTGAGGCTCACAGCTTGTCACCTATACTGCCCGTGGTGCCTTGGGACTTGAGCCTACAGATGTGGGCACTACTGCTTGATCACAATCATATGTGCTCACTGTTACCCAGTGTATTGCCTCTGCTCATGCACATGTTCACAGTTAAAATAACTAAGAATTTCAAGATGGCACAGTAGAACATTAAACCAAGTGGGAGCCCTTCTGGTAGGAAGTGTCCTGTAAGACTATACAAGTTGTACTCTCATGAACCTGTCAGTAGGATAGAGACTCTTAGTAGCCTTGTTTAAAAAAATTAGAAAACTAAGGTTTGAAAAGTCACCTGCCCAAGGTTATACAGCTAGTAAACAGCAGAGCTAGGGATTAAACCCAAACATATCTAATCCGAAAATCAAATTCTTAGTTATGTGCTGAGCCATATAGAAAAGCTCACTCCATCATAAACTTCTGGTTGGTCACAGAAACTGCTGATGGCTTATTCTGTTGGAGCAGTAGCACTGTCTTTCTATAGGGTAATGTCTTATTCCTAATTCCAAATAAAAATAAAAATTAAAAAAATAGGTCTGTGGTACTGACATCTTTAGTAGATTAAATGTTATAAAATGAATGAATGGTTGTGGATATGGCTTATTCCTTCAATTACAGTGGTGGAGGAACCATATAAACCACACTCCAGGGGTGCACTAATCAGATTTGAATCCCAGTGGGGCCACTAACTTACTAGGTGACCTTGGACAAGTTGCTTAATTTCTCTTTGCCTTCTTCTCCCACCTGTAAAATGGTAGGAACAATAATACCTACCTCATAGGGTTTTCACTGAGAATTTAGTGAGTTAATTCCCATGAAGCACTTAGTAAGCTGCCTGGCATATATATTTAAGTACTTAATAAATGTTAGCATTTGTATATCTTTAAATTTTTATAATAATTTTATATTTGTAGGTATGAGGAGTGAAGAGAAAGAAAAATTCGGGCATAACTCAAAATTTTAACAGCGATTACCTCCAGGTGATGAAATTGTGGATTTAAAATTTTTCTTTACACTCTTATGTATTTTCAAAATTTTGTGTAACATATATATCAATATTATTATAATACAAAGAAAAATAAATTCTATTTTAGAAACTTAAAATAATATTTCTTATACTTACTCCACCTGGAGTCATCTACATTTCATCCCTGTCTCTCTCCACACAAGCACACACACACACACACACACACACACACACACACTCATGACAATACACATCCAGAGAAATATATTCACAGATCAATCACACTCTGTTTAATTTGAATTTCAGTAAACAAAAAATAGTTTTTTAGTATAAGTATATTTCAACTATTGCTTGTCTTTGCAAATAAATGGCTCAGCTGGGTTTCAAACCTGGGCTGTGCAGCTGTGGAATGTGGGAGGATGTCAAATATGGCATAAAATATACTTACACTAAAAATTTATTTATTGTTTACACGAATTTCAAATTTAACCAGGTATCCGACATTTTATCTGTCAACTTAACTTCTTAGGCCCCATTGATAGACTAATTCTGATTTTCCTCTGTTTTTCTAACCAGATCTAAATATAACCAATGAAATGAATTTTTTCAAATCTTTTGTTTAGAGTTGGCAGCTCAATATTACTCAATAAAAATAAAACAAAATGCTTCAAGATTCAAACATATAATTTTTGCTTCCCCTCCAGCCCTGAGTTCTTGTTCTATCATATACACAAACACACACAAAACCACACACTCGGGAACATTTCCCTCCTCCTCCACCACCGCATCATCTCCTCATCTCTTCCTCATCATAATGACCCACCATTTCCATTCTTGTGGTCTATAATATTTTTTTAAGGGAGAGAAGGAAACAGAACTAAAACATCATACTAAGGAAGTAAAGTAAAATAGTTTGAATCAGAGTAACATATCCTGTTTTTCTTGTCCCTTGTGTCTGTGATGTGTTTTTTCAATTACTTTGTGAGTCATGGTCCTTCCTATGCTTTGCTGAATCACAGATAGTCCTTATGTAAATGCTCTAGTGTCAGTTGTTATACTGATAAAGAACTTTTTTTTTTTTGAGAGCTAAATGAGCCCTGAGCTGAGTTCTTCATTCCTTTGCTGCTTGTTTCTTTGCTTATCATTTTCACTGGTTTCTTTTCAGCTGAAGACTCATGGGCATTGCTATGGGTTTTTAATTTCCCCCCATATATGTATTATCATGTTGGATCTTTTCCAAAACATGAAAGGGTAGGTATTATTTCCACCATTTTAAGGAAACTAGACTCAAGCAAGATGTCAGACATGGGACTAGCAAGCCTTGGGGGAAGAATTAAAGTACAGGTATCCTGACTCCCAGAGGTCTTTACTGGTCAGTTATGGGGGTTAGCTTCTATAGTATCAAAGAAACAGACATCTTTATGAAGGTTGACCCCTGTTGGAAGAACCATTGACATGAACTGTAAAGAGGTTCTCTAGTTTATTTCCAATTTTAAACAATTTCTTATTCATCTCATCATTGATTCCTCACAACACAAACTCAGAAAAGTTCTCATTTTATTTTCCCCCAAAAGTGGAAGAAAATGAAGTTCAAAAGGTTATGAAACTAAAACTACCTCACAACTGGTTGGAAACCAAACTGAGAGACATTTCTATTTTTCTATGCCAACATATAATTAGAGAAAGTAAAATAATGTGTTTCAAATAAGATTGTAAGGGCCAAGGTAAGGGACTGTGTCTTTTTATTTTCTTACTCCTCCCCCTGAACTCTAGTATACGTCTCACAGGCATTAGGTGTTCCAGCTCTGTTCATTGCTTCCAATTAAGTATTTCCAAGTGTAGTTACTTCTGACTTAATACCAAAAAATAAGGCTTGTCCTTTGGACCTAGAGTCTTTTCCCCTCCCAGCAGCCGTGAAGTGAAGAAACAGATCATCTAAAGTGAATTTCTCTATTGTTAGACATCAGGAAAATCCTTTAAATACATTTTGAGATAGAATCTCCACACATAATAGTGACAACTTCTTCCTGAAGTAATTAGAAGTGATGAAGAGTATGGTATCCACCTTTATTTTTAATCAATTATATTCCAAAGAAAAATATGACATTTTCCAGCATGCTGTAAATGGCAATCTCAAACTAAATCTCAATTCCTAATAATATAATTTCCCTAATACATGATTATATAAGCTAAAGTAAAATATCCATCATAAAAAATGTTAAAATTGTAGAGTTTCTTATTTTACAATTTTTAAAAATCACTTTTCGGCCTTCTTGGTCATGTATACTGACTTTTTACTATAAAGGTTGTTTTAATATCAAAATAACGATATTCTATGACCATCCTCAATAACCAAAATTCTACCACATATATTTTCTTCTGCCACATACATAGCTCTCATTAAATGAAGAGAAATGAAATGTCCAGGAAATCTATTAATATTCTTTTTCAAAATATCATGTTCCATTTTATCCCAATATTACAATTATTTACCCATCACTAAAGACTCTTGTTATATTTTTACTATTTCTCCTTCTTGAGTCTTGATTTAAATTCACCTTTTTGCTTGCTGAACTCTATCTTCAAGTTATTTTTTTTCTTTTTTCTGTTTCTTTTTTTTTAAACATCTTTATTGGAGTATAATTGCTTTACAATGGTGTGTTAGTTTCTGCTTTATAACAAAGTGAATCAGCTATATTCAAGTTATTTTTAAACAAGAAAATTATACAGATGGTATATTTTCTGAGAACTCGCATGTCAGAATCTTTCTACTTCCTTTTTCTCATTTTATAGGAATATTGGACCATAAACTTTCCCAAATAATTGTATATACATTATTGCCTTGTATTCTAGTGTTTTTGTTATAGAGTAGAAGTCTAAGGCTGGTGTGATTTTTATTCTTATATAGGTTACCTTTTTGGTTTCTGGATGAAGATAGGAAATCTTTATCCTATAACTTTTTTTCTTTTTCTTTTTCTTTTTTTTTTTTTGCCAAGAGATCTAGATGTGGTTATATTTGGCACTAAACTTTGGGAAATTATGAGCATTTTCAATGTTCTCATTCTGGAAAAATGTTCTTCCTCTATAAATTTGATGATTGATTCTGTTCCAATTGTTCTTTTTTTTCTTCCTCAGGAAGAAAAATGATTTATTACCTGAATGTCCATTTTCTGCTCTCCATGTCAATCATTATTTCTAGTTCCAGCTCAGGTTACTTTCCTCTGCATTCTGAAAGATCTCATCAGATCTATACTCCCAAAAACCACTTATCTCTGTTATTTGGCGTCACTTTTTCTTTTTACTACTTCTACGTGGATTTTATATGTTATGACATTTCTGTGATATTTTGAATTTTCTTTAGTGACAGACAACTCTTTCGTTATGTGTACTCTTATCACAGTATATTTTCCCCTTATGTTTGGCTACTTTTTTTTTTTTTGTGGTATGCGGGCCTCTCACTGCTGTGGCCTCTCCCACTGCGGAGCAACAGGCTCCAGACGCCCAGGCTCAGTGGCCATGGCTCATGGGTGCAGCCGCTCCGCGGCATGAGGGATCTTCCCGGACTGGGGCACGAACCCGTGTCCCCTGCATCAGGACTCTCAACCACTGCACCACCAGGGAAGCCCATGTTTGGCTACTTTTGTTTAATAAGATCATGTCTTCTTGCATATCTTTGCTAATACCAAGCACATGTCCTAAAATTTTTTGAAGAAAACTTTCTGAGATATGTCTGTCTTCTGAGTTTATATATCATCTGATTTAGAGGACCTTAACCATGACATACAGTTAGATGCAGGATTAATTTCTGATCTTACAAAGAGAGTATATGAAAACTACATCAACGACCCATTTTAGAGTACCACCAGCTCCAGCATTCACTGGTGCCAGTGCTCTTTCTTTCTCTGTTTAAATTGCTTTTCATTAGTCCATTCCTTGTGTGATAACAAAATATCATAGATTGGGTAGTTTATAAACGGCAGAAATATATTTCTCACAGTTCTGAAGGCTAGAAGTCTGAGATCAGGGTGCCAGTATGGTCCGGTGAGGGCCCTCTTCTGACTCAGACGTTTTGCTGTATAGTCAAATGGTGGAAGAGGCTAGGGATCCCTGTGCACACTCTTCCATAAGGCCCTAATCCCATTCATAAGAGCTCCATCCTCATGACTTAAGCACCTTCACCTACTAATACCACCACCTTTAAGGGTTAGGATTTCAACTATAAATTTTGGGGTACACATTCAGACCATTTAATAAAATAACTACATTTTCATAGAACTTTTCATCTTTCCTGTGTCCCTAGACAGGATGGTATGCTAGACAGTGTGGCTTCTTTGGAACACACACACAGAGAAAAGCTTGATGGGTCACAACTGGATGGTTCAAACTATAGTTTCTATTTGGCTAGCTTTATTCCCTGGGCTAGGGAATCACAATAGCAGTGGCTTTGTCAGAATTGTTGGGGTTCTCCACACAATTCTGGTTCAGGGATATACCTTGGGTTATCTAAGAAGTTGCTTTTTAAACCAACCAACCGAACACTGCAGTTACTGAAAATTACTACCAGAATTTATAATTTTTCTTATCCTTCCTTAATTTCTGGTGATTTTGCTCCTTTTGCCTTTGAACAATACCATAGACTCAATTTTTTTCATCTGCAATATGAGGATAATAACATCTAACATAGAGGGTTGTTATAAAAATTAGGGAAAATATATGTAACACTATGTACAGGGCCTGGCTCATAACTAGTAGATATTGTTTTTATTATTATTATCTTCATGCTTACTTTAAGGGGAAGTTGGGAGAGCAAGTATTAGGCAATACTGATATGGCACCATATTAACCTAGACACTCTATTTGTTCAATTTTATGGTCACCTTAAGCTAAAGCTATTTAACACTAAGGGAGTTATGATAAATTTGTAAATATGATTTCAGGCAACTATTTTTACCTGTTTTTGAATAAAACCCCTTTTTGTAAAAAAAAACACTTGTATTCTTAACAAAATATAAATAATTAAAAAGCACATTAATAAAGTATGCTAATATACTTTCAAGTATTACTTAAGGTTGATTTGAAGTCTAATCAATTGAGGGTTTGCTATCAGGGAATCAGAATTTTTTTTAAAACTGGTCTTTTAAATTTTAGAAAAGCAAAAAAGTCATTGTATTTAAGACTTAAATATCAGGGCTTTACAAAGACAGTCTACAGATTCATGTCAAGGCAGAATCATGACCGACATTCAGTGTTGGGCTCTCTCTCAGTAGTAAGAATACAAGCTTTGATGTGGATCCTTCTAATTTTATATACAACTCTGTCATTTATCAGCTGGGTGACCTCCAGTAGTTTACGTTCTCCTCCAGAGCCGAGTTTTCTCATTTGAAAAGTATTTTGCTATAAATGTATCTGAAACCCTTAGCAGAGGATCTATACATTTTTATGCTCAGTAATTTATCTACCCACCTGTTTATTCATCCGTATATGCTTTATATGGAGACCGAAGTTAATTCCTGGTTTTGATGCCTTGAAATGTTGGTAAATATTTCTTCTGAACCTCAATAGGATTAGTAGGACCCTTACAGAATAACCCCAGAGACTGAGTGCTAGGAATGGGTTAAAGAATAGCAGGTTCAATGGACTGTCTAACCATCTGCACGCAGTGCAAATCAGGATGTGCTTTTCTTCCATTCCTTTTCATGAAAGCAAACTAACGCATGTTTCTGTGACAGACTGTGGAATAAGGATGACATCTTCATACATGCCATTACTAGCATCGTCTTCTACTGAAAGGGTTGTCCAAGGAAGTGAAACAGCTATGGAAGGGGAGTGGCCATGGCAGGCCAGCCTCCAGCTCATAGGGGCAGGCCATCAGTGCGGAGCTAGCCTCATCAGTAACACTTGGCTGCTCACGGCCGCTCACTGCTTCCGCAAGTAAGTTTATTAGAGCTGTTGCTAGTCTTCCTTACTCAGTTATTAATTACCGTCAATTTAGTGCTGGGAAGAGTCCAATCTCACCAGCTTAGCCTCTACTCCATTCTGGATGGACCCTGTCCCCTAAATACATTATGGTTGCTCTATGCCCCAAACATACTCATCCCCTCACCCTTCTCTCCGAATCTATCATGTTTGGTTTGCATCATTCTTATGGCTCTTACAACATATTCTCTTGTAGCATCATGACACCAGTGTGATCTTTTCTACTATACCATAAATTATTTTAGTTTAAAGACTATTATATATGTAACAAATTTAAACTCTTCTACCTATTTAAAGAGAAAATTCAGCCACTTTAAAAAATATTATTCCATCTATCCTCCAACTATCAACATCCACCATCACTTTAGTAAGTGATGAGAAAAAAATCAAATAAGAAAAAAGAAAAAAATCAAAGGTATCACTCTTGAAGCGCTCCCTTCCAATTGCATTATCCAAGAACTGTGTGGGCTTTTATGGACCAGAGAGGTGTGTGGATGGTGAGAGAGACCAGCCAGCCTTTATCACTGCCCTCATAGAATGTAAGACTGATCACACACAATCTAAAAGGAGCTCTCTGCTTGGGCTTTCACAGTTGTAGCTCTTAACACTCAGCTATATCACTTCACATACACAGACATGCACTGGCACGCTATTGCCCCAAGACCAGGGACACACTATCTTTTCTCCCTGAGGTTTCACTATCAGGGTACAGAAAGTTTTTCCTTTTAAACCCTCAAAACACAAAAGCTCTGAGTAAAGCCCTGGCCAGTGGCACTGTTCACACACCCTTTCAGAGGAAACTATCCTTGGTGTGTCTAGGAGGTGCTTGATTATCCTTCTGTGGTAACACCCAAATTGTTTCAAGATGCCTACACCTTTATTTATGGAGCAGACGTGCAATGAGAATAACCTAATGAATTTAAGGTGATTGTCACTCTCTCATGAAAGAAGAGAAAAGGGACTCACACAAATTCACAACCCTGAAAATGACTAGCATCATGCCTTAGGTAAACTTGAGTCTCACTAATTTTTCAAGGCTTTCTGATTTTTTTTCATGTTTACAGACTCCTCCAATCTTCACACTCGTGTTTGGGAGTGTCATCTATTTTGCTTTGCAACTGATCTTTGCTTATATAAATTAAAAATAAATAAGCCCAGAATGTCAATACATTTAGAGAAGAATATAAGCTATAATGACTGAGATACATTTTCGGCAGGTCCAGTGCCATCTCTGTGTGTTGGCAGACCTACATGGGGATCGGCCATTGAGTTTGATAAAAATCGAGATAACTGGTGACCTTGATAAAAGAAACTGTGATTATATGATGGGAATGGGAATGAATTCAAGAGAGAAAAGAAGGAGAAGGATTGGATGTAGTGAGTTTAGATGCCACTTTCAAGGAGTTTTTAAATGAATGGGAGCAGAGAAATTTGACAGTTGGGGGTGGTTGTGGACTCAAAGGAAGGATTTTTTAAAATATGAGAAATGTAATAGCATATTTTATGCCAGTAATAATAATAATATAAAAGAGTTGGGAAAGGTAATGATCCTGGAGAGAAAGGGTTCCATTTCGCAGGTGATATAATTTCATATAACTGCATAATGCAGTGCACTGTTGTGAAGGAAAAATAAGGATTCTTTGAAGACAATTTCACAATTATCCAAATACTTTTAAACTTTTTATGTTTTTTCCCTACAGAATTAGTGTATTTTTAAAAATTTTATTTAAGACAAATGTTAGTACCTTTATGTCCAAGAAAAATGATCCCAGTCTTTGTGAAACAAGAGTGTGTAGGGAAAAAGTTCTTGACGGGATATCATGAGACCTAGGTCATCTCTCTCTGACAGTAACCAGGTGGATGTGTGACTTACCTGCGCAAGCCATTTAACTTCTTAGTGAGTCTTAGTGTTCTTATCCACAAAACATATTGAACTGTGTCTATGACTGGAGACTCCCTTTCTGGTTGATGATGCATGAAGAGATGGGTATTCCTGTTTTGTCCACTCCATTAGCTTACAAGCTCCTTAAGGACTGAAGTAACATATGTCTTTGTAGCTTCCAGAATTCTAGTTTTCAAATGAATGCTTCAGCCCTAAGATTTCTGCTTTGAATAAAATCTCCCTTTAAAGTGTAAATAAGTAAAACACATGAGAGGCACTTCCCTGGTGCCGCAGTGGTTAAGAATCCGCCTGCCAATACAGAGGACACGGGTTCCATCCCTGGTCCGGGAAGATCCCATATGCCGTGGAGCAACTAAGCCCATGCACCACAACTACCGAGCCTGCACTCTAGATCCTGCGAGCCACAACCACTGAGCCCACACGCCACTACTACTGAAGCCTGCGTACCCTAGAGCCTGTGCACCACAACTACTGAAGCCCCCACGCTCTAGGGCTTGCGGTCCTCAACTACTGAGCCCACGTGCTGCAACTACTGAAGCATGCACGCTTAGAGCCTGTGCTCTACAGCAAGAGAAGCTGCCCCAATGAGAAGGCTGCACACTGCAGCGAAGGGTAGCCCCCGCTCACCACAACTAGAGAAAACCCGCGTGCAGCAATGAAGACCCAACGCAGACAAAAAGAAAAAACAAATTATATACATAACCAAGTGGAAATTAAAAAACAAAAACAGATGAGAGAGGAGCCCTCCCCATATCCCAATCCCTCCACCCCTAGGCTTGCCTGCTCATCCCTGGGGCAGTGCAGAGTACTCTGAAAACTACTGATCTTTCAGGTTTTTCATTACACTTAAAAGTTATGATTCACCAACACAGTAATCCTGCATGAACAAGGAAATCCCCTTTCTGAATTCTCTTCTGTGTGATTTGCTTTTAAATAATTTTCTTCTACATAGAGAATTTCAAGTTTCTATATATTTCTAGTCATTCTTGAAAGGGATAATTAGACAAAGAGGGAACTGGGCTTTAGATTAGAATAGGGAGGTAAAGAGATGATAGGAGTAAACAGAATTTGCTTGTTATATAACCTTGTGGTAGAGAAAAGCATCTGTGTTAAGGAAGAGCCTCAAAAATAGTAAGAGGGACTGACTAGGCCAGGTCAAAGGCGGTGGGAGCACTAACAACATGACACTGAATAGGGCTGCTTAGCCCTTGAGTATTGGGGCAGGGTATGGGCCTTGGGTGGAGAAACAATCCTGTGTACATATGAGGGTTTGTGAATTAGACAAATTGCACTTTATCTCAAAGATCAAGGTAAGACCCAGTAAACAAGAACTGACAGGTGAGTCATAAAATAAGAATGGATGGAGTGTCTCATATAGAAGGAAAATACCTCTTACGGTGCATAATATCCAAAACAAATCAAAATTAATTTCTACATACTTCACTGAAATTATAGAAGAAATCAAATTTGAAGAGTTTCTAATAAACAAGGAATTAAAATATTAGAAACTAATTGTATAGTAGCCATTACTATTATTATTCCAAACATAGTATGGAATTCCATTTAGTTACTGTACTCTCTTTAATTTTAGAGTATGTAAAATATTTTAAGGGCTTTCATACTCTCATTTGTATCAATATTTTAACCTCTTTTTTCCATAAGGTCATCAACTGCAAATTCTCTCACCATAGGGATTTTTCAGGAGCATAATTCCAATAGTTGGGGAGAATATGGTCTCAATCTTTTTTTAAAGGATACAGTTAAGCATCACACATTTTACCCTTTATATTTTGCAGACATAAAGACCCAAGTCAATGGATTGCTACTGTTGGCACGACTATAACACCACCCGCAGTGCCACGAAGTGTGAGGAAAATTACCTTTCATGAGAATTACCATAGAGAAACAAATGAAAATGACATTGCTTTGGCTCAGCTTGCTACCCGAGTTGAGTTTTCAAATGTAGTTCAGAGTTTGCCTCCCAGATTCATCCATAAAGTTGCCATCTAAAACAAGTGTATTCGTCACAAGGTTTGGATCCATTGTAGATGATGGTGAGCTGTTCAACATAATTTACTTCTTAGTACAATTTTATCTTGGGATCTAATGAGGCATCTAGGGGATACCGCTTTAGACTCTTCATTAAAATGTGGATGTTTCTAATGTGTATGGCTCGGAGAAGAAAAAGGTACTGTGGGTTAAAAAGTAAAAGGAATCAGATACCTGTCCTTGAGGAGTTCACAATTAATTGGAGCAGTGGTGAGGAAAGGGAGAGGTCAATAACATGATGAATAGAACAGACCGTTTTAGATACTATAAGGAACAAAATGCTATGGGAGTACAAGGGAGTAAAGGATTACAAATTGTATATTTGCCAGATGTAAACACTCCCGGCTAGCATATACTTCATATACTTTTTTTGGTATAAATTCTTCCTAATTTTAATGAGGATATATAATGATCATAAACATGAAAGTGTTTTGTAAATGTTTTGAGACTCAGTTGTGCAGTATTCTCTCCTCCTAACCACTGGCCTTACTCTCTGCTGGTGTCATATTGTTGCTGTATCTTGGGCATTTGTTTTGTTTCTCATGTTTTGAAACACCTGAAATAACATGCAGGGGTCCCCAACCCCCAGGCCGTGGCCTGGGAGCAGTCTGTAGCCTGTTAGGAACTGGGCCGCACAGCAGGAGGTGAGCAGTGGGCAAGTGAGAGAAGCTTCATCTGCTGCCCCCTATCGCTCGCATTACCAACTGAACCAACACTTACACCCACTGGTCCATGGAAAAACTGTCTTCCACGAAAACGGTCCCTGGTGCCAAAAAGGTTGGGGACAGCTGCTATACAGCACAGAGTAGGACAAATAGACCTGTGCTGCTTGTACCCTGGTTTCTTCTTGAGTAGCTTTTGGAAAATCAATGAACTCCTCTGAGCCTCAATTCCCTTACATGGAAAAATGTGAAGTTGGACAAGATCAGTGTGATGAACCCTCTTCTCATGAAAAAAAAGGGCATACACACACAATGTTGCATGTAGTTTTGAGGGTTCCAATAACTCTTGAAGAGCTAAAAATATGATATAATATTGGGTCATGTATGTGTATTGTTCCTTGCATGTAGGCATTTTTGACACAGAAAATAAAATTAGACAATAATTAAATAATAAAAATCTTAATGCTTTTGTTCCTAGAAATATACAATTTATGTGTCTTCTGAGTCTTAGATATAACTCTATTCAAAGAACATGTTTTTCGTTTTTACATTTGTTTGTGTAATAGGACCTACACAAAATAGATTTCGGCAAGCCAGGGTGGAAACCATAAGCACTGATGTGTGTAACAGAAAGGATGTGTATGATGGCCTGATAACTTCAGGAATGTTATGTGCTGGATTCATGGATGGAAAAGCAGATGCATGTAAGGTAAGTCCAAAGTCAAGGTCAAAACTTTAAAAGGAAAGTTTCCATTAACTATTTCTAATTTGGGCATATACTTTATCTGGGAGAAAAAAAATGACATGAATTTTACCAAAGACACAGTTTGCTTAAATAGACATGATAACAAAAATGATTGTACTGAGTGTTTACTATGCCAAAACAACGCTAAGCACTTTCTATACATTATTTCATTTAATATAATGAGATTGAAGCATTACTATAATTATCCCTATTTTACAAATTAGGAAATTAAAGTCTATTGCTCCAAATTTCTGGTTCACACAATAACTCTTATGCTCTATTGTTATTTTCTTAAACAAATTTGGAATCAAAAGACAGAGAAACCTCTCCTCTGAAGACCACTTTATTCAGCTCTATCATCATCTCTCATGCATCTTGTTTTTATTCCCCCACCTCCAAATCTCTGTCCCTTTCATTCTTTCATGACTGACACCTGAAACAGATTTTGTCTCCATCCCAAGGCCTGCAATATTAACGTCAACTCACTTAAATGCTGGATTCTTAGTTCCTAGATCTCCTAACCTCCAGTGATCTTCACTCCTCCTCAGTCACCTATTCTTAGGGTCACACCTTGAGCTTTGTCACCAAAAACTATTCCATTTCCAGCAACACTAAATCCCCAAGTCATCCTATTTAACAACAATCCTCAATCCTTCTGCCTGCTTTTCAACTACTTCTGTTTCTTTGGCCACACTCTGTTACACCCCAACCTTCCAACCCTCACACCCCCAACATACACAACTTACACATATATTCTTTGTGTCCCTTCTCTGTTTTATTTTTATCTTTAGCTCTTGTACCATTCAGCACACAATATATTTTATTTAACTGGCTTATTATCTGTCTCTTTCACTAACCTAGAATGTGAGCTCCATGAAGGCACACATTTTAGAGCATCTATTTTATTTTACTGCTGTATTACCAACACCTAAAACAGTGCCTGGCACAAATATTTGTTGGCTGAATATCATCCTTCAATTTCATAGAGACCTGTAGAGCACAGCTTCTCTGCTATTTCACATCCCATTAATCCTTTCCTTTCATCTACCATCCACTTGTCCAATTTAGATTTCACTGTGATCTTTTTTTTTTTTTTTTTGGCCATGCCTTGTGGCATGTGGGATCTTAGTTCCCCCACCAGGGATCAAACCCCTGCCCCCTGCAGTGGAAGCATGGAGTCTTAACCACTGGACCACCAGGGAAGTCCCTGTGATCATTTCTTAAACACTTTTGCTAATACCCCAAGCCCACCTGATGCTCTCTCTTCCCAGTATTTCTGTCTGACAAAGTCCCAAACCTGGAAGAACTCAATTATTTAGTCTCTCTCTCTCTCTCTCTGACTGTATCTGGAAAGTCAAATGCTCCTGGAAGAAATACAAGAGAACCCATGGTTCCACTATAGGTTCCAGATAACAAAACTGACAACCTTACTCTTTTCGTTAGTTTGTTTTTTTCTAAATCTACCTTTCTCTGAATTCTTCCGCCATTTTCTACTTTCCTTAACTTTCAGTTTCTCCTGCCTGTTTATTCTCAACTGATGATTTTGTTTCCCAATTTTCAAAGAAAAATATAAGTCAAAAGAGGGGAGTTTCCCATCTTCCCAACACCAAGCATACAGACATGCCTTCATCCGGACCCTTGTCATCCACCTTCAGCTTAGATCACAACAGAGGAGCTCCCTCTTCGCTAAGGCTGGTCCCTTCTCCTTTGCTCCATTTCTTCTTCTTGCTGGCCTCTGGGGAAGTTTACACTGGCAATTATGTCCTCTCTCTCTCTTTTCAGACTCAACGTTTCTCTTGTAACTAGATCCTTCTCTATTCAGATCTCTTAAGTTAGGGAAAAAAAGAAATAGCCAATTCTTTTTTGACCCATAATGCCTCCAGCTAGCTTCTCATCTTATCTCTTTACCACCAAATATTTGTGAAAATGTCTCTACCCATGGTCTCAATTTCCTCACCTCCCACTAACTCCTCAAACCAATTTCAATATGGTTTTTGCCCTATTACTTCATCAAAATCTCTCTTCCTGATGTTTTCAATGAACCACTAATGACGTTATACAAATTCTTTGGTCTTCTTTTTTTTTTTTAACCTCTTAACAGCATTTAATAATGCTTACCACTCCTTCTTTCTTGAAATACAATCTTCCCTTGGCTTGTAATGATTTTCATCCTACATCTGTCTGCTCCTTCTCTGTCTCCTTTTCAGGCTCATTCTCTTAATCCCATCTAATACATGTTAATCTATCCTATGCCTGTTTCTTTTTTCACTCTATACTTTCTCCCCAGAGAATCTAATTCTCTCTCATACCTTCAATTATCATCTTTTTGTTGATGTTTCATACATTTATACTTTTAGTCCTAACCTCCTTTTTGATCTCCAGACTTATATATTCTATTCCTACTTGGCAGCTCCAGTTGGATGTTTCAAAGGCATCTCAGATTCAAATGTTGTACATGATTCTGTTCTTATTCCCCTCCCCACCTGATCTTCTTCCTATGTTTTGTACCTCTATGAATGGAATCCCCTTTCATTATGTTAAATAAGCCAGAGTCTAGAAATCATTCTAATTTCTCTCTTTATCCCATATCCAATTGATTACCTAATCCCATGGGTTTTACCTCCTAAAATCTCTCTCCACCATCTCTTGCCTTTCTCTCTTCTCTCAACCTCCCTCTCCTCCCCTTCCCTTCCCTCCAACCCCCAACCACATTAACCATCTACCCTTATATTCATTCTTATGCTCCTTTAGTGCATTAGTCAAATGAATGCCAGGACAGTTTCTAACAAGATGTAATCTGATCATGTCAACCCCCTCCTTAAAATACTTAAAACTTCAGTGGTTTACCTTTGCTTTTATCTTATAATAAAAATCAAAACCGTCTGTAAAAGACCCATAGGGCTCCATATAGACTAGTCTCTCCTTACCTCTATGGCCTCATTATGTACCACTTGCTCTGTTGCTGTCTTCTCTCCAGTCCCCCTTTCTACAGGCCTTTGCATATGCCAGGCTCCTTCATGCCCAGAGCATTTGTCATGCTGTTCCCTCTGTCTAGAACACATTTTATCCACACCTTTCTTTTCATGATTTCCTCCTCTTCTTTTAGATATCAGCTCAATTACATCTCATCAAGGCAAACATCCCTTTCCTCCCTGACTAGTCGAATCCCCCATTGTGTGTTTCCATAGCACTTATCACAGTTGTCATTTTGCATATTTGTAGGCTTATTTAATATTGTGGTTTTTTTAACCTAAATGTCAAGCTCTATGAGCATAGGGACCGTTCATTTTTGGTCATCGTTTTATCCTCAATGTCCATCAGAATGCCTGGGACACATAATAGGAATTCAATAAATAGCTGATAGAAGAAAAAATAAATGAAGGAGGTGAAAGAGGCACAGAGAGGTTACCCTGTGTATCTTACCTCAGGTTACATAACCAGTAATTAATAGAACTAGACCTGAAACTTGGGCAGTTCAACTACTGAGACCACAATTTTAATCTCTACACTTACAACTGTTTATTTACTTAATCTTCCTTGATCCAAAAGAGATTTAATCTATATAAAATTCAGAAAGCAAACATAAATTAGAACTAGGTGAGTAACAGAAAAGGAGACCAAGATTAGGTCCATAAAATACAGTCAAGCTAAGACATTCAGAAGAGATCACAGAAAATTTCTACCTAGGCACAAATACCAACCTCATGTTAAATATTTTAGATAAATGCTTACTAAACCCCATGCTTAAAGCGTCTAATAATACTAGCAAAAAAATCTAGGGATGCTGAACCAGAAATAATGTAACCATTCCATATGAATGAGTGTTAGTCTTTCTAGAAAACAATTCACTTTAAAGTTTAGCACAAAATTTTAACTCAGTTGAGAGAAACATCATATAATCTGTCTCTAGTTTGGCTGCATGTTCTGTGTACCAGTTTCCATTTTTCCTGTGGAAGAGAGATGACTGCAGTGACCTTCCTATTGATTTTAACAATTTTAAATATATTTTTTTCTCTAGGGAGATTGTGGTGGACCTCTGGTTTATGATAATCATGACATCTGGTACCTTGTCAGTATAGTAAGTTGGGGACAATCATGTGCTCTTCCCAAAAAACCTGGGGTCTACACAAGAGTGAGTCAGTATCGAGGCTGGATTGCCTCAAAGACTGGTATCTAGTGTGAATTGACCATGAATTTTATCCATGGCACACAGAGCTAAAACTCCTGCATATTGTATATTATTTATATTCTTGTGGTTTGAATCAGTGCTTGTGCTGGATGTCAAGAAGTACTTCAGAGTCAGACCAATCTAATATCATGAGGTGGACTTTGTATACACGTGACAGAAGTATTTCTCTACCCAAAGCGAAGAAGACACAGCAAATGACAAGTAGCACCAACTCCTCACTCACAAGAGAACTGTGATCTTATTAATCAGATGAATATTTATAAATGCTTTCCCCCAAGTGAAGATGGGGAACATCACTTTCCACAGGATATGAAGAGCTGCCAGGGCTGTCAAAATCTTACCTTATACACTACTTGGAGCACTTGGGATTCATATAGCAAAATATCAAACAGCAATCATCCCTGAGGATTCAGGGCTTCAACATTCTAGGACTGATGACTGGACATTCAATGGCTAGAATGGAGAAGTGTGGGATTTGTAATATAATTTGAACTCTAACCTGGGTTTATAAATAGTAATACGGATCATTATCATTAACCACAAGAGTCGCCATTTAAAAGATGTTTAAATGTATCTGAACTTGCTGTTAACATTGGGTTATACACACAAGCACTAGCTTCAGGATGCATGTTGTATTGTTACTAAGCATTTCTGATTTATTCTTTAACAGCATCTTGCCATCCATGCATCATTTGGAGTTAGACCAAAAAGGAGAATAAAGACAACTCTTGGGAACACTCTTCCATGGGTAGAAGATAAAAGGAACCAATGGGACCAAGGCTAGAAGAGTTGAGTTTCAAATGATTAATAACAAAACAAGCACTCTAGGGCTTCCCTGGTGGCGCAGTGGTTGAGTCCGCCTGCCGATGCAGGGGACACGGGTTCGTGCCCCGGTCCGGGAAGACCCACATGCCGCGGAGCGGCTGGGCGCGTGAGCCATGGCCGCTGAGCCTGTGCGTCCGGAGCCTGTGCTCCGCGACGGGAGAGGCCACAGCATTGAGAGGCCTGCATACCGCAAAAAACAAAAAAAAAAACAAGCACTCTAGATTTTTGTTGGAATGAGACATCCAATTATTTATTTAGATATACCTACATTAGCATATGGTGCTTTTATAAGTCTTCAATTCTCTGTCAAGTCAGATGCCTACCAGAATGTCAGGTTAGGAGAGTTGATTTGTACAAAGCACTTAGGATAGTGCCTGGCATATATTATACATTATATAAAGGTTTGTTATAATGGAAAGGAATGTCTCTATGAGTTTTAATGTAAATAAACTTAATTTGTCAAATGAGTGAATGACGTTGGGGCTTAAACCAGCCCCAAGTCTAGGGGTGGAGAGCACAGGCTTTGGCACCAGGCTGCCTGAGCTTGAACATTGGCTTTGCCACGTATAAATTGTGTCCTTAACATCTCTGTGCATTAGTACTTTCATTTCTGCAGTGAGAATAAAAATAGTACCTACCTAAGATCATCATGAGGATTAAATGCATGCTTACAAGTAAATTACTTGGAACAGTGTCTGTACACAGCAGGCTCTCAATATAGACTAGGGGCTATCAACTATTATTCATTTGTTTAAGACTCAATAAAACAATATACTTTTAAAAAACTGTATCTTCTTTAAAATCATGTATTTGATTTCAGAATACTTAAAATTACATTGTAAAAACAATTAGGTGAATTACTAGGTTTTCAAAATCACTTTTTATGTCTCAGTAATGTATATTGAACCAAGGCTTCTTATACACAAGTAGTCATAGGATACAAGGTCATCTGTCACCAGGGTTGTGACTACAGATGCAGCTGTTTTCACATCCAGGTCTCAAATGTAAGACCTCAAACACTAGACTTGTTGCTCTGATTTACTGGAGAAAAGTTTAGCCTCTTAGTTTCTTTAATAACTAAAACTTTTAATTTACATGTATATGTGCTATATGTAATATATGCAAACAAGATAAATATAACTAGAAAACTCCTAGTTATTATTTAATATCAATATTAAGATATAATAAACATGAAAGGGTCATCACACACACTTTTTAAAAGAAAAGGTCACCAAATTTCTGAGTTGATGACTACTAACAGTTAAATATCAACAGGAAAAACAGAGTAAAAATTTAAATTCTTATGCTTCCTTTTGTACGTACAGAAAAAGCCAAAGCTTTCTGGAGAATATTTAGCATATTCAAGATCTGTTTGACTGATGATATATCTTTTTTTATGTTAAAGCCTAATGCATCATTTGGTAAAAACAAGAAAACAAATCTGCCTACAAAAAAATTATTTTCTACTAATTAATTTCTATAAGAATGGATATGTGCTTTTGTGTACCTCTATTTATATTTCAGAAGACTGTGATAACTTTTTGCAAATGTCTGTGAAACTAGATACTTATTTAAATAATTATATGATTAGTTTAATTCAACTCAATGACATTTTAACACAAATGAGAAATGCAAAAGGCTACAGGAAAATCTAAGAAATGGAAAAGTAGATTTTAAAATAGGATTTATGTATCCTATTTCTAGTTTGATCCTGACTTATTGACTGGTGTTATGGGAATCACGCGATAACTTTTGATTCATATTTTCCATCTACCATAAGAGACATTAAGCTATTTACCCCATGGTATTGTTGTGAGGCTTTCCTGTTGAATAATAAAGTTGAAAAGTCAAATATTTAAAACCTGCTTAAAAAATGCAAAGTATATTATTGCAAACTGATATCAGTACAGATGATGCTGCAAATGCATTAAGATTATAAAGAAGGTGCCTTTTTTTTTTTAGTGTTAGCATTTTTATTTATCAGTATTATTGCTTGGTGAATTTTACATATATATTGTGGTTTAAAAAAAACCTGGGTTTTGTCTCTTATGCTGTGACTGCTATAATGATATATCTTTTCATAGGTAAAAAATTCTACAATTTGACTCGTTTTAAAAGACAGGTCAGGGCTTCCCTGGTGGTGCAGTGGTTGAGAGTCCACCTGCTGATGCAGGGGACACAGGTTCGTGCTCCGGTCTGGGAAGATCCCACATGCCGCAGAGCAGCTGGGCCCATGGGCCATGGCCGCTGAGCCTGTGCGTCCTGGAGCCTATGCTCTGCAACGGGAGAGGCCACAACGGTGAGAAGCCCGTGTACCGCAAATAAAATAAAATAAAATAAAGGTCAAATTCATTAGGTTGACAGTAAATGATACAGCACATAACCTCTGTGGAATGCCATGAGAACTAAAGGGTTAGTTTTTAATACTAGAGTAAGAATTGAACAAAACTTATTGCAATGCTTAACCACCTCTCAGTTAAATCTTCATGATTCAATAACAATAAGAACAAAAATATATTAATAGCAATCGCCCAGTGAACTTATTGCTTTGTTCATATATTTATTTGACAGAGAGGGGATGTGTGCAAGGCATTCCTTCATGCCATCATGGAAATGAAAAATAAACTTGTTACAAATTATTGAAGTTAATGCCAGAATTATAGCTGTTAGAGCTGGGAGAGACCTAAAAGACTGTCTATATCAACCTCCTTTTTTGACTCATGTGAAATCAAAGCCAAGAGAATTTCCCCGAAGAATACAGTAGGTGATAGCCAGTAGAGGAACAGAATCCAGGAGCTCTTTCATCCAGTTCAGTCTTCTCTGCACTACTCTGTGTTATGCACATTCACTAGGCAGGGATATTGCAGTTCTAGAAGTCACTGGGATTAAATGATTGTTGCCAAACAGATGTTTCTCCTTGGAAAAAATGTAAGTTAAACTCACATGGTGTTTAGCAAAATATATCATTTAACCAAGCCAGTTTTATGGTTAAGACAAATAATACCACTTAAAACTATATCCAACTATACCTAAGGAAATGAAGGATGATTTTAACATAGGCAAAGCTGCAGAGCCAATTAAATTGGCAGGTCAGAACACTCCATAGAAAGTTTACCCTCCAAATCTATATCTTACCCCATCCCTTTCTCACCCTCCACACTAAGCTTATGAAGTAATTTAAAGACTTGATGTGGTATAAATTATATACCATATTTTAAAATAAGGAGCAGCAAAATAGTTAAAACCCTGCTGAAACAACAAAAGTTTGTTTTGAACTTTGCTCTTTTTAATGCCTTATTAGAAAATCTGTTTTATAAACAAAACTACAGGAAGCACACTAAAATGCAGCAAACTAAAGTTTTGATTAAGATGATTTTGTAAATACTTACAATAAACATTCTTTTACAGGTTTCAGTATTTTTCTTGCCTGAAAGTTTTAACTATGGCTAATAAGAAATGAGAAAAATGTAATCTTGTCACACAATTAAGAAGAGAAATACATCTTTACTCCCAACTGTCCTTATCCTGTTAAATGGAACTTAATCTATCTCCTCACGATGTTATGAGGCTTTCCTCTTGAATAATAAATTAAAGTCCAAATTCAGAGAATGTTTCAAACTGTTTGAAAAGTGCAAAGTATATTATTATAAATTGGTATCAGCATAGCTGATGCTGCACATGCACTAAGATTGTCATTGTTTTTATACAATGTCAGCATTATCATTAGTATTGCTTTATGTATTTTGCAAATACCACTATTTTGTTGAAATTATATTTAGCATTTTCTTGAAGAGAAATAATATATAATACAGCTCATATGGTTAATATTAATTTATCACAAAAAGAAAAGTACCAAGCAAATCAAATTAATTGTTGTTCACTTGATAGCTTTAAGACTGAATATAGTCCCAACTCATTTTATTTACAGCATATTTTATGACAACTTGTTGGAGAATTCTATAATCAATCACTGTATAGCATAGGGAACTCTACTCAATACTCTGTCATGACCTATATGGGAAAAGAATCTAAAAAAGAGTGGAGATATTTATATATAATATATTATATATATGTATAACTGATTTGCTTTGCTGTACACCTGAAACTAACACAACATTGTAAATCAACTATACTCCAATAAAAATTAAAAAAAAGAAAAAATCAACCGGGAACATTGTTAAAGTTATTACATAGCTGACAATGGAAAATACCAAAATCATTCCAAAGTCAGAATTTAACAAAGTATATTTTAAAGACTCTGCTTAGTAATATCTTAGTCTACATTCTGAATTATTAAAGATTCTTTAACTTAAGTCACAGAGCTATGTAATTGTGAGTATGCTAACCAGATGTCATAGGTTTCCTGTGAAGTTCTATTTTTATACATTTTGTTCCATTATTAGAATCTATGTCCCAACTTTTATTTAAAATTTAGTTTTGGAGATGAGGAGATCACCCTGTTAGATCCTTCTTCTCTCTCCATTCCCAAATGTCAGTGCTCTCCATGCAAGATGTTCAGATGCCCCCCTAAGAAATGTTTTCAGGAGGAGAAATTTCAGAAATGCATAGGATTACCTTCCTAATGGTTTCAGCTACCCTTCATCTGTGTTAAAAACTAGTACTTTCTGCTGAACCTCAAACCCATATTTTCCTGTTTAGATCTAGGTGGAGATTACTGAATTCTTGGGATAATTTTTTAAATCCTCTAGTGTTTGTCCTACAAGTAATAATCCTTAGGGAAAGAGGATTAGGAAGTTGAATGAATAGGCTGAAAGGCACTTTGAAGAAAAGAAGAATTTAAAAGTGGAGAGGAGAAATAAATAGAACCTGAAAGTTAAGGCCATTGGAAAGACAAATATTAAGCCACAGCCACTTTATAAAAGTTTCGTAGGAAAAAACATAGTTGCATTACAGAATAAAAGTTTTTTTTTTAATTAAAGGAAATTAATGGGATTTACTTATCCCACTACACACACACAAAAAAACCCTGTGGGAACAGTATAACTAATACTTTTTAGAAGGAGAGGGCACACAATTGTATCAACTTACAACTATTTTTATTTTTTACCTTCCTATTCTTGTATATATACCTACATATATTTGACAAAATTGACACAATAGCATATATAAAATTATGTATTTCTCCATCTGACACTATATATTTTCCAATGACCAAATGTTTGGTATTATTATCACTTCTAATGGCTATCTTTGAGTTGATACATTAAATAGTTACACCACATAGACCTTGCCCAGAACATTAGGATAGCCTGCTAGCAACTAAATTTTTCACCAGGGTCATGAATCATAAAGTATGGTGTCTTACCCTTCCTCACTCCATGAACCCTCTTGCACTCCACCAAATGAAGCCCACTGTGATCACGTATCCTTACCTCTGCTTTGCTTCTTTCTCATAATGCCTGTGGTTTCTTTTCCCTCTCACTACACTGCTCATTGTCTTTCCCACTGGTTTAACACCTCACTACTACCCTTTTTCTCAGCTGATTCCACTTAGTCTTTCTTTCTTTTTTTTTTTTTTTTTTATCAGAATGTTCCTATACCTTCAACCTTTCATAGAATGCTCCCTCAATCTCTTACTCAAGTCTGGATGTCCCTATCTAACACACCCTTTCATTGTAACCCTCTCAAGTGATTGCTTTTTCTCCCTGGCTCTAAGTCAAAATTTTTCCAACACCCATTTAAAAGCTTCCAAATGTTTGTGTAGTCTTCCAACAATTACTGCTGCACAATAGTATAAAAATATAAACTATTTTTAGTATATAGGCTCATGCCTCTAACCGTACCACATATTGCCCCTCCTAATCACTTCCAAGCACTGGACACCCCCCACATTAACTGAGGTACTAGGCACCTGCTCAGAATGGACCTATGTATCTGACTCCTATCTTCATTGTTGTCAGTTTCAACATCCAAGTAGATAATCCACACCCAGCCTCAATTCTTTGAACTCATAAATCCAAATGATCTTAACTTCTTTTCCACTTCCATCATCTCCTTCTAAACTGTTGGAAGAACCTCAAAATGATCTTCTTTATCTAATCTTGAAGTCCTATAGTCCATGTCCCTGCATTTCTAATTTCAAATACCTCTAATTTCTCCAACTCCTACAGAAGATGTACTTAATCTAGAAAACTCCTACAGAAGATGTACTTAATCTAGAGCACAACTTGGATAGGAAAAAAAATCTTCTTTATCTTCACTAACTTTTAACAGAAACTTACTATTTCTTTCCATTATAAAATAGGCAAAAAAACCCCCAACAACCCAGTAACATAAGTTGTATCAGTGACTTTGTCACCAAGAGAAATCATAGATATCTTAGTTTCATTTAATAGTTGTTGCATATGTATCAAAATATATTTATTCTCATTGCAACTTTGAAATTGTTACTAGACTCATTGCTAAATGCTGTTATTTAATATGTTAAAAGAGAAGCATATTTATTTCTATTCAAAAATTTCAAAATTATTTTGATAACCACATCACCATATACTGGTTTTAGTATAATTCTATGTATTTTATTTTATGTATCTAAAAACATTATTATGAGAAGGGGTCCATAGTCTTCACCAGACAGCCAAAGATGACCATGGACATGGCATAAAAAGAAATGATGAGACCTTAACCTATAGGGTAAAGACAAAACATAGTTTCTAGATGTACAAAACTTCCATGATTATCCCCTTCCTATTTTCCATTTTAATCTCTCATCTTGGCTTCTTTCCTTTTGCTATTCTTAATTTTCATTTTTTAAAGAGGTATTCTAGTGCTCTAAACACACTATAATGTTGCATGTACACATGAATCCCTTCACATAAAAGTTCTTCCCTCCTTACCACTTTAATAAGTTTGCATTCTTGAAAGAGTTGTACCAACTGACTATACCCCCAGAGTACGTGAATGTTGAATTTTTACTAAATATCTAACATTATTAAACATATAGTTTAAAAGGGGGGAAACAATCTTTTTTTTTTTCAGTATTGTGGTAGACAGAATTCTTTTTTTTTAATGGTCCTCCAAGATCTTCTGCCCTTATCTTACTGTGAATATAATGAGAAATCATACCCATGCTTATGTTACATTACATGGCAAAAGGAGTTTTGTAGATATGATTAAGGTTACTAATCACCTGACTTTGAGTTAATAAAAAAGGAGGTTTTTCCAGGTGGGTTTAAGTCTAATCCTTTAGAAGCAGAGTCCCTTAGAAGCAGGGAATTTTCTCTTCTTGGTAGCAGAAAAATCAGAGATTCCAAGTGTGAGAAGATGCACCACTGTTGGCTTGAAAATGGAGGGGACAATTTACCAAGGAATTCAGTTAGCCTCCAGAAACTGCAGGAAGCCCAAGATGATAGGGAGCAAAAAAACAGGGACCTTAGTCCTTCTGAAATGAACTTAATTCTACCAACAGACTAAATATGCTAGCAAGTGATTCTTTACCACAGCCTCCAGATAGAAACCCAACTGAGCCCACTTCTTGCTTTTAGCCTTTAAACAGTAAGCAGAGAACAAAGTTGGGCCCACCTGGACTTCTGACAAACAGAATAAAAACAAATAATAAATGGCTGTCATTTTAAGTGGTTAAGATTGTAGTAAGTTGTCAAACATTAGTAAAAATTGACAAAGGTATAGAATTTTTATTTATTAGCCAATTTGAACATTTTCCCAAATGTTAATTTATTCATTGTAATTTTATGTGCCTGTTTTGCCAAAAACTTCTTCTCAAAAGAGGTATTGAAATATGAATTTAATTGTTGATTGTCAAATTGACTAAAAGAAAGATTCAGTAAACATTTAATGTCAAAGTGTTTACAGAGGTGATAATAAGTGCATTCATTCAAAGATGTCACAGTTTCTGGCCTCAAATCTTCCACTGTCTAAAAGGAGGAATATTTTGAAAATAAAGAAAACTAAAACTAGGTTCCTGCTTGAAGGGAAAGCATGGGTCAAGGGCTATTTGGACAGTAGGGAAATTACAGGAAAACATCCAGGACCCTGTGTAATAAGATTCTAACTAAATGTCTTGAATCTTACAGTGAAGTGGATTTTTAATTGAGAACTGTATTACAAAGAAGGAAAACAATATTCTAGGCATGTGGGCAAAGACACAGTGGGGAAAAAAAAAAGATCTGATGGACAGAAATGAAAACTCAAAGTCAATAAAAGTAGGCACTGCTGTAGCTACAAAGGAAATCACAAGGAGAGTTGGGGAAGTCCTTGAAAATTGCAGTTGGCACAAATACATTTTCACTTTCCCACCTTAAAGCTGGATTCCCCTTTAAGCAGATACAAAAGAATTACTGGGCCAGACCCAGACAGGTACCATTGCACTAAGAAAAGCAAGTCAAGGGCTATCAAACCTTTTATGAAAGTCTCTGATCTTGTTTCACACTTGCCTCTAAAAGGAGAAAAGGCATAGCCTGAAGACCAGAACGTACTGACTCAGAACAAAGAGTGCCATCTCTTGAAAGACAAATACAAAACTGCTCCAAGTATTCAAGGGTTTTGGACATTATATTGTTTCTCATTTAATTAGCCAGAATCAGGAAATATTTACTTCCTAAAACAAAGATTATCAAGTGATTCTTCACCTCAAACCATACTATTGGTTAAAGTTTACCATCTAAACTTGTTAAACTAGTTTATTTTAAATCCTTAAGTATATTCTTTCTTTAGTCACCTTACAAGTCTGAAAGAATGTCCAGATGCTACTTATTTGATGAGAAATCACAAAGAAGCATAGAGGTGGAAGAGTGTGCATTCTCAACAGTGGATGATGTATCAGTAAGTTTAATTTTATTTCATGTTTAAAATATCTGTTTCAGATTTGTGGTTTCCAATTCCAGAAATTATTCTGAGTTGTGAATTTAAGAGTTTTTTTTTTCTCTACCACTGGAGAAAATATAAACTTGGTAATGTTAATATTCTTTATTTCAGGAAACCATGTTAACAATTTTTTATTTAAGATTCGAAAAGTCTAACATGTTGGATTTTAATTGGAAAATTTAATGTGAAAATTACATAATTACAGAGAAAGGGAGGAAAAACATAGAGCCTGAGGTAAAATTGTGTAAGTTTGCAGGCATGGAAAGATGGAGCAAGTAAGAAAGTGTTTTCTCACCCTCATCCCAGTTTAGAATATATAAGGCTGTTTGTGATCTTTCTAAATTATGCATTTAGTTGATACACTGAAAACAGAATATATGTTGTATAAGAACTATTATATTTTAACCCCCTTCTGAAATTCATAAATATAATTAAAATATCAAAAAAAATAAGATTTTAATGTCCTTTGAGAAATTCTTTGCTTTTTAAAATAAAAAAAAGAACAATATTAAAGATATTGGTTCAAGATGGCAGAGAAGGATGTGCACTCACTCCCTCTTGCGAGAGCACTGGAATCACAACTAGCTGCTAAACAATCATTGACAGGAAGACACTGGAACTCACCAAAAAAGATACCCCACATTCAAGGACAAAGGAGAAGCCGCAATGAGACAGTAGGAGGGGCATAATCACAATAAAACCAAATCCCATAACTGCTGGGTGAGTGACTCAAAAACTGGAGAACAATTATACCACAGAAGTCCAACTACTGGAGTGAAGGTTCTGAGCCCCATGTCAGGCTTCCCAACCTGGGGATGCAGCAACGGGAGAAGGAATTCCCAGAGAATCAGTCTTTGAAGGCTAGCGGGATTTGATTGCAGGACTTTGACAGGACTGGGGGAAACAGAGACTCCATTCCTGGAGGGCACACACAAAGTAGTGTGCACATCAGGACCCAGGGGGAAGGAGCAGTGACCCCATAGGAGACTCATCCAGACCTACCTGCTAGTGTTGGGAGAGTCTCTTGCAGAGGTGGGGGGTTGCAGCTGTGGCTAACCACAGGGAGAAGGACATTGGCAGCAGAAGATCTGGGAAGTACTCCTTGACCTAAGCCCTCCCAGAGTCCACCATTAGCCCCACCTGTGCTGGGTCACTTCAGGCCAAACAACCAACAAGGATGAGATTCAGCCCCACCCAAGAGCAGACAAGCAGATTAAAGTTTTATTGAGCTCTGCCCACCAGACCAACAGCCAGTTCTACCCACCACCAGTCCCTCCCATCAGGAAGCTTGCACAAGCCTCTTAGACAGCCTAATCCACCAGAGGGCAGACAGCAGAAGCAAGAAGAACTACAACACTGCAGCCTGTGGAATGAAAATCATATTCACAGAAAGATAGACAAAATGAAAAGGCAGAGGACTATGTACCAGATGAAGGAACAACATAAAACTCCAGAAAAACAACTAAATGCAGTGGAGATAGGCAAGTTTCCAGAAAAATAATTCAGAATAATTGTAGTGAAGATGATCCAGGACCTTGGAAAAACAATAGAGGCAAAGATTGAGAAGATGCAAGAAATGTTTAACAAAGACCTAGAAGAATTAAAGAACAAACAAACAGAGATGAACAATGCAATAACTGAAATGAACAGTACACTAGAAGGAATCCATAGTAGAATAACTGAGGCAGAAGAACGGATAAATGACCTGCAAGACGGAATGGTAGAAGTCATTGCTGCAGAACAGAGTAAAGAAAAAAGAATGAAAAGAAATGAAGATAGCCTAAGAGACCTCTGGGACAAAATTAAATGTACCAACATTCGCTCTATAGGGGTCCCAAAAGGAGAAGAGAGAGAGAAAGAGATGAGAAAATATTTGAAGAGATTATAGTTGAAAACTTCCCTAACTTGGGAAAGAAAATAGCCACCCAAGTCCAGGAAGGGCAGAGAGTCCCAGGCAGGATAAAGCCAAGGAGAAACATGCCAAGACACACAGTAATCAAATTGACAAAAATTAAAGACAAAGAAAAATTATTAAAAGCAACATGGAAAAAACGACAATTAACATACAAGGGAACTCCCATAAGGTTAACAGATGATTTCTCAGCAGAAAATCTACAAGTCAGAAGGGAGTAGCACGGTATATTTAAAGTGATGAAAAGGAAGAACCTACAACCAAGATTACACTACCCGGCAAGGGTGTCATTCAGATTCGATGGAGAAATCAAAAGCTTTACAGACAAGCAAAAGCTAATAGAATTCAGCACCACCAAACAAGCTCTACAACAAATGCTAAAGGAACTTCTCTAAGTGGAAAACACAAGAGAAGAAAAAGACCTACAAAAACAAACCCAAAACAATTAAGAAAATGGTCATAGGAACATACATATCAATAATTACCTTAAATGTGAATGGATTAAATGCTCCAACCAAAAGACACAAGCTCTCTGAATGGATACAAAAACAAGACCTATATATATGCTGTCTACAAGAGACCCACTTCAAACCTAGGGGCACATACAGATTGAAAGCGAGGGGATGGAAAAAGATATTCCACGCAAATGGAAATTTAAGAAAGCTGGGGTAGCAATACTCATATCAGATAAAATAGACTTTAAAATAAAGAATGTTACAAGAGACAAGGAAGGACACTATATAATGATCAAGGGATCAATCCAAGAAGAAGATATAACAATTATACATATATATGCACCCAACATAGGAGCACCTCAATACATAAGGCAACTGCTAACAGCTATAAAAGAGGAAATTGACAGTAACACAATAATAGTGGGGGACTTCAACATCTCACTTACACCAATGGACAGAGCATCCAAAGAGAAAGTTAATAAGGAAACACAAGCTTTAAATGACACAATAGACCAGATAGATTTAATTGATATTTATAGGACATTCCATCCGAAAACAGCAGATTACACTTTCTTCTTAAGTGCACAAGGAATATTCTCCAGGACAGATCACATCTTGGGTCACAAATCAAGCCTCAGTAAATTTAAGAAAACTGAAATCATATCAAACATCTTTTCTGAACCACAATGCTATGAGATTAGAAATCAATTACAGGGAGAAAAACGTAAAAAACACAAATACATGAAGGCTAAACAATACTTTACTAAATAACCAAGAGATCACTGAAGAAATCAAAGAGGAAATCAAAACATACCTTGAAACAAATGACAATGAAAACACGACAATCCAAAACCTATGGGATGCAGCAAAAGCCGTTCTAAGAGGGAAGTTTACAGCAATAAAATCCTACCTCAAGAAACAACAAACATCTCAAATAAACAATCTAACCTTACACCTAAAAGAACTAGAGGAAGAAGAACAAACAAAACCCAAAGTTAGCAGAAGGAAAGAAATCATAAAGATCAGAACAGAAGTAAATGAAATAGAAACAAAGAAAACAATAGCAAAGATCAATAAAACTAAAAGCTGGTTCTTTGAGAAGATAAACAAAATTGATAAACCATTAGCCAGAATCATCAAGAAAAAGAGGGAAAGGACTCAAATCAATAAAATTAGAAATGAAAAAGGAGAAGTTACAACAGACACCGTGGAAATACAAAGCATCCTAAGAGACTACTACAGGCAACTCTATGCCAATAAAATGGACAACCTGGAAGAAAAGGACAAATTCTTAGAAAAGTATAACCTTCCAAGACTGAACCAGGAAGAAATAGAAGATATGAACAGACCAATCACAAGTAATGAAATTGAAACTGTGATTAAAAATCTTCCAACAAATAAAAGTCCAGGACCCAATGGCTTCACAGGTGAATTCTATCAAACATGTAGAGAAGAGCTAACACCCATCCTTCTCAAACTCCTCCAAAAAATTGCAGGGGAAGGAACACTCCTAAACTCATTCTATGAGGCCACCATCACCCTGATACCAAAACCAGACAAAGATACTACAAAAAAAAAAAAAAAAAATTACAGACCAATATCACTGATGAATATAAATGCAAAAATCCTCAACAAAATACAAGCAAACAGAATCCAAAAACACATTAAAATGATCATATACCATGATCAAGTGGGATTTATCCCAGGGATGCAAGGACTCTTTAATAAATGCAAATTAATCAATGTGATACACCATATTAACAAATTGAAGAAGGAAAACCATATGACCATCTCAATAGATGCAGAAAAAGCTTTTGACAAATTCGACACCCATTTATGATAAAAACTCTCCAGAAAGTGGGCATAGAGGGAACCTACCTCAACATAATAAAGGCCATATATTACAAACCCACAGCAAACACCATTCTCATTGGTGAAAAACTGAAAGCATTTCCTCTAAGATCAGGAAGGAGACAAGGAAGTCCACCCTCACCAATATTATTCAACACAGTTTTGGAAGTCCTAGCCACAGCAATCAGAGAAGAAAAAGAAATAAAAGGAATCCAAACTGGGAAAGAAAAAGTAAAACTGTCACTGTTTGCAGATGACATGATACTATACATAGATAATCCTGAAGATGCCACCAGAAAACTACTAGAGCTAATCAATGAATTTGGTAAAGTTGTAGTATACAAAATTAATACACAGAAATATCTTGCATTCCTATACACTAATGATGAAAAATCTGAAAGAGAAATTAAGAAAACACTCTCATTTACCATTGCAACAAAAAGAATAAAATACCTAGGAATAAACCTACCTAGGCAGACAAAAGACCTGTATGCAGAAAACTATAAGACACTGATGAAAGAAATTGAAGATGATACCAATAGATGGAGAGATATACCACGTTCTTGAATTGGAAGAATCAATATTGGGAAAATGACTCTACTACCCAAAGCAATCTACAGATTCAATGCAATCCCTGTCAAATTACCAATGGCATTTCTTACAGAACTAGAACAAAATATCTTAAAATCTGTGTGGAGACAAAAGACTCCAAATAGCCAAAGCAGTCTTGAGGGGAAAAAATGGAGCTGGAGGAATCAGGCTCCCAGACTTCAGACTATACTACAAAGCTACAGTAATCAAGAGAATATGGTACTGGCACAAAAACAGAAATATAAATCAATGGAACAGGATAGAAAGCCCAGAGATAAACCCACACACCTATGGTCAACTAATCTACGACAAAGGAGGCAAGGATATACAATGGAGAAAAGACAGACTCTTCACTAAGTGGTGCTGGGAGAACTGGATGGCTACATGTAAAAGAATGAAATTAGAACACACCCTAACACCATATGCAAAAATAAACTCAAAATGGATTAGGGACCTAAATGTAAGACTGGACACTATAAAACTCTTAGAGGAAAACATAGGGAGAACACTCTTTGACATAAATCACAGCAAGATCTTTCTGGATCCATCTCCTGGAGTAAACAAATGGGACCTAATGAAACTTAAAAGTTTTTGCACAGCTAAGAAACTACAAACGAGACAAAAAGACAACCCTGAGAATGGGAGAAAATATTTGCAAATGAATCAACGGACAAAGGATTAATCTCCAAAATATATAAACAGCTCATGCAGCTCAATATTAAAAAGCAACCAACCCAATCCAAAAATGGGCAGAAGACCTAAATAGACATTTCTCCAAAGAAGACATACAGATGGCCAAGAAGCACATGAAAAGTTGCTCAACATCACTAATTATTAGAGAAATGCAAATCAAAACTACAATGAGGTATCATCTCACACCAGTTAGAATGGGCATCATCAGAAAATCTGCAAACAACAAATGCTGGAGAGGGTGTGGAGAAAAGGGAGCCCTCTTGCACTGTTTGTGGGGATGTAAATTGATACAGTCACTCTGGAGAACAGTATGGAAGTTCCTTAAAAAACTAAAAATAGAATCACCATATGACCCAGCAATCCCACTACTTGACATATACCCAGAGAAATCCATAATTCAAAAAGAGAGATGCATCCCAATGTTCATTGCAGCACTATTTACAGTAGACCTTAAAAAACTAAAAATAGAATCACCATATGACCCAGCAATCCCACTACTTGACATATACCCAGAGAAATCCATAATTCAAAAAGAGAGATGCATCCCAATGTTCATTGCAGCACTATTTACAGTAGACAGGACCTGGAAGCAACCTAAATGCCCATCGACAGATGAATGGATAAAGAAGATGTGGTACATACATACAATGGAATATTACTCAGCCATAAAAAGGAATGAAATTGGGTCATTTGTAGAGACGTGGATGGATCTAGAGACTGTCATACAGAGTGAAGTAAATCAGAAAGAGAAAAACAAATATGTCTTATTAACGCATATATGTGGAACCTAGAAAAATGGTACAGATGATCTGTTTTGCAGGGCAGAAACTGAGACACAGATGCAGAGAACAAATGTATGGACACCAAGGGGGGAAGTGGTGGCAGTGGTGGTGTGATGAATTTGGAGATTGGGATTGACATGTATACACTAATATGTATAAAATGGATAACTAATAAGAACCTGCTGTATAAAAAATAAATTAATTAAAATTAAAAAAAAACAAACAAAAAAACATAACAGTCAACAAATTTAGAAAATGATGACATACCTTTTCTGATTCAGATTTTAATAAATGTTTTTATGCATACCTACACAGTTTTATGATGTCAATAAATGTAACCAACTCAGGAAAAAAAAAAACATTCAGGATAAAACCTCCTCAACAAACAAAGAAACAGGAAGGAACTTCTTCAACCTCACACAGGGCATCAATAAAAACCTACAGCTATCAAAAAAGAAAAAAACATGTATCCAGACATTGCCAAATGTCATCTGAGGGGCAAAATCGCCCCAAGTTGAGAACCACTGCCATCGGGTCAGTAGTCAGAGGAAAAGAGTCACTCTTAAAAATCTTGCACCCACAATTTCTTTACATGAGTTTGAAAATGTCTTTCTTCTTCCCTTTTATGTAATGCTGATGCACTGAGAACTCTAAAAGACCATCTATCATGATCACACTCATATCTAAAAAATCCTAGCCAAATTAAGATCATTTGGAAACTGAACCTTGCTGGAGAAAGAAGGCAGTTTGAAGACTGAGTTGCTACAAGCAAATAATTCATCTCTAGATGGATGAATGTATGTATGTATGTATGGATAGATATAGATGTAGATAGAGAGATCTATCTATATAGAGATACAGAGAGATTATGTAGAGATATATCTATATAAATATGTAGCTAGTGAAATAAATGTCAAGCACATAAATCCTACATAATTGCCTCATGTTTATTTATTCAGTATCCTCAAAATGCATAAACAGATACTGTTTGAAAGAGTATTACATAATCAACTGAGGCAGAATGGCTCAGTCCATCATTCACTAACATTTCAGAGTGGAGAATAGAAAATCATGTAGCATTACTGTATACTAAAATCTGTACTGTCCAATATGGTAGCCACTAGCTAGATGGCGCTATTTAGATATAAATTAATTTAAATTAAATACAATTAAAAATTTATTTTTCAGTCATACAAATCACATTTTAAACGCAAAATAACTACATGTGGCTAGTGGCTACCATATTGGGTAGCACAGATATACATCATTTTCATCATCGCAGAAAGTCTTATCGGACATCACTGACCCAGAGGATTCTACACAACTACTTTCATAATCAGCTATTCATCTAACAAACATTTCTTAAACCTCTATGTGTCATACATTGGGTATTCTCGACAATGGGTATACAGTTTTGTATAAAACTGAGTCCTTTCTCAAGACTACATAAAGAGCCAGAAGTGTTTTTGATAACTGCTGTTAAAAGTAGCAGACCCTTTGGAGAGTGTGGTTAGCCAGGCATAGCATGACCACTTTTCAACTCTCCTTCCTCTGGGGGTGCTGGTCCACTAGTAGAGACGGGATCTGTATGAGCTACAGAAGGCCCACCAGGGACCCACAGGTAGAAATTGTTTTTTTCTATCTCCCTCAGACAAAGATCCCAGAACTTCCCCAAGTAATGGTATATTAAAGAATCAACGAGTGTTTCTGGTTGCTTTTTAAATCAACAGGGAATTTCCTGTAACCCCAAAAGCTATGTTAATGACAACCAAACACAAGAGTAGCAAATAGTGGAGGAGTATCAGAGTGACTTAGTCACAAAGGTAAAAAATATCAAATGATAATTTAAGCAAGAAGCCAACCCAAAGAAAACAAGGATTGGATTGTACAATCAGTTAATATTGATTTATTATAGATGAATCTAAGAAATACAGAAACAACAGATCACTGTGACCCACACCTATGTTCATTTAAATGCTGCAAGGCACTAAGAAACTTAGGCCAAAGGTGTTAATATGCTGCCACCTCCTGGTCCATGTTATTTTTATTTTTATTTATTTTTATTTTTTGTGTGTTACGCGAGCCTCTCACTGCTGTGGCCTCTCCCGTTGCGGAGCACAGGCTCCGGACGCACAGGTTCAGCGGCCATGGCTCAAGGGCCCAGCCGCTCCACGGCATGTGGGATCCTCCCAGACCGGGGCACGAACCCGTGTCCCCCACATTGGCAGGGGGACTCTCAACCACTGCGCCACCAGGGAAGCCCCATGTTATTTTTAAAATATATTTTATTGTAATTTCATTTCAGGAGATGAAGTTACATGAGCTGTTTTCTAAACATAGAGTAGTATAAAGAAAACTCTGGCGACCTCTCTCCAATTTCCTCTTAAAATAACCCAAGTTTAAAATGTCATATATCCCTTCATATCGTTCCTTCTGTATAAAAACATAAACAGATATATCTGTTTGCTTATAAAGGGCTTACCCACTTTTTATTTTTCAAAAATGGCATTATTTTTTACACTCACATAGTGTGCATACACACACACACACACACACACACAATCACATGAGTACATCTGGGCTTTTGTTTCTGCCAAAATGGTAAACTAGCATAGGATACTTACTCCCTTCTCCAAATCAATCAAATCAGATAAACTAAGAATAAAGAAGTAAACATGGATTCTAGATCAGGAAATCATAACAAAAGTGAGATACTGGGAGATGGGGCCATCTTGAATGGGAGTATGTAGGAAGGGTGGGTGGCTGAAGCCTAGAATTTAATGAGAGTAAAGTTGAAGGAAAAGCTTTTTAAGTTTTACTCTGTGCCCCAGCACCCTTACTTGCCCTGTATTACCTTGAAGGCTCAGCACATTCCTAGCTGAGTTACTGGCCTGATTGTCAATTGAGGAGGAGAGAATATCTCTTGAGGAGGCATCTGTTGCCTTGTGGGGGAGAGGGCTCTGCAGCATCTTTCACCATGGGAGAAGGGCTAGCTCTTACTAAGGAACAAGGGACTACTTCTACAAACTCTGAGGTTCAAGGAATCTGCAGGACCAATACCAATATCTATCCACCTGTCTCCATTTTACATTTCAAGGTCCCAGATTTTTCTCTACCAGGTCCCAACCTAAGCAGAGCAGATCTGCTTTGACTAAGTATTCAAACTCTGGGAAACTAACTATTAAATCTTTAGTCTACTCTTCCTCTGCAGGAGGTAAGCGTCTCTCTGTAACTGGCTCTCATGCTTAGCCTTTAACTGATTTTAAACAACCCTCATTTCTCCTTATCTCTCTGTGGGGCAACAATACAATTTAGCATTAACCAGCCAATTCCACTATTTTTGTAGGCATTCTTCCTTCTCATCTCTTTTAATTGCCTGAACCATCATCCTGCAACAGGGTCCCCTCCACCAGGAAGTTTTCCCAGATCACCATTGGTGAAGTCTTTAGCAATTCAGTTGTCACCTTATGCTAGGGATTATCTGTGCCCTGCATACCACTCAGAATGTCCTCTTTACCCAATAGGCAGGGAAATGAGTTTGTTGGTCCTCAATTTTCTGAGCTCACTCAATCAGACCCAAAAGTTGGATTTGAGGTACAAGAGATTTATTGGGGAAAATTTCTGTGAAGAAAATGAGATACATGTTGGAGGAGGCAAAGAGACCCCTCAGGATGCAGTTCAAGTCCAACACTTGTACAGGAGAGGAGAAAGGGAGAAGAGTTAGAAACAGTCTCACATGGCAGTGCAGGTCCAAGAAAATTTGGCCAAGCCTATGGGGACTCCTCAAGTTAAAGTCACCCATCAGAGAAGACCCACATTTCCTAGGAATATTCCTGCCTTAACAAGCCTGCTGTGTTGGTCCAAGGCCAGGAGAAGCCTGTGGGAAGCATGGTCTCAGTATGAGTGCTGTGGAGGGCTCAGAGCACAGAAGCTGGGGCCATCTGTCAGTTACATTCTCCTAGATGGAAGATCTCAGAAGAAGCACACTTCCACCATCACCACAACCATGGATCCCTGCCTAAAACTACACACAAAGGTAGACTCCAGAAATGGAGTAGAAACATAAGTGAGAGGGAAAAAAATGACGAATACAAAAAAAAAGGGAGAATGTCTTTATGACCTAGGATAAGGAATAGATTGTTAAAGTTAAACACAGGGAATATTAACTATAAGGCAAAAAAATAAATAAAAAATACATGTGACTGTTCACTGCTTCTGTTAGGTAAATAACAGTATGGATAGAATGTAAGTAGATATTTAAAATATTTAAAACTGAAAAGGTAGTGATAACCTTATCAAAATATACAAAATACTCTTGCAAATCAACAAGGAAAGGAACAACCACATTAGAAATTTGGGAAAATAATACAAAAGGGTAATTTTTAAAAAAGAAGTAAGCATATAAAACAAATGCTCAAAGAATTAGTGTTCAGAGAAATACAATGAAAACAAAAGTAAGGCATCATTTTATACCTAATAAGCAAGTAGAATAATGGCAAAGTGCAAGCAAGGATGTACACCATTCATGACTACGGATGTTATCAGTCAATTTTAGTTAAATTATGTATACACATGTCCTCTGACACCCAAATTCTATAATCTGTCATATCATACACAAAGTGAATTTCAAATTGTTTCCTTCTACATCTTCTTCAGATCAGATTAGCTGGAAAGGTTTTAATTTCCCATATAATTTCAAGTGCAAGCCAGAAATCAAGAACACAGGAAGTTTTCGTTTCATAATAGTTTAGCTATGAGAATAGGAGACTTACAGCAGAAGGAAAAACACACATTCTCAAGTGATGCTGTCAACCTTCACAGTCTTCAGAATTGATGACCCATCTCTACGTAATTGTTGAAGGATGGATAGTGTTTTCTCAGAATAAACTTCCCTAGGTTGTTAGAGTAGGCAGTAAAGGATGACCCTAGCATTCTGTGCAAAACAAATGACACATATTACATCTCTCAGAGGTGCAGGGAGTAGACGGAGAAAGGTTTTATACATTACTCTTAATTTAAGTAGATTCTAATATTTATAACTAATACCTGTAACTAACTGCACTAACTGGCAATATTGATTGAAATAAATACATTAACACATTTTCTTCTTTTTGTTCTACTTAATGCAAAGTATAGACAGTATGATATCTATGCCTATGATATTGCTAGATTATAATCTAAGCCAGGTCCTTTCCTTTCCACAGAACAGGGTAAACAGTCTCCTGAAACCTCTAGGGCAATAGCTTTCATGGGGACCATCTCTCAGGAGATGGAGATTCTAAGTAAGTGGGATTCCAGTTATGCCCTGCTCACCTCAACCAGAACTGCTTCAGTGTGATTTGTTTCATGTATTTAGCTTCAGCATAAAATTCATTTAGAGCAAATAGTTCCACTGCTTTCTCTCCCCCACCCCCAATAACCATTGTAATTCCTTGTTTTAGGATGACATTTGTTATATTTTGTGACTTAGTAGAGTTGGAGTATAGATTCTTATATAATGAGAAGGTGATTTTGAAGAGAATAAATGCAAGTCATAAAAATTCAATGGATGTGGGAGACCCAGGAATGGATGGAGGGGAATTAGAGAACAATATCTTGTTTGGGCATATTGAATTTGAGATATCAGAAACAGATCCACATAGGACTATTCCAGGAGGCAGAACTTTAAGTCAGAAGAATTATAACAAATATTTAAAAAGACTTGTGGGTCAAATGCACACATATGATATTTAAATCTGTCACAGTGGATTAGAAAGCACAGAAGATAAACTTCATGATATGAATTTGGAAATCACTTCTTGGACATGACACCAAAAGAACAGGTGACAAAAGAAAAAACAGATAAACTGGACTCCATCAAAATTTTAAAATTTGTGTATCAGTGAACACTATTGACAGAGTGAAAAGACAACCCACAGAATGAAAGTAAATATTTGAAAATCATATAACTGTAAGGGGTTAGTAGCCAGAAATATATAAAGAACCTCTACAACTCAACAACTAAATTCAAATTCAAAAATGGGCAAAGTACTTAAACAGCTATTTCTCCAAAGAAGATACACAAATGGCAATAGACACGTGATATGTTGCTCAACATCACTAATCATTAGGGAAATGCAAATCAAAACCACAGTGAGATACCACTTCACATCCATCAGGATACGAAAAACAAAAAACAGAAAATAGCAAGTGTTGGCAAAGATGTGAAGAACTTGGAACACTTCTGCACTGTTGGTGGAATATGAAATGATATAACTGTAATGGAAAATGGTATGAAAGTGTCTTAGTCCATTATGGTTGCTATAACAAAAATATCATAGACTGGGTGGCTTACCAATAAACATTTATTTCTCACAGTATGGAGGCTGGGAAGTTCAAGGTCAAAGTGCAGGCAAATCCGTGACTGGTGAAAGCCTGCTTCCTGATTCTTAGATGGCCATCTTCTTGCTGTGATCTGACATGGCAGAAGAGGCAAGAGAGTTCTCTGGGGTCTCTTTTATTAGGGTACTAATCCCATTCATGATGGCTCTACCCTCATGACCTCATCACCTGCCAAAGGCCCTATCTCTTAATACCATCACATTGGGGGTTAGTATTTCTACCTATGAATTTTGAGAAAACACAAATATTCAGTCCATAACAAGTTGTTCCTCAAAAAAAGTGAAACATAGAATTACCATATGACCAATGATTTTAATTCTGGGTACATATCCAAAAGAACTGAAAGCAGGGACAGATATTTGTTTTGGGTATTTTTTGTTTTTCTTTTTTTAAAAAAATCTATTTTATTGAAGTATAACTGATTTACAATGTTGTGTTAATTTCTGCTGTACAGTAATGTGAATCAGTTATACATATATATTCTTTTTCAGATTATTTTCCATTATGGTTTATATCAGGATATTGAATATAGTTCCCTGTACTATACAGTAGGACCTTGCTGTTTATCCATTCTATATATAATAGTTTGCACCTGCTAACCCCAAACTCCCAACCCACCCCTCCTCCACCCCACCTTGGCAACCACAAGTCTCTTCTCTATGTCTGTGAGTCTGTTTTTGTTTCATAGATAAGTTCATTTGTGTTATATTTTAGATTCCACATATAAGTGGTATCATATGGCATTTGTCTTTCTCTTTCTGACTGACTTCACTTAGTATGATAATCTCTAGGTCCATCCATGTTGCTGCAAATGGTGTTATTTCATTATTTTTTATGGCTGAGTAATAGTCCCTGAAGAAAATCTTTATGATAAAAGATGGAGGAAGTTCATTGTGGTGTCCAGATTATTACATATTCTCTAAAACACTGACCCTTCAAGGGTTGGGAGGTTGTTTAGGACTCTTTTCCTTTATTGAGTTTGAAACTGGTAGCTGTACTTTTTTCCCATTACACCTTCTTTTCTCTCTTCTCTTACTCGTTATTACCATTGCTATTACTACAACCAGCAGCCTTCTCCCTTCCTCTCTTCTCATTTCAGCTTATTGAATCAATAGCTATTTATTAAGCACCTAATATGTGGCTGTGAATCTGCTCTAGGCTTGAAGAGCTGACATCCCAGCTGGTTAGATTAGGGTTTAAAGCATGAGACACACCCATGGAGTAAGGAATCACTGATTAGTAAAACAACAACACTTCAGTGTGTGGATTTTGCAAACTGTGTTTTGGATTCAGAGTGAGCAAGTAGATGCCTGGCTCTCTGCTGTGATCCAGAACAGCTGGTTGAATAACTGTGCAGGGGATGAGTTTGGTACCACTGAACTTATAGCTTCTAGAAGAGAATTGATAACAGGAGCAAGGAAAGGATTTGCTTCATTCTGCAGTGAAATCAAGTTGCAATTTAGTATCCTGTCTTCTTTTCTCTTGATTTTGCCATTAAAGCATGTTGTCTTCTTATAATAAATCATTAATGAGGTCACTAAAATAATGGAGGAAAGCAAGGTAAGAAAACCATAAAACCATACTTTGCTAGGACTAATGATGCAATATTGCCAAGAAATTAACGAAGTCTTTTTTCATTCCTTTATAGCAAGGGAAAACAAAAGGAGTGACCAGTTACATAACCTTTCTCATGAAAATTTTCATACAGAAAATGTGCAGAATAGGCAATGTAATACCTCCAGTAGTGATGGAGTAGAGATTTCTCTTATCTAAAATGTAGTAATAGCTCACATATCGGTGTCTAGGGCAATAAACAACTACATCATTAATTTCTACCTTAGAATCATGAATGATTTCACCTTCTATCTCCAAAATGGGACAGATATTTGTATACTCATGTTCATAGCAGCACTATTCTCAATAACCAAAATGTGGAAAAAATTCACCGTTCACAGATGAATAAACAAAATGTCACATGTATGTACATAAAATGGGATATAATTCCACCTTCAAAAAGAAGAAATCCTGACACATGTTACAACATGGATGAACCTTGAGGACATTATGCTAAGTGAAATAAGTCAGTCACAAAAAGACATACTATATGATTATACTTACATGAAGTACCTATAAAGTACTTAGGGTCATCAAATTAATAGAGACAGAACGTAGAATAGTGGTTGCCAGAGGCTGGGGGAAGGGGGAAATGGGGAGTTAGTGTGTAATGTGTACAGAGTTTCAGTTTGGGAAGATGAAAAAGTTCTAGAGATGGATGGTGGTGATGGTTGCAGAGCAATGTGAATGCTCTTAATGGCAAAGAACTGTACATTTAAAAATGGTTAAGATGGTAAATTTTGTGATCTGTATATTTTATCACATTAAAAAAAGAGAGACAGAAAAGGAGGGAACAAAGAGAGAACAAAGAAGATATTCATGTCAAGACTGAGACAGAAATTGGAGTTTTTAAATACAAGCCAAGGAACTCCTGGAGCCACCAGAACTAGAAGAGGCAAGGAAGGGCTCCCTGGCTCCCTTGAGCCTTTGGAGGGAGTGCAGTCCTGATGACACCTTAATTTCAGACTTCTGGTCTCCTGAACTGTGAAAGATTACATTTCTGTGTTTGTGGTAATTTGTTACAGCAGCCTCTGGAACCTAACACAATGATGTAGGAAGCAAGGTCATCAGCTAAGAGTGAGAAGTGAGGGGGTTTGAGAAAAGAGGAGAGGTGAGAAATTGTTGACCAGGAGTGTGGGAAAGGGAACAGCCTACGAACTATAAAATGACTGTCTGCAGCACTAGGAGCCCACTTTAGGATCACGGACAGGAATTTAAAATTAGATCAATCAGTTTGTGTGTTTTTCTAGAGGCCGGTTTATCTGCACAAGGGTACAGGTGAGGAATCATAAAAAGTTGGCTTTATCCAAGGTTATCCTTTCATCAAGAGAGTACAAAGTAAAAGAGAAGTAAAGGAGTTGATGATGTATGTAAGGAAGTAATTTTAATAAATTTTTTTAACTGCTCTAATCTCCAAGTACCCAAAACGTACCCTGGCACATCACAGGAACTGGGAAAATATCTGTTTAATGAAGTACTGAATGCCATGATGTTACCGTGTTAGGCTTCTCTGAAATAACCATCACACAATGGAGTCTGAGCTACTATGTACAATGACTCCTAAGCTATGTGATGCCTTCCATCTGTTCATTTCCAACATGACAACACTTGTTTGTCACCTGGTATCTAAGTCCTATAATTTCCCCTTAGCAGAGAGAGGACAAAAATATCAGTTGAAAAAAAATATCATTCAGAGAAATATCTTACATCTCACTCAGGAAAGGTATATTGCTATGATCTCATGATATAATCCTTATGCATTATAATAGTTTTTAGTATTCATATTTCAGTATTTCATATTCAACCAGTTAGTCCTCTACCTTCCTGTAAACAAAGACCCAGAAACCTAAGAAGCCAGATGACGTCAGGGCCTATAGAAAAGTTCGAAGCAAACTTCTTGCCATGTTCTGCCATGCTGACATTCAGGGTAATCATCTTTTGATCTCAGTACACTTCTCTGTTCAGTTCTTATATATGCCAGTTAGTGTGGGTGACATTACATGTACTGTTACATTCATTCCTACAATAGCCTGGAAAGCTGTTATGAATTTCATGTACAGACGGGGAAGCTAAGATGCAGAAGAGCTAAGCAGCAGCTATGTGGGGATCCAGGATTTAGTCAGGTGTATCTCCCTCCAAGTCCGGGCTCTGTCTACCAGGGCTTCTTCCACCAACAATGGAAGCTGTGATTTATTACCAGATATCGTGCTAGGCAGTTCCACACACATTATGTTGTTTAATTCTAATAAAAGTATTGCACATAAATGGTATCAGCTCATTTCATATAGAAGGAAACTGATGCTCAAAAGATCTAAGTAGCCTGTCCAGGTTCACATAACTTTCCGAGTGTCAGAATTCCATTTTAAGTCAGGCCCCATTTCATGGAAGTGAAGCACTCTGTCAAGAACAAAGGAGGGAAAAGAAGGAAGGGAAAGAAAGGAAAAGAAAAGAAAGGGATGAATGAAACTATGTGTACTGCTTGTATAGTTCAATAGAATATGCTCCATTAAGTGTTTCTCTCTTAAATAGTAAGAAAACATATGCATATAAACTACAGGCCTAATAATAATAATGCTTAATATTTCTGTGGTGCTGCAATTGCACAAAGCACTATTCTAAGCATTTTACATTTATTAACATATTTACATTTCAAAAAACCCTACAAGGTACTCACTAGCATTATTCCTATTTTACAGACATGGAAACTGCTAAGATTTGAACCCTGGCATTCTGATTCTAGAGTCTATGCACTTAAAGCACTATGTGGTACTAAGATTATTTCAATAGTGTTAGAAGCAACTAGAAGCAATGACTGCTGAAAACCTTTATTTAAAGTAGTGTTTCCCTTTAAATGGGTATCACTGGGTTGTAAGATTATAATCAAGGCTAAACACTATGTATATTCATATTTCACGTAGCTGTTAAAAAGAATAAGGTAGGTAGATCTGTGTCTCCAAACACAGAAAGATCTTCTAAATATTAAGTAAAGAAAGAGCGGGTTGCCCAAGGGTGTTTGCATCATGACATTGTTTAATTAACATTCATATATATTTTTCTCGAATATATGTGTGTATATGTCTGTGCCCATAAATGCTTAGTATGTTCCATGAAAAGATGGACCCTAATAACAATGGTTGCTTCTGAGGAGAAGGAAATAAATCATGATTAGGACATGGTCAAACAGAGTTTCAGCCTCATTTCTAATGTTTTAATATTCACAAAGAGTTGGTATTCATGTTGTCTAATTGAAAATATTATGTTTCCCTTATCTTCTCTTTTTATTTTCTTCATTATAATAAATCTCTCTCTCCCTCTCTCCCCCTCTGTGTGTGTGTGTGTGTATACACACACATACACACATATATGTATATAAATATAGATATATATGTATAAATATATATTATATAAATTAAATTACACTTATTACATTAAGTCATTTAGGGAAAAAGTCTGGTTTGATATGAATTTATTTGTATGTACTCTGAGAAATAGGTATTTTTAAAAAGTAAAATGATTATGTATTAATAAACTCACTATACCCCTGATACATGGAGATAGCTGTTGTTCAACAAAAATTTAAGGAGTATTTCCCGAGTCATATTATGAATCTCGGTTTTAAGAATATCTAATTGTTTTCATTGAGAGCTTTTTATGTGAAGGTTTCTTTAAGATATTTGTATACCTGCCAATAATCTTCTTTAAACTCTTAATCCTAGTGCATTCTTAAAGTATTTCTCATTCAAATCCCTGAAACCAGTTCCTTCTCCTTTAACAAAATTAGTCAATACCAAAAAAAGAAATATTGCTTTCTTGTTGGGACTATGCTGTCTCTGGAGCTATTCTATGGGTTGAGGCTTCTCTGTTCAGACTTGTCAAACTAGTTTTATTTCAAGTACTTGTAATTTGTTTCCTTATGTCTTCCAGCCATAGACCTCTAATATATCTAGAGATGTCATATTGTTGATTAGAAAGTCAAGGTGAGTGGGCACAGACCTTTAAGATCATATTCTTCCTCCCACAGATGATGTATCGGTAAGTTCAGTTTTGTTTAGTAATGGCTTGTTTGTTCTACTGTCTGTCAGTGGCTAGATCCCCGGAATGTCGGAGGACTGCCTACATTGGATGTTATGAAGTTTGTGGAATTATTATAGCAGCTGGATTAATTAATCTCTGTAGTTAAAATCAATATTTTTGTATTAAAAATCATTATTAACATTATTTCATGTTACCAAGTTCAACAGTTGGGATTTTAGAGGAAGTTAATGAAAAACTATATTACATTGTTGTTTTGACTGCTTCTGATTTTGGAGGGGGATGGGGGAGAAAGGTGTTAATTTGCTTTAAGAAAAGCCTCCTTTCAGTAATCTGACTAAACTTAGCTTCTGTAATACTTTCCTTCAGCTCCTTTTCCTCATACCTTATAGTCAGTCATTGGGAACTAATGCAGATTGGGAGGTCAAAATCTGCCGAGACACCTGCCTTCATAGATATTTCAGGACTTCTTGGGGGGAGAAAGGAGACAAGATCCTGATTAGGGAAACTGTTTACTCTCTAAAATTTTTCATGTTAAATATTAAAGAGAAAAGAAAACTATAAATTATTTCAAGTTTTTTTTTCAAAGTAAGGTTTGCCACATGCAAAGGAGAGGAAAAAAATAAGACTTCTTGGTATAACCTTTGATACAATTAAAATAGTGATTTTAAACATCAATGACAATAATATTTCAAGATTGCTTAGATGTATGCCATTTTCAAAACATTTTTACACATTTTATTTCATTTAATAGTCAGGACACCCCTGTAAGATCAGCAGAACAGTTACCAACTACCATTTTAAAGTGATGAATCTAAGAGAAACAGATCTTAAGTGGCTTCTCTGTATCGACAGAGCTGTCAAGATCAGAGCACTGCAACCCACAACTCCTTAAATCCAGTCTTCCTGGATTCTTGCAGCCTCTCTAGGTGGCAAGGATTCCATCTGGGGCCTTTCAGAGATGAGAACTTGACACTAGGTCAGCCCCTAAATTAGTGAACTTCACTGGGCTTCCTTCCCCACTAATAAAATGCACATTTGGATCAGTCCTTTAGTAAGCAAATAGTAATTGCCAGAGGGTCTCTGACATCCTTATGCAGGGTCTACAGTGCTTCACACATAATTGGCACTCCACATATTTGTTGAACAAATTAATGAATAAACAAATGTAAATAGCTAGCATTAGTGTTTTGCTTATTAAAATTCATTGAATTTGAAAATGCATATTCCAGGTCTATGGAAATCATGATATTATAGAGCAGTAGTTCCAACCTTTCGTATTTCACATTCCCCAAATTATTCTTTTAAAAAATCAAGTCTCATGATTACGGACACCAAAAGTCTTCTTTTCTAATGCATATTTATGTGTTTAGAGGACTGTTTCCAGCTTAAGGGAAGTAAATTATAGGAGTAATATTGGGGGTCAGTGCAATTGTTCAGGACATCCATGACAAAGAAAGGGGACAGTGAGAAACACTGAATGTTTATGGTTTCTTTAAGATAAACTAATGGAACATTAATCCAGGATTTGGAGGATTTGCAGGAGATGGCCAGGCAGTCTTAAGGACTGAGGCAAAGCAAATGCTTAATAATTACTATGACACCCTATGTCTCACCTACACTAATTTTACAGTACATTCTATAGTCGTGTTGGCCATCCTTACTTCTCCACTAACAAGAAACTCAGTGTGGAAGCTGTGTCAAAATGTACTTCATTCATCTTTGCTGTTTCTGGTCTGTTGAAACTTGGATCTCTTTTCTATGGGTTTTTGACCCTCCTTTCTACCTTTCAGAGATAGTATTTAGTGTTCCAACTTTGCTGTGAATATCCATTTGCATTTGCCTTTAGCAATATCCATATGTCTACTCTTTCCTATAAATTGATTAGTTGGGTGATATATTCACTGAAAATCTCAATTATTTCTCTTATAAAAGATAAAATATCAAATGACTTCTTCATCTGAGATTGCTGTCCTATTCCCAGATGACAGGCATCTCTCTCTTCCTATTGCCATTATTTTCAGCATTGCTTAATAAATGCAAAAATTAGATTTCTCCTTGTCATTATCCTCATTTAGAGAAAATGCTTCTCAAGCACTCATGTTGTACAGTTTAATTTCATTTTGAATACTCACTTAAATCAACTTGTTAATTTGCCAAGTTCATTCTCTAATATACTCAAAAACTATATCTTCAGAGTTAAAACCAAAATAACAAGGTAAAACCTCCATGTTACTTACTGATCACTAAACTTTGTGTAAATTATCAATTAAATGTTACTGTTTTGTTAGTTTTTCGCAAACTCATAGTGCTTGCTGGGTGCCACATATGCATATTATATTACCTCATTTAATTCTCACAACAATTCTATGATTAGGTACTATTATTATCTCCATTTTATAGATGAAAAAGCAACTAGCCCTACATCACAGGCTAATGAGTAGAAGCTGGGATTTGAGGCAGTCTAGAACTCAAGCCTGAGCTTAACTATTAAGATATCCTGTTTTTTTCAAGAGAAAAAAATCAATTTTTCCATTTTAATTTAAAATTTGAGTAAGAGATTCATAATGTTAGTTATGCAGTAAAGCTTTACCTATGTATGTATTCAAATCATTGAAATTTAAAGGCTAGTTTATAGCATCCTCTTCTTTCTTTTGCTTTTCTTCTTTCCAATTGTCTGTCATACAAAGAATAATGTATTTGTAGATAAAATAGGGAGGCTGGCAAATATGTATACAAAATACTTGGAAACCAAGATAATAGAAATTTATGTTCAGATAAGCATATATGAATCTATAGTAGGTGGTAGTTTATTTGTAATTACTGTAATAGCATCTACCATTTATTACCTATTTACAAAATATTCATCATTTTCCATATATTATCTCATTTATTTACAATCCTCATATAAGTTAGCTATCATTATCCCATTTTACAAAAAAAGAAAGCAGCCCTAGATCATAGAGTTATTGAGCTTTAAACCCAAGCTATACACACCATCTTACCCCCAATACATTCATAACTGTGCCTCTGAAACATCTGGGCAACAACAGGAAATTGACCCACTACGGATACAAAAATAATATAAGCAACAACTGAACAGCGTACTACTAAAGGCTTTCACATTCATGATCAGAGTGGCCTGGTTACGAATGGTACTGATAGATTTGAAGTCAGAAAGATAAGGCCTCCCCTTAGCTTTGGAACCTGTGTTGATTTTCCTCTCTGATCCTCAGTTCCTTATTAGTGAATGGTGATAAGACACACCTCACCAAGCTGTGGCAACAAATACATCAGATAGCTCCTATGAAAACTCCTGACCCAGAGTAGGAATTTGATATGTGCTAGAGTCTTTCATATACTCATTTCACTACCTCACATCCTTGGGTAGTATTTATTATCACCATCTTACAGGTGAGAAAATTGAAATTCAGAGAGTTTCATTAACTTCTCAAGATACATGTTAAAGAGTTATATGCGTGGACTGAAGCCCAAGTCCTTTGACTCTAAAAGGTAGGGCAGATCTGCAATACAAATAGGCCTAGAGAAGGTTTTTCCAGGCAGGTAAAAACTTAAAGGAATTAAAAAAAAATCTTTGTATTGGGAAAACTGTGTTTTTCTTTACTATCACACTATTACCACACACAATACTTCTGACATCAGCTGGGTAGGGTTTTCTCCCAAGCAATTCTCCAACACCAGCTGGGAATCTTACAATTCAATTCAATTATGACACTAACCAGAGTTAGTGCAGGCCCCACAGGTTAAGGGCTGAGTCCCATAAGACTGCCCGTGCTGCCACTTCAGATGTCAATCCCAAGTCCCAGTTGTTACCTGTGTTCCTGACTGGTGGGCTATAAAATGGAGCTTCCTACAATCCCCTCGTCCGATTTGAGTAATTTGCTAGAGTGACCACAGAACTCAGGAAACCAGTTTACCTACTAGATTACCAGTTTATTACAAAGGTTATTAAAGGATATGTATAAACAGCCAGATGAGGCAATATATATGGTGAGGTCTAGAAAGGTCCCCAATGCAGGAGATTCTGTCCTCAAAGAGTTGAGATGCTCCCTCCTCCCAGCACGTAGATGTGTACACCAACCCAGAAGCTCTTTCATCATATACGACTGGGATTTTTGTGGAGGCTTCATCACATAGGTATGAATGATTATTAACTCGATCTCCAGCCCCCTTCTCTTCCCAGAGGATAGAAGCGGGTGGTGGAGCTTAAAGTTCCAAGCTTCTAATCATGGCTTCATCTTTCTGGCCCCCAGAAAGACTAGCCCCCATCTTGAAGCCATCTAGGAGCCCATCAAGAGTATCTAACTGGAATAAAAGACACTGCTATCACCCAGGAAACTCCAAGGGCTTTAAGACCTCTATCTCAGGAACTGGGGCCAAAGACCAAATATTAGAACAAAAGATGTTCCAAGTGCTCTTCATCACTTGGGAAATTACAAAGGTTTTAGAAGGAACTCGGGGCAGAGACCAATACATATATTTTCTATTATTTCATAATCTTTAACTCTCATTTTTGTTACCTTAATGGAAATTCATTATTTGTGATATTTTAAATATTTATAGAAAAGAAGTTTACAATACTTAATTATTATCATCCATATGGCACAGATTGAGACAAAAGCATTATATGTTGTATCATGAGTTACATGAGGGTAGAAACCATATTTTATTCATCCTTGCCTCCCTAAGCCCTGCATGATTCCTTAAAACATAATAAAGACTCAATGAAACATTGTGGAAAAGAAAAATAGTTGGGTAAATGGACAGATGGATGAATAGTTGAATGGATACATAAAAGAACAAATTAAAGGACAAAGGAGGAATAAGAAATATTGCAATATATGATTAATTCTCAGTAGTTTGCTAGGACATATTTATGGTATATAAGGCTCTGATCCAGGCATTTGTATACAAACAACTCATTTTGCACACATGCATAGACTCCTAGCCTAGACCTTAACCTCTAACCTGAGACATATTTTACAAACCTTAATAGGTGAGACTGCACTTTGCGTCAAAAACATGCTAGACTAAACCAAACACACACAACTCCATAACATCTGGTGCTGTCTACCTTTTCTAGTAAATTAGAACATCTGTAATAAATTTCTGTTTTGTTACTGAATCTGTTTTTCCCTTATTAATAGTGTACTTGTAAAACAGGATTTCTATTTCATTGTGTCACTCACGGCCACCCAAGGACACATTTTTTGTTGATTAACATTGCATTTAAAATATTTGGGGGATTTCCTAATATACTACCTATCTAAGCTTTCTCTTGCAGGGCCACTCCAAGATGATCCTAAATTCCAAAATGCTACTGATATAAAAATTACCTACCATGAATATTCTAAGGGTGAAATGCCCACTTTCTCAGCATGGCGAATTTCTAACAAGTGTGTAATATTAAGAAGAACAAAAATACTGATAATAGCTCATAGTTATATAGCATTTACAATATGCTGGTCATTTCACATGAACTAATGCACTTAATTTTCATGGAAATCCTGTGAGGTAGGTATTAATTTCATCTCCATTTTACAATTGCGGGAACTAAAACAAAAAAGGGTCAAATATGTTGCCACCTATTACAGAGCTAGCAAGTGGCAGGGCTAGGATTTGAACTCTGGTAGTTCAGCTCAAGAGATTGGGCTCTTATCCTTAATACTATACCACCCCCTGTAGAAGTGAGTTCAATCATGTTGCATTAATTTAAACTAACATGTGACTATGCTCTACCTCTAATGCAAAATCTAAGTTCAACACCATTTAAGAAAGACTATGTGGGACCTCCATGGTGGTCCAGTGGTAGAGAATCTGCCTTCCAATGCAGGGGACGTGGGTTCCATCCTTGGTCAGGGAACTCAGATCCCACATGCCGCGGGGGCAAATAAGCCCGCGTGCCACAACTACTGAACTCGTGCGCCTTAACAAGAGAGCCCACGTGCCGCAAACTACAGAGCCCATGCACTCTGGAGCCCACAAGCCACAACTATAGAGAGAAAGCCCACACGCCACAACTAGAGAGAAGCCCGTGTGCCACAACAAAGAGCCTGTGCCGCAACGAAAAGATCCCACATGCTGCAAAGAGGAGCCCACATGCTGCAATTAAGACTCAACCCAGCCAAAAAAAAAAATAAATATATATATATATAATAAAATAAAATGAAAGACTTTGTGCTAAAGTAGCACAATAAAACTCCCTATTTTGCTTATTTATGAAGGTGAGAGAATTAAATGCCAGTTATTTCTTAGAATAAGGCTAGAGAATGCCTCCTTACTGAACCAGGACAGGGAAACCTAGAAGGGATAAGAATCTGAAATTAATTTAACCCACTAGGGCTGGGTAGATGCTAGAGGAAAGATAGAGCTGCCAGGATTTGGAGTAAATCCAGCCCAGCAGGTCAGATGTGATAAAGAATGAGTAATTGTGTTCCCGTCAGGAACTGTCAGGGGTGGGAGTATCCCTCCAAGAGGAAGAAGTACATCCATGCGGAATCCAGGAGAGGTATTCTCAATCCCCTTTAGGTCATGTTTTCTTCTTCCAGCTCAAAATTCTCAGTTATGCTCCCTTTTTGCCAGTGTGCCTAATTTCCACCCCTGGGACCAGGATGAAGGCATTTCCCTAGATATGTGAAGAAGTTGAGTCTTGTCTTTTCTGGCATCTTCATTTTCTTTTTCTGAGTCCCTTGAATTCAGCTCAGCCTGAAACTCTTCATTATTTTCTACAGAAGATGTTCTTTGGTCTAGACTCACAGTGGTATTTTATTCAATTTTGCCCTTCTCTCTTTGTCCCAACCCTCACTCCATTCATATCTGGGAGTTAAATATAGAAGGAATATCAGAAGTTTTCTTTGTTTCTTCTTTTTTTTTTTTTTAACCTCCTGACAATAAAGCATTCCATGGAGCAGCACACTGGTGTAAATACATCTAGAGCCATCTTTTCAAAACTGTGTTCTGTGGACTATCAGACCCCCATGAGATACCACTAGATAAGGTGATTTTTAATGAGCACATTTGGAAAACTTTTATTTCAGTCCAATTCATTAAATAGTATTCAAGTATTTACCAAGAGTCAGATAATGTATTTGGTACTGGGGTTGTATCAAAACCCCAAAACCAAAGCAGAAATGTGGATATATGCAAAACCATATGCAAAACCAAAGCAGAAATATCTCACCTTTACTCCCTTTTTTTTTTGCGGTACGCGGGCCTCTCACTGCTGTGGCCTCTCCCGTTGCGGAGCACAGGCTCCGGACGCGCAGGCTTAGCGGCCATGGCTCACGGGCCCAGCCGTTCCGTGGCATATGGGATCTTCCCGCACCGGGGCACGAACTCGTGTCCCCTGCATCGGCAGGTGGACTCTCAACCATTGCGCCACCAGGGAAGCCCCTTTACTCCCTTTTAAAACCATTAAAGGCTCTAAGACTTCTAGAAGTGAGAATCCTATTTAACTTTCTTTAACCCATTTTTTTCCAAACCTATTTAAATATGGGAACCCTCCCTTTACCCCACTACCTGGGAACACTTCTTGAGAATGCCTCAATGCTGTATATGACTTACTCACTGTCTTCAAGATATTCCGCACTTTGGGGCAAGAAGATAGGTGTACACATAATATCTAAAGAAATAAAACTTATAGAGAACATATGGCAGCATGGAAAAAGTGTCAAATTAAATAAAAGCCTCCAAAGTTTACAGACAAGCCCAAATATGGTAATTAATTCTCGTACATGCCTGCTTTCACAGCCCTCTTTCCTTCCTCCTCCCTTCTAGATGACCTCTGCTACTGTCTGGAGAGGGATAAGGGAATACTTACTTCTTGAGAGTTCACAAGAATTTAAAGCCAGTAGAAAGGAAGAAGTGAAAGCAAAAACAAATTCAAGACTTGACCACAATGGACGTGGGTGGTCCCTCTGGTCAGTAAACCAACCCTTGCTTTCACTTCATAAAACTCTTCACCTGCCTTTTATGCTTCTTGATATTCCACACATTATTCTTTTGGATTAATAGGAAGTCTGTTCTGTAAAAGGGAAAAAAATCACTCTCAAAAGAAAATATCATACTACAGAAAAAAAGGGCTTCTGAGTCACAGTGGCCAGAGCTAGGTTCTGCCTCTGCTTCTGGCTGCATGAATTGAGCAAGTTTTTCACCTGTAAAATGAAGATAAATCATTCTACTGACAAGAGCATTTAAAGGAAAAAATCAACACATCCTACGAAGTTAGCACTTACTAAATAGTAGCTCTTGTTCTTATCACTTTTAGTACTAAATGGTCATTCTAAAATAGTCACAAGAATATCAGAGCATATTAGGTCACCACAAAAGGTTACTTTTCTGTAACAAATGACTGAGTTCAGCCACTCAAAGGGAATGACAATTTTCACTGGTGGAAGGAGAGTTTGGCACTTTAGTTCTTTAAGAACTTTCCTCCAGGGGTGGGAGCCAGGCTAGGAAAAGAAGAGCAAATTTTCTGCACCGTCTCCCAGGAATTCAGTGCATTTAGCACCTTTGACAGTTTATATTAGGAGTTCAGTAGACTTGTAGGTTGGCCTGGGAAACTAACCAATAATTTCTTTTTAAATCAGATAGTATATCTTAAACACCAGAAAACTCTCTCTATGAAGATTTATGGGAACATAACCTGTCTATAAATTGGCATTTTTATAATAATCACATGTATCTACATTTGTATAATGGTAAAATGTAACTACAAGAAAGCAGAAAAATAATCCTGAAAAGGAAAGATTTGGAGCTTATAGCAAAAATGATAAAGGGCATGTAGTCGACTGTGGAGTGAGCCAAAGTTACTGCCTTCAAGGGAGGTCTTTATAGGAAAAGGAAGATCCATGTGGAATAGGGGGTTCATGATGTCTTCTGCTAACTCAAGTCATCTTTGAACTCACATATATAGAAGTCATCAGCTTAGAGGGTTTTTTTTCTTTTTTAAAATATTTATTTATTCATTAGGCTGTGCCAGGTCTTAGTTGCAGCACATGGAATCTTCGTTGCCACGTGTGGGATCTTTAGTTGTGGCATGCGGGATCTAGTTCCCTGACCAGGGATCAAACCCAGTCCCATTGCATTGGGAGTGCAGAGTCTTAATCACTGGACCACCAGGGAAGTCCCCAGCTTAGAGTTTTGTTACTAAGGAAATGAATATCCCAACTCTGGTCATTAACAATTCATACTGCTCTATATATTCTTCAAGGTGTATATCTTTCGGTCTTCAAGATTGCAGAAGACAAAGTCACAAAATTATTCATATTATCACTATGTTTTTATTGATAACATCTTTGGAAAAATCATGCCATAAATACACCCTTCTAAACACTGAATAATCAAAGTTAATGAAGGTGTAATGGATATGATAAATTGGATTTCACGCAGATTATAGGTTACTACTCTGAATAAATATCTGCTGTACTTGCCCTCTCCTTAAAGGAATGCAAAGTGCTAATTAGGTCATGATCAGGGATTACTTTTAGCTTTTTTCCTACTTTAATTTAGAAGAGTTCACTTTGTATTCCCCCCAAGTTGTTACTTGAATAAAACAGTCGTCTTCTAATTTTATGCTTAAAATAGAATTCCCTTTTAATGAAATAGTTCTGCCCCAACTCCACAAAAATTAGAGATTTTAAATCTCACGTTTTTCTTTGAAAGCTGTAGATTTCTGTCCCTTTTTATGAAAGTCGTAATATTTTCAGTTGTGGAAAACTTCTAAGATCCTCCAAGATTCCCAACCCTTGGGGTATATACTCCTTCACCCAATTATTCAAACACTAACCTAGGTGCTGCTGTGAGGGGATTTTGCAGATATAATGAAGGTCTCAAGTCAGTTGACTTTTAAATGAAGAGATTCTAATTTGTAGGCCTAACCTAATCAGGTGACACCTTAAAATAGAACAAGGCTCTACCTGGAGAAAGAGATTCAGAATGTGAAAGAAATTTGATGGGAGGAGATTCCCCATTGCTGGCTTTGCAGATGGAGTGGGCTACATGGCAAAGAATGTGGGTGACATTTAGGAGCTGAGAGCCCTCTGACTGACAGCCAGCAAGGGAACAGGAACCCCAATTCAGCTTCAAGGAACTGAGCTCTGCCTCAAACCTAAGTGAACCTGGAAGAGGGTCACATACGTCAGATGAGATTGCAGCCTCAACCAACACCTTGATTTCACCCTCCTGAGATCCTGAGCAGAGAACTCAACCATGCCACATACAGAACTGTGAGTGAAGAAGTGACTGTTGTTTTAAGCTGCTAACTTTGTGGTAATTTGTTACACAGCAACAGAAAATTAATATACCAGTGTTTGTTTTATGGGTGCAGGTAAAGCAGGAAAAAAATGCTTGAGCATCTCTACCTACATACAGGCTAGATTCCAAAGGCTTTACTGAGTATATTTCCTTTCAAATCTGTAGTGATATTATGCAAATCATTAGTAGGACCTCTCCAGAATGGGAGGTTGATGATGCATATTTGTTTTCATGCCTTGCTTGTTCATAGTCATGAAAGTTGATACTAAGTTGCAAGTTTATTCATATAGGATTAAGTAGTTACAGCTTTAACCCATGGCTCCTGCAGTGTTTGTAATTTGGTCTTGCGCACGTGTTACATTCCCCAAAAGTTTTCTCAAAAGGAGAAACACTCTGACAGCTGATCACCCCTGTTTGTTGGCCACCATTTCCCACAAGATGTTAACAGCTCCTTGTATTGCATTTTTGGACATGACCTCCATGGCACTTGAAGCAGTGTATCAGTGAGTGTTGAACCACTCTTCTGCCTAGTGTCTCACAGCCTGTAATAGTGTGAGTTTGTGTGCATCTTGGTGGTGGGGATGTGATCTTCCTGCATCTACTTTCTCCATTTGTCCAACTCAGAGGAACTATGTTATCATGGGAAGATAGATTTGAAAGCTTGTAAATCTGCTTGAGGTCTAGCCTTTCTCCTTTGGTCCATTGTTGGTTTTGAATGACTTGAAGACACACTGATAAGATTCTCTAAGAAAATAAATGGTCAAATAAATGAAGAATGAATAAGTGAAGAGATGAATATATAAATAATAAATCTAGTTAAGAATTAAAATACAATCAATGGGGAGGTACTCTGGCACTGAGAAAAAATAGCATACTACAAGTTAGAAGACATGAGTTTGAGATGACTACTAGCTTTATTATACTGGAAAAGGCACTCAATCATCTCTAGGGCTCAACTTCCCCAACTGGAAAATGTGTTACATTGTACTAAATAGTCTTTAAATTATGCTTCACTTCTGAATCTAGGTTTTAAGCCAATTAAGAGGCTAAATAATGTCATATCCCATGAAGCTTCTATTTGTTGTTTTTCTTAACATCTTTATTAGAGTAGAATTGCTTTACAATGGTCTGTCAGTTTCTGCTTTATAACAAAGTGAATCAGTTATACATATACATATATCCCCATATCTCTGCCTTCTTGCATTTCCCTTCATTTCTTTTTCATTTATTTCTGATCTGATCTTGATGATTTCTTCCTTCTGCTAACTTTGGGTTTTTTTTTGTTCTTCTCTCTCAAATTCCTTTAGGTGTAAGATTAGTTTGTTTATTTGAGATGCTTCTTGTTTCTTAAGATAGGCTTGTATAGCTATAAACTTCCCTCTAAGAACTGCTTTTGCTGCATACCATAGGTTTTGGGTCATTGTGTTTTCATTGTCACTTGTTTCTAGGTATTTTTTGATTTCCTCTTTGATTTCTTCAGTGATCTCTTGGTTATTAGGTAGTGTGTTGTTTAGCCTCCATGTGTTTGTATTTCTTACAGATTTTTTCCTGTAATTGATATCTACTCTCATAGCATTGTGGTCAGAAAGGGTAGTTGATACGATTTCAATTTTCTTAAACTTACCAAGGCTTGATTTGTGACCCAAGATGATCTATCCTGGAGAATGTTCCATGAGCACTTGAGAAGAATGTGTATTCTGTTGTTTTTGGATGGAATGACCTATAAATATCAATTAAGTCCATCTTGCTTAATGGATCTTTTAAAGCTTGTGTTTCCTTATTTATTTTCATTATGGATGATCTGTCCATTGGGGAAAGTGGGGTGTTAAAGTCCCCTGGTATGATTGCGTTACTGTTGATTTCCCCTTTCATGTCTGTTAGTATTTGCCTTATGTATTGAGGTGCTCCTATGTTGGGTGCATAAATATTTACAATTGTTATATCTTCTTCTTGGATTGATCCCTTGATCATGCTGTAGTGTCCTTCTTTGTGTCTTGTCATAGTCTTTGTTTTAAAGTCTATTTTGTCTGGTATGAGAATTGCTACTCCAGGTTTCTTTTGATTTCCATTTGCATGGAATATCTTTTTCCATCTCTCACTTTCAGTCTGTATGTGTCCCTAGGTCTGAAGTGGGTCTCTTGTAGACAGCATATATATGAATCATGTTTTTGTATCCATTCAGCCAGTCTATGTCTTTTGGTTGGAGCAATTAATCCATTTACATTTAAGGTAATTATTGATATGTATGTTCCTATTACCATTTTCTTAATTGTTTTGGGTTTATCATTGTAGGTCTTTTCCTTCTCTTGTGCTTCCTGTCTAGAGAAGTTCCTTCAGCATTTGTTGTAAAGCTGGTTTGGTGGTGCTGAATTCTCTTACCTTTTGCTTCTCTGTAAATGTTTTAATTTCTCCGTCAAATCTGAATGAGATCCTTGCTGGGTAGAGTAATCTTGGTTATAGGTTTTTCCCCTTCATCACTTTAAATATGTTCTGCTACTCCCTTTGGGCTTGCAGAGTTTCTGCTGAAAGACCAGCTGTTAACCTTATGGGGATTCCTTTGTGTGTTATTTGTTGTTTTTACCTTGCTGCGTTTACTATTTGGTCTTTGTATTTAATTTTTGATAGTTTGATTAATATGTGTCATGGCATGTTTTTCCTTGGATTTATCCTGTATGGGACTCTGTGTGGTTCCTGGACTTGATTAAGTATTTTCTTTCCCGTATTAGGTGAAGTTTTAAACTATAATCTCCTCAAATATTTTCTCAGTACCTTTCTTTTTCTCTTCTTCTTCTGGGTCCCCTGTAATTTGAATGTTGGCGTGTTTAATGTTGTCCCATAGGTCTTTGGGACTGTCCTAAATTCTTTTCATTATTTTTTCTTTATTATGTTCTGCAGTCATTATTTCCACTATTTTATCTTCCAGGTCATTTATCCGTTCTTCTGCTTCAGTTATTCTGCCACTGATCCCTTCTAGAGAATTTTTAATTTCATTTATTGTGTTGTTCATCACTGTTTGTTTGCTCTTTAGTTCTTCCAGGTTCTTGTTAAAAGTTTCTTGTATTTCCTCCATTCTATTTCCAAGATTTTGGATTATCTTTACTATCATTATTCTGAACCCTTTTTCAGGTAGACTGCCTATTTCCTCTTCATTTGTTAGGTCTGGTGGGTTTTTGCCTTGTTCCTTCATCTGCCATGTGTTTCTCTGTCTTCTCATTTTGCTTAACTTACTGTGTTTGGGGTCTCCTTGTCACAGGCTGCAGGTTCGTAGTTCCCATTGTTTTTGGTGTCTGTCCACAGTGGCTAAGGTTGTTTTAGTGGGTGTGTAGGCTTCCTGGTGGAGGGGACTGGTGCCTGTGTTCTAGTGGATGAGGCTGGATCTTGTCTTTCTGGTGGGTGGGTCCACGTCTGGTGGTGTGTTTTGGGGTGTCTTTTGAGTTATTATGATTTTGGGTAGCCTCTCTGCAAATGGGTGGGTTTGTGTTCCTGTCTTGCTAGTTGTTTGGCATAGGGTGTCCAGCACTGTAGCTTGCTGGTTGTTGAGTGGAGCTGGGTCTTGGCATTGAGATGGAGATCTCTGGGAGATTTTCACCGTTTGATATTACATGGAGCTGGGAGGTCTCTTGGGGACCAGTGTCCTGAACTTGGCTCTCCCACCTCAGTGGCACAGCACTGACTCCTGGCTGGGGCACCAAGAACCTGTCCTCCACAAGGCTCAGAATAAAAGGGGAAGAAAAAAGAAAGAAAGAAGAAGATAAAATAAACTTATTAAAATAAAAAATAATTAAGAAAAATAATTTTTAAGTAATTAAAAAAAAAAAAGGACAGACAGAACCCTAGGATAAATGGTAAAAGCAAAGCTATACAGACAAAATCACACACAGAAGCATACACGTACACTCTGACAAGAAGAGAAAAAGGGGAAAAAATATATATATATCGTTGCTCCCAAAGTCCACCTCCTCAATTTGGGATAATTCGTTGTCTATTCAGGTATTCCACAAATGCCTGCAGGGTACGTCAAGTTGATTGTTGAGATTTAATCCACTGCCCCTGAGGCTACTGGGAGAAATTTCCTTTTCTTTGTTCGCACAGCTCCCGGGGTTCAGCTTTGGATCTGGCCCTGCCTCTGCGTGTAGGTCGCCTGAGGGTGTCTGTTCTTCAGGACAGGATGGGGTTAAAGGAGCAGCTGGTTCTGGGGCTCTGGCTCACTCAGGCACGGGGGAGGGAGAGGCACGGAGTGCGGGGCGAGCCTGCGGTGGCAGATGCCGCTTAACATTGCACCAGCCTGAGGCGCCCCATGTGTTCTCCCGGGTAAGCTGTCCCTGGATCACGGGACCCTGGCATTGGCAGGCTGCACAGGCTCCCGGAAGGGGAGGTGTGGATAGTGACCTGTGCTTGCACACAGGCTTCTTGGTGGCTACAGCATTAGCCTTAGGATCTCATGCATATCTCCTTGGTCCGCGCTGATAGCCGCAGCTCGCCCCTGTCTCTGGAGCTCCTTTAAGCTGCGCTCTTATTCCCCTCTCCTCATGCACCAGGAAACAAAAGGGGCAAGAAAAAGTCCCTTGCCTCTTTGGCAGCTCTAGACTTTTCCCCAGATTCCCTCCCAGCTAGCTGTGGCGTACTAACCCCCTTCAGGCTGTGTTCACACCGCCAACTCCAGTCCTCTCCCTGGGATCCGACCTCAGAAGCCCAAGCCTCAGCTCCAGCCCCGCCCGCCCCGGCGGGTGAGCTGACAAGCCTCTCAGGCTGGTGAGTGCTGGTCAGCACCAGTCCTCTGTGTGGGACTCTGTCCGCTTTGCCCTCCGCACCCCTGTTGCTGCACTCTCCTCTGCGACTTCGAAGCTTCCCCCTCCACCACCTGCAGTCTCCATCCACGAAGGGGCTTCTAGTGTGTGGAAACCTTTCCTCCTTCACAGCTCCCTCCCACTGGTGCAGGTCCCGTCCCTATTCTTTGTCTCTGTTTTTTCTTTTGCCCTACCCAGGTACGTAGGGAGTTTCTTGCCTTTTGGGAGGTCTGAGGCCTTCTGCCAGCATTCAGTAGGTGCTCTGTAGGAGTTGTTCCACGTGTAGATGTATTTCTGATGTATTTGTGGGGAGGAATGTGGTCTCCGAGTCTTAATCTTCCGCCATCTTGAAGCTCCTCCTGTTTGTTGTTTTTGTTCTGGAACCTTAGGTCTTGTCCATCCAAAACTGCCTTTCGACAGCCAGTTGTCTAGATTCTTTTAAATCAGTCAATGTGCATTGTCAGTATTTTCCATACACAACAAAATTCAGGTCTCTCAAGTTTCACTAGTGGTAAGTTGTTACACAGCAAGCAACAGAAGATTAATACACCAGTGTTTGTTTTATGGGTGCAGGTAAAGCAGGAAAAGAATGCTTGAGCATCTCTAACTACAAACAGGCTAGATTCCAAAGGGTTTACTAAGTATATTTCCTTTCAAATCTGAAGTGATATTATGCAAATCACTAATAGGACCTCTCCAGAATGGGAGGTTGAGGATGCATATTTGCTTTCATGCATTGCTTGTTCACATTCATAAAAGTTGATATTATGTTGAAAGTTTATTCATATAGGATTAAGTAGTTTATTGGCTAAATGTATTACTTATGCCAAAACTATTACCTTCTTAACTATTTAGGTCCAAACAGTTTATATCTTTCGTGCTGGCATTTATGTATAAAAGTATTTTATATTAAAAAAATTCCTGTAAATCAATCAATATTTATTAAAAGTCTACTTAGAGTAAATCAATGCACTAAATATTGTGAAACATGAAAAATACCTCTGCCCCCAAAGAATTAGCTTTTCAATACACACACAAAAAGATAAATTCTAATGAAAGAGATAAATTAAGTTGACTACAATGGCAAGTTGCAGAGAAGGAGCACTAGAAAATGCGTTAGATGACCTGGGTCCTTTTAAGTCTCCTGGCTCTAATAAATAAGGCATCTTCTCTCTCAGCCTCTGTTGTTTCATATGTAAGGTCGGTATAATACCTGCCTGATTCTCGTGGATTTATAAAATTCCTACTCTGTACCAGGCACCTTATTAGGTCTTAATGATTAAAAGATGAACATGACTAGTTTAACCCATTGAGTTCACTGTTACGTATAGGTTAATATACTTGAAAATAAACAGTTACTACAATGTGATTATCGCTATTGTTGAGCATAACTAGAGGAAGAGCAAAGAGTTACCTTTTTTCTCCTAAACTGTGGAAATTTCCTCTAATCCAGAGGTGATGCAATATAAAGTATATAGCATCACTTTTGAAGTATTTTTGCCAAACTAATTTAAATCTAATCAAATCTTTAGATCTAAATTTAAGCTTATAAGAAATGAGGGGGATAGAACAAGTTAAATGAGATCACAAGAAAGCATTCAGACAAGTCCAGAAGGTGGACATTCTAAAGAAAAACTGGCTTGATCTCTTCAACAAGTCAATGCCATTAAAAACTAAAAAGCAAGCTGGACTCTTTTATATTAAAAAAGACTTAAAAGACATAACAACCAAGGTACTATGAGGTCCTTGATTTGTACAATCCATCTGTAAATAGGGACAATAAAGGAAATCTGAAGATGGATTTTGTTTAGAAGATAAAAAGATTAGAGAAATACTGTTAATTTTTTAAGAGTGTTATGGTATTGTGGTTATATTGTAAGTATCCTAATTGCTTATAATAATGATTTGGTAAAAACTCATGAAGTCCTATTTTACATTAAAATACAGCAGAAAATAATGAATGAAGCCATTATAGCAAAAATGTTAACTGACAAAATGATGTGATGAATATAGGGGTGTTCTACTATACCATTCTTTCTAAATTTCTGTGTCTGAAAAATTTCATAATAGTTAAAAATGAAAGATAAAGAATAAATGAGACAATATATTTGAAATCACTTTGTAAACTTTAAAAGGATAAAAGAGATTTTTTTTTTAAAGAAATTGTTGGAGAAAGAAGGAATGGTTTTTTTTCAAGCATATGTGCTACTTTGGACCACACTGCTAAGAGAAGTCAGGAATGGCCACCACAGAGATCCACCCAGTGCCTCTAGAAATAGAAACCAGGAGCAATAGCATGGATTCCCAGATACTGATCTTTTTAATACCTCCCTTCATGCCGAGATGACCTTGACCAAAATTGAAGACAAATGTCTTCTTGCTGGGAAAGGTGGGCTAAAGCAACATGCACTTATCCAAGAAGAAGCAGAAAACCTGTAACCATTACAACGTGAGAATAACTGGTGAGTTTTCCTTTTTGCAGATCGGTAGGATTTGGCACCCAAAGCAGAGGTTTGAAACCATGGATGATTGCCCTTATTGTGTTATTACTGACAGTGGTAACTGTGGCCACTGGTCTTCTGGCTTACTTCTTAGTCTCTGGTAGGTAAAATTATGGATTTTGCTCAGTTTGATTTCAGTTTTCTGTAAAGCTTCATTTGAATAATGTAAATTTATCTCCATCCAAAAATAATGTACTTTCACTAGTAAATGTCCACATTTTGAATTTTTTAATTTATTCAGTCATTTCATCAACAAAAAACTACTGAATGTTTAGTATGTCCAAGTACTTTTCAGGACACTCAAGAAACAGCATTAAGCAAAGCAGATAAATTTCCCATCTCCTTGGAGCTCACAGTCTAGTATTCTTTTCAGAATCTATACAAAAGACCAAAACAGTAATTGTCTAAAATTTACTAGTAATCACAATAAACTCTAATCATTCATGTATATGCAAGTGAAAAATTATGATGAATTAGTTATTAAAATTGGCTCTTTTACTCAGCATTTTCTGCCCACTAACATTTCTAGGGAAAAAGAAAAGCACGTGTCCAATGAAATAATGAATTTTAAAATTATTGGTAAAGTATAAATATGATACAGTATTATTACTTTTTTTTTTTTTTTTTTTTTGCGGTACGCGGGTCTCTCACTGCTGTGGCCTCTCCCGTTGCGGAGCACAGGCTCCTGACGCGCAGGCTCAGAGGCCATGGCTCACGGGCCTAGCCGCTCCGCAGCATGTGGGATCTTCCCGGACCGGGGCACGAACCTGTGTCCCCTGCATCGGCAGGCAGACTCTCAACCACTGCACCACCAGGGAAGCCCCTATCACTTATTTTTAGAGAAAAAATTTTACTCTTTCCAAAACAATATCGAGAGATTATTTTTCTATTGCCTGATATATTTATAATCCCACAAAAATTCATTGCAGAATTCTCTTTTTATATTGCATCACTCTGCAGAGTGCAAACCATTTACATTTTTGACAAATGCCCACAATGTCAATCTCACACAGATGTATGTGATAAGACAACTAGTTCAGGGGACTTACTTGAATGGACTTATCTGTTGTCTCTTTCCTCAGACTTGATGGGGGAGTCAAGATTCTTTTAGGAGCTTTAAAGGGCTTAAGAACATAGTTCTTGGGCCCATATAACTACCCCATCTGTAGTTTACACCAATGGCAAAAGATTCTCAGGTCAGCTAATTTAATGTATAGAAGCCCCTTTTCTATGAGTAGAGGGTTCAATTACAAATGGACTATATAGATTAGTAATCGGGGGACCAAAAAAGCACTATAGAGTCCAGAGATGTCCCTAGGAGACAGACCATCCTGAGGTCCTCTTTCTTTCCTAGATCCACAGCTTCCCAAGGAGAGATATGCTTCTGTGGTTGCTCCATTTTCTATCTTTAACTCTTTGTAGATTTCTTGCCCCACAAGGGCCATACTCCTAAGATTACCTCACTCCTCCACTGCTCTGTTTTTTATAACCTTTCCTGAGAGACGAGCAGAAATCTGAATGATTCATCCCTTTTACACACTGTTCTCACCTCCCACCTCAGGCAGTTTTTTCCCTGCCTTTCTTTTCACACCTTTCTTAGTGTGCCTGGCTCTTCCATTAAAAACCAAAATTTACAAGAACACTTATTTACCTCTACTTCCAGTAGAGTACAAGGTGGTATACATTTCACCGCAGCAAGAAGCAATACAGTAATTAAATATTCCAGCTCTAGAGCCACACTTGTCTGGGTTTAAACTTGGAGAGGCCACTAACTAGCTGTATAGCACAGAGCAAGTTACTTAATGCCTCCTGCCTCACTTTCTTCATCTGTAAAATGAAGGTGATGCCAGTCTTAGAGAGCTTAGTGAGAGTCAAATGAATTAATACATATAAAGTGCCCAGAACAGAGCTTGGCACATAGTAGGCACTGAATAAATACCAGCTACTATTAACATATAACATTAGTCATTATCTTTATTATATTTATTATTAAACTAAAGTCTCAGAGATATATTCAAGGCTTCATATTAGCCCCATTATAGTTGGGCCTTAGATCCCAAAATCTACCCTCAAACCACTTAATTTCCTACTTTTTCTTTTCATCACAGGCCAGAAAATGGAGTATTATCATGGCATCTTTAAAATTTCAGATCTACGAGTCAAAAGTAATTCTGGACAGAGCAGCCCATACCAGCTTAAGGACTTACAGGAGATGAGTGAAAACTTGGTAAGTCAGATAAAATTGTTTCTATCATAAAATATTGCAGGAGGAAGGGATTTTGTGAATCATTTTCCCCACTATTTCTTAAAACATGATTTTCAGACAATTTGCATCAGAATCATCTTGCAGATTCCCAGGTCCCACTCCAGATCTTCTGAATCAGTGTCTGATGGGGTGGGTGCGTAGCGAGAGGGGAGTAAGGGAATCTGCATTCTAGCAGATTGGTGATTCTGATAAACCACTTTTTAAACCACCTCATTTAAAAGTGAGAGAACGGAAGCCAAGGTATCCCAGCCCTTCGCTCCCCCATTCCACCACGATACTACCCAATTGAAAAGCTTAAACATACCAGAAGTGGTTATTTGTAAAACCACATGCTTTTTTTGTTAGACCACATTTTAAGACTTAAAATATTTTTTAAATACATGAAAAAAGGAAAGAGGATTATAAATGTTCATTTTATCTCAAAAACACACTAATTAAGATAAAATACCCAGACCTATTGTGCAATATTCAAATGAACTGCTAACGATTAAAACTGAAATACAAGACTGTCCCCACCCCCACCTCCCCTAAAAAGTAAACTCAGTTGCATGACAGCTCTGCTCACGATGTGTGTGAACCCTCACTCAAAAACTAAGGTCAAGTTAACTGCCTTGACAAAGAAGCACAGAGCATAAAATTATCTTAAAAGGGTGGAAATGTCAGGTGTTGGTTTGTTTTAGTCAAAGAATCATTTTTTACTCAAAACATTTCCTTTCTTTCTCAAACCATTTTCATTTTTTCATGCCACTATTTGATCTTTGTCCACATGCATACCCAGTTGCAACATATTCACAGCCACATCACAAATGGAGTTTTTAATCTATATTTTCAATTCTCATTAAATTATGCAATTTTTTTTATTTTTCAGTCTCATCCCCCCAGATCAATAATTACATTTATAGATTGATATATATCCTCCATTCTTTTATATTCAGAGCACCTTAGAAAATAGCATTTGTGATCATTTCTTGAGGAATGCCAGAAAAAACTTGGATACATACCCTAGTACCTTTTATTCCTCTGACCCTGAGTGACTCCACATAACCTCCTCAATGTAAAAATATTAATAATTATTTATTAATTTAAAAATTAATCTTAGTTAAAAAGATATACAATTTCTTTGAATGTTGAAAAAATATTTATAATTTAACAGGAAAGTTTAAAATTTGTTTTCTTTATGTTTTACAGCCAATATTGTTGGCATTGTTTTAGGCTAACTAAGACATTGTTTCTACTGAAGTAAATGGACAGGAATGAAGTAGGTCTTTTTAAAAAAAGTGAAAGAATTCACTTATAGAGGTATGTGTTTGAAGGTGAACTTTGAAGCTTCACTAAAGCACACGTTTTTAGGTGTGAAAGAACCTCAGGTACAAAGGCTGAGTTACGTGATGAAACATTATCATCATAAAGACCTACAAGGCCTTTCTCTAGTTGTCATTATTTATTTCTTCTCTTTTATTTTCATACCACACTCTCATTCTCCTCCACCTGCAGACAACCATACTGTATTTCACATGTATTCTTTTATTAGTATTCATTCTTGCAAAAATGCATTTTCTTGTTTTGTGCAGAGCACATGGTTTTGATTTATTCTGTGTTATAAATCCCTTGTTTTAGTTAGTTTGGGCTGCTATAAAAATGTACCATAGTTTGAGTGGCTTATAAACAACAGAAATTTATTTCTCATAGTAATGGAGGCTGGAAGTCTGAAACCATGACACTAACATGGTCAGGTTCTGGCAAGAACCCTCTTTCTTGTTGCAGACTTCAGACTTCTTGGTGTATCCTTACATGGTGCAGAGCAGGGAGCTAAAGAGCTCTCTAGGGTCTCTTTTCTAAAGTACTAATCCCATTCATGACCTAGTCACCTCCCAAAGGCTGCACCTCTTCATATATGGCCTTCATTATGTTAAAGCAGGTTCCCTCAATGCCCACTTTCTGGAGGGTTTGTAACATAAATCAGCGTTGGATTTTGTCAAAAGCTTTTTCTGCATCTATTGAGATGATCATATGGTTTTTATTCTTCAGTTTGTTAATGTGGTGTATCACACTGACTGATTTGCAGATACTGAAAAATTCTTGCATCCCTGGGAAAAATCCCACTTGATCCTGGGGTATGACTCCTTCAATGTATTGTTGGATTCGGTTTGCTAGTATTTTGTTGAGGATCTTTGCATCTACATTCATCAGTGATATTGACCTGTAATTTTCTTTTTTTGTGGTATCTTTGTCTGGTTTTGGTATCAGGGTGATGCTGGCCTCACAGAATGACTTTGGGAGTGTTCCTTCCTCTGCAATTTTTTTGGAAGAGTTTCAGAAGGATAGGTGTTAACTCTTCTATAAATGTTTGATAGAATTTGCCTGTGAAGCCATCTAGTCCTGGACTTTTGTTTGCTGGAAGTTTTTTAATCAGTTTCAATTTCAGTACTGGTGATTGGTCTGTTCATATGTTCTATTTCTTCCTGGTTCAGTCTTGGGAGATTGTACCTTTCTAAGAATTTGTCCATTTTTTCTAGGTGTTTATTTTATCGGTATATAGTTGCTTGTAGTAGTCTCTTAAGATCTTTTGTATTTCTGTGGTGTCCATTTTATAATAACTTTCTCCTTTTCCAGTTCTAATTTTATCGATTTGAGCCCTCTCCCTCTTTTTCTTGATGAGTCTAGCTGAAGGTTTATCAATTTTGTTTATCTTTTCAAAGAACTAGTTTTTAGTTTCATTGATCTTTTCTGTTTTCTTCATCTCTATTTCATTTATTTCTGCTCTGACTTTTATGATTTCTAGATAGGAACAGTTTGTTGGTAGTAAACATTGCACTTATCCATTCCATCTTTTATTAATTTGGACCATATTGCCCTTCATAAAACAAAAATCCATAATTTTTAAGTAATCATATTTATCAGTTTTCTCAGCCTTATGGTTGTGTTTTTAAAGATTTTTTTTAAAACTTATTTCCTCTTTTAAGTTATAAAATTATTTTACTGTATTTTCTTCTATTAAACTATTAAACTTCTACCTTCTACAGAAGGTTTTTAATGCATCTGAAGTCCACCTTTGAATGTGATATTAAGTAGGAACCCAGGTAGTGATCCAGTTTTCCCAATGTAACTAACTAAACAATCTGTCTCACCAATATATGGTATGATTATTCAGCTTATGACACTTCTTAGACCCTGAGTCTTACAGAAAAAAAACGATGATCCTCATCTCTTCAAACTGCTTCCCATCTCCTTGGAGAGATGATAGTAACACACATGAAACTGAACAGCATGACATGATATGGTTAAGGACTAAACTGTATGTTGAGGACTATAAGTGCAGAAGAACTTCAAAGAAAAGGAAGATCAACTAGGGTTCACGTGGTCAGGAAAGGCTGTGTATTATTTTAGCCCTGTTTAAGTGAGACAATGTCCCTTTCCCTCCAATCCCCACCAATTTACCTTCAGGAGAATTACAGGAAGTGTTCATGCCTCATCCTGAGCCACTCCTTTTTATTGTTGCTAAATCCCAATGAGTGAAACCAGATTCTTCTCTCTGACCTATGTGTGTGCTAATTAGACAGCCAAGAAATACAGGTTGTAGATCCTGTTCTTCCTCATAATTGGGGATTCACTGATTTGAATGGAAATGGAGATGCAGATATAAAATGAGTTCAGGTTCAGATACTGCTAAAACCCATTCAAGTTCCTTGAGATAGCAGCACAGACATATCTCATCTTTCATACCATTCTTCAGAGAATACTCCAGTAACCAGACACCATGATATTCCTAAATAGGTAGGTCATTTTTATTATTATTATAAGTTTGAGTAGGATCACTGACTGAGCGAGCACTTCATTTGAAGAAATATATTTCAGAAATATTTTTAAAGTATAGGATCATTACAAATGTGAAAGTTAAAAACTTGTAACACTATAGCAATAACACTAGTTAACATATACTGAATGCCAAGCACTCAATTAGCTTAGCACATTAAGCACTGTATCTGTATTATTTTAGTTAATCCTCAAAAACAAACTTATTAGGTAAGTATAATTATTATCACAATTTTACAAATTGAAAAATCAAGGTACACAAAAGTTAATTTACCCAAGATCATTCAGCTAGTAAATGATATAGTTAGGGTTTTAGGTTACATTTTCTTAATACATTTTCGTCATCCATAAGAACCATCTGTGTGATTTTACTTACCATCTACCATCCCACAAAACACCAGAAATCAAGTAATTATACCTGGTACATTATTCTCTTTCAGTTACAGTTGACCCTTGAACAACATGGGTTTGAACTGTGCAGGTTCACTTACATGCAGTCTTTTCAATAAATACGTGCTATAAATAAATAAATAAATATGTGCTACAGTACTACATGATTGGTGGTTGGTTGAATTTACAGATGCAGAACCAGGGATACAGGGGGCTAACTATGAAGTTATATGCAGATTTCTGACCCAACCCCCCACATGGTTCAATGGTCATTGAATACTGTATAGTATTAGCATGTGCCAGTGACCACCATCTGAATTAACAATGGCATCAGTTATGAATTTTCTTAGTGTTGTCTCCAAAAAAACTCACTTCTCCTGTGCCCAAAGCAGTCCTAAATTTTATCTTCTTTGTGCCCAGGAACACCAGAAACAGTGCCTGAAATGATCCTCAAACTATCCTTTGGACTATGTGTCTAGAGTTGTAGAGACAAAGAACTTGGAAACAGAAGTGATGTAAGGAGATAATGTAGTTTAGGAACACTCTCTAAAGGAACTTGAAGACACCAATGAGAGACTTGGCTCTCTGAAGCAGGAAGCTCTTCTCTTGAGAAAAGGCAACTGGGTCAAGGTAAACAACTTAGCAAAGGTATTAGACTACCTAAAGTTTGGAGTTGCATAATGTAAGAGAAGTAAGAGGCCCAATGCCTGGTGTAGGCCTATGGTCCTATGCTCAGAGAAGAAATGAATTTGAAAGCTTATTTGAAAGCTTAGAAAAGAAAGTAAGCAGCAATTATTTAAAAAAACAAAAAAAAAAAAACCTTTGTGTTCAGAGGTTAGAAAAATTGGGTGTAGAATGTGACTGAGTTCTTACTTGGGAGCTCAAACTCACATTCACTTCATAACTGAAGATTAGGTATGACTAAAAGAGGAAAATGTGTATCACAACCTCTGCCTTCAATGTGTTAAATTTGAATACTGAAAGAAAAAGCTAACTGTTGTATATTTCATGTCTAATCTTCAATATAACACTGCAAAGGAGGCATTGTTATTCACACTTTATAGATAGATAAGAGAACTAAGCCTCTGAAGATAAGGTCCACAGTTGGTAAATCAAGGAGGGGAGATTTGAAGCCATATAGGTTAACTCCAACAGGTGCCATCTCCACTAAATTATTCTATTTATCAGGAAGGGACTAAGCTATAATAGGAAGTTCAGTTCTACATCAGTTTTTCTCCCATTTAATTTTTAAATCCATAAAGATTATAAATTTATATGCTCTGTCAGACCACTTTTACTTAGCCAACACATTGGGATTACATTACTAATTATATAAAGATGTCTTCATTCTTAGTTTCTTCATTTCCTTGTATCAATTTTTTCAGCTTTATTAAAATATAATTGACATATAACATTGTGTAATTTTAAGGTGTAAAATGTGATGATATGATACATTTATGTTGCAAAATGATTATCACTATAACACCTCCATCATGTCACATAATTACCATTTTTTGTGTGTGGTGAGAACACAAGATCTACTCTCTTAGCAACTTTCAAGTATATAACATGGTGTCATTAAGTATGATCATTACAATGTACATGGGATACCATAACTTATTAATTTGTAACCAGAAGTTTGTACTCTTTGATCAATATTTCTCCATTTTTCCCATCCCCTAGCCTTAGTAAGTACCATTCTACTATCTGTTTCTATGAATTCTGCTTTTTAGATTCCACATAAAACTGGAATAAAGTATTTATCTTTGTCTGACTTATTTCAGTTAGTGTAATGCCCTCAAAATCCATCCATGTTGGCAGAATTTCATTCTTTCTCCTGGCTGAGGAATATACAGCTGACCTTTGAACACTATGGGCTTGAATTGCAAGGGTCCACTTATATGCAGATTTTTTTTCATTAGTAAATACTGTAGGATTATATGATTTGACCCATGGTTGGTTGAATCCACAGATGCAGAACCATGAATACAGAGAACCATATGGGAACTGTGGATACAGAGGGATGTTATGCTATATGGGGATTTTCAACAGCACAGGGGGCAGCACCTCTAACCACGACATTGTTCAAGGGTCAACTGTATATATATGTATATACATATTCTTTATCCATTTATTTTTTGACAGACACTTAGGTTGTTTCCGTATCTTGCCTATTGTGGATAATACTGTGATGAACATGAGAGTGCAGATATCTCTCTTGAGATCCTGTTTTAATTTCCTTTGGATCTATACCCAGAAGTGGGATTGCTGGCTCAGATGGTAGTTTTAGTTTTTTGAGGACCGCCCCCCATGCTTTCTTCACAGTGGCTATGCCAATTTACATTCCCACCAACCGTGCACAAGGGCTCCTTTCACCAAAGTCTTGAAGTTTCATTGTTAAGATCTTTCACCTCCTTAGCTAAATTTATCCCAAAGTATTTTATTGTTTTTGATGCTATTATGAATCACGTTGTTTTATTTCTTCTTCAGATATATTGTTGTTATTGTATAGAAACACAACTAATTTCTATACACTATGAATGTTGATTCTATATGTTTGATTTCTCTTGATATGTATGCAACTTTACTGAATTCATTGGTCAGTTCTAACAGTGTTTTGGTGGCATATTTAAGATTTTCTATATATAAAATTATATCATCTGCAAATAAAGGCAATTTTACTTCTTCCTGTCTGATTTTAATGCCTTTTATTCTTTTTCTTGCCTGATTGCTCTAGCTAGAACTCCCAGTAACATGGTGAATAGGAGTGGTGAGAGTGGGCACCCTTCTTATCTTGTTCCTGATCTTAGAGGGAAAGATTTCAATCTTTTACTGTTGAGTTTTGGTGTAAGCTGTGCATTTGTCATATATGGAGTTTATTATGCTGAGGTATGTTCCTTCTACACGTGATTTGTTGAGTCTTTTTATCATAAAAGAACCTTGTATTCTGTCAAATGCTTTTTCTGCATCTATTGAGATGGTCATATGATTTTTAGCTTTCATCCTATTGATGTGTTGTGTCACATTTATTGATTTGCATATGTTGAACCATCCTTGCATCCCAGAGATAAATCTCACTTGATCATGGTATATGATCCTTTTAATGTGCTGTTGAATTTAGTTTGCTAATACACTGTTGAGAATTTTTGCTTCAGGAATATTGGTCTGAAGTTTTATTTTCTTGTAGTGTCCTTATCTGGCTTTGGTATAAAGGTAATGCTGGCCTCACAAAATAAGTTTGGGTGTGTTCCTTCTTCTTTGATTGTTTTGGAAGAGTTTGAGAAGGACTGGCATTAATTCTTATTTAACTGTTTGGTAACATTCACCAGTGAAACCATCTGGTCCTGGGCTTTTCCTTTTGAGGAGGGTTTTGATTACTGATTTAATCTCCTTATTCATTATTGGTCTCAGATTTTCTGTTTCTTCATGTTTCAGTCTTGGTAGGTTGTATTTTTCTAGGAATTTATCCATTTCTTCTAGATTATCCAATTTGTTGGTTTATAATTGTTCATAGTAGTTTCTTATGATCCCTTGTATTTTTGTGTTATAATGTCTACTCTTGCATTTCTGATTCTGTTTGAGTCCTATTTTTTCTTTTAGATAGTCTCACTAAAGTTTTGTCAATTTTGTTAATCTTTTCAAAAACACAGCTCTTAGTTTTGTTGATCTTTTCTATTGTTTTTCTGATCTTTATTTCATTTATTTCTTTTCTTATCTTTGTTATCTCTTTCCTTCTGCTAGCCTTGGTCTTAGTTTGTTCTTTTTCTAGTTCCTTGAGGGGTAAAGAGATCAAAAGACCAATAAGCCTCAAAATCCTGTGAGCACCATCAGTGCTCAGGTTGGCCATATTCTACATAGGCTTAGGATAATGATTCACAGCTGACTTCTTAAATCTTGGGTTTTGCCAAAAATCTGGATTTTAAATAGATAGAATAACAACTTTAAAGGATTGCAATAAGAACTATCAAGATTATGGTCTTTATTTTTAGAGGGCAAAGAATATAGGCTGCCTTTGGAGAGGGGTAACAATTACATGTTGCTTGTACATATCAATGGGTAGGAGCTCTTAATCCATAGGAATCAAATTACTGAAAATGTCAACAAGGAGAAAAAATTTCCCTCAAATACTTCATGTGCAGTTTTCTTTTTTCTCTAGAAGCACTGATCTCAATCTGATGTAAATCTCATTAAAAGCACTAATAAAATCTTCCTGATAAATGCAAGGCTTTCTGATAAATAAATTTTCACTTCCTTTTATTAATTCATTCAAAAAAGCATGCTGAATTCTTACATATTGTAGAGTATGAAAAGAAGAATGATTGTCCCTATACATAAAAGGTTTGCAGTTTAGTAGAGGAGATAATATATTTTCATAAATAACTATATTAAGGAGTAGAAGATATAAGAGGAATAAGAACAATTAGGACAGGAAGAGGAAAGATTACTCTGAGGTTCAAGGAATAAACCCAAAGTAGGTCTTATCTGAAATAGACTGTGAAGGAGAGTTGTGATTCAGAAAAGCAGAGCCAGCAGAATCAGAGAGGGGACTACAGACCAAAGGAATAGCCTGAGAAGGGCAAGTACAGAGGGAAACAGGACATGCCTGAAAACAGCACTACCAAGCATGAAAGGTAATGGTGGTGTTGATGGGGGTTGTGGGTGTGGGGATGAATGACAGATGGTGAGGCCCTTGAACATATGACTCTGTGACCAGAGACTCAAATGCAATTGTGCTCTAATCTCTATTTCTACCTTGAGTTCAGCCCTGGAGTAAAGCAACTTCAATTAAACCTTATTTAAGGTTAAAGGTGTGTTTTTTAAAAGCATCTCTTATACCATCCTTTGTGTGCCACTCTTATTATAACTAGGAGAAAGCAACAGGATCTGAATTTTTTTCTTGGCATGTTTTGGCTCTAAACTTTTAGTTATCAGGCACTCATCTGGTAAGATGTTGGTAGAAACTGCCTTCATATTCCATTGGCCAGTCTTCAGTGGCATATCTCTCTGAAGTTAGTGGTCTCAGCTCTGAAACACCCCTATGTGAGTACAAAGACTGCTGTGAGAGGAGCAAGCTGGGAAGCATCTAAACTGAAAGGCGGGCTACATGTGTGAACAGAGGTAGTCTGGGAATGAGAGCTAAATTGCTGGGCCCGTCTGTTTGTTTGAATTGAAGGCCTCTCCCTAACTCTTCCATTAAACACCCAACTAACCTGCAGTTGCCCTCTTAGAACTTAGTGCAACTTCCAGCATTTCAAAATCATCAAATATAAAGAGGTACTACCTTGAAAAAAGGTCTTTTGTTCAATATGAGGGACTAACTCCAACTACAAAACTCTACAAATGGCTCCAAATGGGAGCAAGATAGATTTATAAATCACTAACTCTATTTAAAGATATGTAAATAATAAACTTAGAACAAGCTGGCACACAGCTTTAAAAGTGTCCTTTGAAACTTCTGAGAATTTAGAATTAGAATGCCAAAGTGCTGGCAGAATGTTTCTGATGAAATAGGCCTTAATCTGCCAGGGAAACATTTTTGGGTGGGGTCTCTAGAAAACTAGTTCTTACATAAACTCCATTCAGCAATAAAGTTTACGTTCATGTTTTCTCTGATTTCCCTGTTTCAAATTCCTTTAGTGTAGGAACCCTGTTAGCTAGTCTCTGTGCCCCAGCATTTTTTAGGATAACATAAAGATCCTGAGCTTCACCCCAGACCCAACCAATGAGGCTTTATAGGGACACGGTCCTGGAATTTGAATTATAGAGAAGAGACTTCTATATTTCTGTGATTACCAAAGTTACTTCTACCTAGATTCTTCTTATGTTATTCTTTAAGCTCCTATCTTCCCAGACACCTGAACTATTCAAAGATGGAATGGATGCTGGGGCTAGATATTCTTCTCAGCAGGTATTTTGCCAGATGAATGATGCCATCCAGAGTCAAAAACTTAATCCAGTACCTTCACCAACAAGTCACAAACAGCCAAGGGATCTATTGCGGGTAGAATTTCAGAGGATAATTACAAACCAAACTTCTTTAGATACCCAAACACTATTTACTTTTTTTTCCTTTTAATACTGGTCATTTTTCTCCCCTTTGTTTTGGTTAGGCTTTTCTTTTCTTTTGGATTTCCCCCAGATACTGAGTAACAGGACTGGCTGTGTATGTCGGAAGAGAAATGATTAAAACAATTAGTGGTCTTGCAAAAACATATCTTACAAAATAATTTCATTTCTAACATATAAACCCCACATTTCTTCAGCCCATTTAAGCTTCTCTTATTTAAGTACAAGTAAGTGTATATTCTGGATACAAGCAATTTCTCTATTTTCTAAATACTGTCTTTGATCTAAAGTTTAAAAATATATTACCAAATATATGTTTAAAAGTTTTATACTTTAAGTCAATCGACTGTTTATGTTATAACTTATTGTTGTATGTTCTATGAAAGAAATTGAAGTAAAATGTACATCACATTTAACAAGGAGGTTGTGTGATTGATAAGAGATGGACCTAGAGACAGAAGACCTAGATTTAAGTCCCAGTTTACTAATCCACATGATGCTAGGGAAATTCACATGATGTCTCCGAGTGTCAGTTTCCTCTTCAAATGAAATAAGAATCAAAATAATTCTTATTTCATACAGTTATTATAAGGAGTAAGGGGGATATATATTTTGTTTCCCAATTAAGCTTTTTACGAATGCCTGATACTACTAAGGAAGTCACAACTTGTTCCTTGATCTCTGAAAGAGTCTTCTTTTTTATTTCCATTCTTTGGGTTTTTCAAAATGAGAGGTGGTTTTCTTGTCTCTTTCTTAAGGATTTAGGACATAATTTTTGTCCTAAATAGATGAGCACATTTGGCTCATCTACTATCAAATATGAAATGCAGTGCCTGCATTCAGATGACACTGTTGCCACCAGGTGGTCACTGGGGGATACTGCAAGCAAAAATCTAGGTGTGATAAGTCACAGCATCATAATGTCTTGGCAGGCAATTAAAATTCTGTGCAAATGGACCCCAAACAGTAGTTTTTGTTCTCCTCCCCTGTTGACATAAACTGAGGAACACAACTTTGACCTAAACCTGTAAAACCACCTTACTCTTTCTTCCTTCCTGACCTACCCTAGGGCTCAGAATCAACAACAATTAGAAAATTGTTAGCTCTTTCCTAAATCTCTAATGCCTCTTCCCTGTACTTACAGCCAAAGACCTGCAGAGAAATCTGAGACCTGTGATGCCAGAATGGGGGCTAACCTGATCCACCGGCAGTCTACTACCAAAATATACCCAGCATTTTATATGTGTTTAATCCTTACAACCCTATGAGTAGCATAGCAATATCTTTGCTTTAGAGGTTAGGATACTGAGGCTCAGCTTGGTTCAGCAACTTTTCCAAGGTCACCCAGTTCAAGAGCAGCAGGATAAGCAGGCTTCAAACCCAGCACTGAGCCACGGTTCTCTCCACCACTTCTCAAGGCCTCCCTCCATGTCCCATCTCTGCTCTGCAACTTTCTGCTTCACCTTCTGTGGAGTTTTAGGAAGATAACCTTTACCCCAGATACCTATGTCAGCACATTAGAGTCACCTGGGGAGATTTTTACAAATACAAATGCCTAGGTTCCATCCAGACGATTTATAACCAAAATTCTGGGAGAGGGGCCCCAGCGCCCCAGCATCTTAAGTCATTTTTTTTTTTTAATTCTGCAAATGATTCTGTTGCACAGTTGGAATTGAGAACCACTGGTTTAAATCATGATATTACTCATGTTAAAACATTTTTCTATCGCTTTAACATTTAATCAGGGGTATATTCTTCTTATAAAATATCTTATTAACACATAGTTTCTCTCTTATTGTAATAACAGGTGGATGATATATTTATAGATTCGGCCTTGAACAAGCATTATATCAAGAACCAAGTAGTCAAACTGACGTATGTATGTTTGGGCAAAGGTGGATTCACATCCTGGAGTGACAAAGGGCAAAAGAGATAGGAACCCTCATATACTGTTGCCTCTATGAGCTTGGCTTTTGGCTAGGATTTCTTATAAATATTATTTCGACAACAGTCTCGAGATACAGGGCCGACCACCAGTTTGTAAACACAAAAACTAAGACTCTGGGAGGTTAAGTGTTATGTTCAAAATTCCACAAGTGACAGAACCAGGATTCAAATCCCATCAACTGATTATAAGGCCTGGGACTACCAAAAACCATAGCTTTGGGAAAACCCAGCAGCATGTCACTGAATGCACCAAGCTGTATTCTTTCAATACACATGTCATTTCAAAAGTATTAAGAAGGCAAAGTTGACTACAAAATGGGATCATAAGTCTTACCTGTAATGAAGCCCTAGTTAGAGGAGCCATGCCCAAACAAAAAGATGTTCCTGTTTTAATGAATTTCTGCTTGTTGTGGTGGAGAGGGAAGACTCCTGTCATTTGCAGAAATTGCTCAGAGGTTTCAATTGTGTTATTTGGAAAGCTCAAAGCAGAACATATACGTAACAGAAACAAACATATGGGCCTATGTGACTCATCTTCTTAAAGAAAATGAATATAGTCAGACAGATCTATTTGAAGGAAATAATAATCGGTTTTCTCAATAGGCTAATGCTTTATTGGCAGACTTACCCCAAGTTCCTTATACCTTTATCGAGTAACTAGTGACCTCCAGAAGGATTTTACAATATATATTGGATAAATTTTATAATATTTAGGAGATAAAAAGCATGTATTTGCCGAAACTTTCTAGATATCATGCCCTCTGTTTTTAAATTCTGACTTGCCATAGCATCCTAGCAAAATTATCATAGTCTTAAGAACTCCTTTGAATTTGTAGCCACTATCATTTTGTAAGCTTTTGTGTGGGTCCAGGGAAATCCCACTTGGTAAACAATGTTTTCCCTCTGATTTAAAAAGAGGGAAAATTACTAGATTGTATATTTACCAATTTGACATAAAATTCTGTTTATTTATATCTTCACATTCCAAAGCCTAAATGAACCACAATATATAAAATGCCTTTAAACTGATATGATTCCCTCTTTTTTTAAATCGAAGAATTCAGGAAAATAGGGCTTCAGTGCTTTTTAAAGCTTGGATCTTTTGAAATGTAAAAATAAAAGACATGACAGATCAACACATAGGTTTCCATTTTTCTTAAAGCCCTTTAATTGTTTGGTTTTCCTACTTTAAGAGTATGGAAAAATTCAACCCCACAAGTGAAGGGGCTTGAACTTGTGTATATGAAAAAAGTTCAAGGAACTGGACATGTGTAATCTGGAGAAGACTCAGACACCAAGAATATCACTGTCTTCAAATATTTTATGTGGAAGAGGGAACTGATGTTTTATGTATGGACCTAAGCCTATGGAATGTAAGCTTTAGGGAGACATATTTCAACTCCAAGTGAAGAGCTCTCTTAAAATCAGAGCTGACCAAAGAGAAATACCCTCTTTAGAGAAGTAAATCTTTTTAATTACTGTGCTGGGGTTAGATGACCACTTATCATGGCAGCTGTAGAGCTGATGAAGGTATCATACGAGGGACTGGCCAAAGACACCATTAAAGTTTTTTCCAATCCTCAGGGTTTATAATTTTGATGATAAAATTTTGGTGTCTAACTCAAATGCTATAGCAAGCCTTCAAATTAATGGGGAAAATTCACTCAGAACATAATGAAAACTTGAAGAGGGAACATATGAAATGATCTTGAGTCAGAAAGTGACATATATGAGTTATCAATGTGAGATGATTAGTTCTTGACACTTTCAACAACTGAGGCATAATTCAGGAGAAGACAATACAGAAAAGAGAGTTAGATAATACTGGATGTATTTTTTGAACAAGTACCTTTCTTTTGTGTGTCACAGTCCAGAGGAAGATGGTGTGACAGTAGATGTCATTATGGTGTTCCAGTTCCCCTCTGCTGAGTCAAGGGCAGTGAGAAAAAGGAAAATCCATAGCATGTTATATAAGAAGATAAGTAACACCAGAGCTTTGTCAATAAATGCCTCGTCAGTTGAAGTTAATGGTAAGTAGGTACCTTTCTATGTGATGTGAAGTTCTCTATTAAGTCCATTTTTTGTCTAATCATAAACTTATTTACCATTATTTCTATTCCAAATAATGGCTAGAATTCAGATGGAAAAAATTTCAAGTTAAAAAAGTGACTTTTAAAGGTTTTATTATTCTCTGATGAAAGCATGTCTGAAGTTAGTTGTCAAGTGATTTTTTCTGTAGTAATTGACTGGCACTCAACCAGAAATAAAATCAAACCTTTACCACTAACATAGTCAATCTGAGCCAGCCACTTCCTCCATGACTAAGCAGGTGAAAATACCAAGTGTTTAGCAAAAACTGTTTTTCTGTTTCTAAAACATAAACTCATTTGTTGCCTTTTAAAAATATGAATAGTTTCTGTAAACAGTGAAATTATGGAGTTTATGTTAACGTTTTTTCCTATGAGCATTTGAGAAAATGGTAAATCAATTTTGGAGCCACTAAAGCCTTCTTATAAGTAATGCTTTAAAAATCACTAAACTAGAAAAGAAATCATAGGAACGAGAAGTAATCTTTATCAAGGCCCTTCTCTATATCCTTTACATGCAGCATCTAATTTCTATATTCTTATGAATTAGGCAAATTCACCTTTATAGATGTGAAAGAGGGGCAAAAAAGGCTAAGGACTCCAATAATTAAATGGAGCAAACATTCGGGACTTCCGTGGTGGTGCAGTGGTTAAGAATCCACCTGCCAATGCAAGGGACATGGGTTCGAGCCCTCATCCGGGAAGGTCCCACGTGCCGCAGAGCAACTAAGCCTGTGCACCACAACTACTGAGCCTGTTCTCTAGAGCTCTCGAGCCACAACTACTGAGCCCACATGCCACAACTACTGAAGCCCGTGCACCTAGAACCCGTGTTCAGCAAGAGAAGCCACTGCAATGAGAAGCCCGTGCACCACAACGAAGAGTAACCCCCACTCGCTGCAAATAGAGAAAGCCCGTGTGCAGCAACAAAGACCCAGTGCAGCCAAAAATAAATAACTATTTTTAAAAAAGGAGCAAACATTCAAATCTAGATTACTAATTTCTTGAGAGGCTTGTGAAAAAAGGGTGTGGTCAAACGCATTTCAGAAATTCAGTCTATGATATTCACCTCTTGGAAATTCATCCCTTATATTAGCATACTAAAGACTCTGAGGAGACCAGCTAGACAGAAACCTGTTCAACCCTGTACATTAAGCTGCTTCCACAAGCATCTATTTCTGGAAGACAACTGCAGATTTCCCGTACAAATTCCAGGGGACACCAGACTTATGAGTCACAGAAGAGATTCAGAGTAAGTGTGATTAATATCAGATGTGAAACAGAAGGCCCTGCCCTTGCAAGGGTCTGGTTGACCCTTTAAGAGGAAACCTGGCCAGGAAGTGAAAATCTGCAGGAATGGGATGGGCAGGAGTTTGCTGATGAGACAAAGAGTCAGCTAGTCAGGGAATAAACCTGGGGACCTCTCCCAACCCAGGAGGGAAGAACCTGTCAAGGGCTTAATCCACCTTCTTTGTTTTCTTGCTTGTGGGGAAACAAATGAATCGAGGTTGTGAAATAGTAGAAGCTCTGATAAATTACATGATGTGTTCTATGTAATTTCCAACAACCAGTTAATCTGCCAGGAACTTAAAAGCCTGAACTATCTGAAACCAGAAATGAAGTATGAAATGGTCATCAGTTGTCTGGGCTCTTTGTTCCTTATAGGTTCAGTTTGTGACCTGCAGCTTATTTTAATGACTATAGTAGATTAAAGGGCAGGATGTGCTGATGGAGAACCTGATTTGAGAGTTACCTAATTCTAACTCCACTGAGTCACTGCAGGAACACCCAGGTAATTGGCCCATGCCTTTGCCTCCATCTTCTCATCTATAAACTTGCAATGATAATGTTTGTTATTCCTGAAGTCACAGAAATACCATGAAGATACACAAGAAAATAGAATATGGAACATATAGGCCATTACCTCTTAGAAAGCTAGCAAATTGTGCAGATGCGTTGGAAACCTGAAAGCATTAATGTGAGTAACTGGTTGTAGAAAAAGCTATAACTTTGAAGTTTTCCAAATTTCCAAATATAAAAAGAGCAGTGTTTACTAGTACTTAGGAAAGGCCCATTTAGTAGAAAGCTCAGTAGAATCCTCAAGGCAATTCTTACAGACAAAAACATTGCTCTCCAGCAAAACTTAATTTGGGGGACTTCAAATGAATGGAGAACTGCAGAAATTCTAGACCAAGTCTAGAAACAACCCTGCAGCCCAAGATTTATCCATAATTTGTCAAGAATCTGTGTTTTGGCTTGACAAATAAGTGTGTGGTGTGGGTCTTTCACGTGATGTAATGTGTCAGAGCAAAATTAAAATCAGCTCCTTTGAATTGCAAACACCATGGCTGTGGAAGAGCGGCTCACCGCCTACATGTTGTTGATGTGGGTTCCAGTTATCATCATGTTACTTGTAGCATGTACTGACCTGAATATGATTACTCCCAACTCAGAAGTGTGTTAGAGGGTCACTTTCAAAACTAAGGTGTTAATGTTTCTTTTCACTTCTAGACGTGGAAAGTAAAAGCATTTGGTCAAAACTGGAAATGTGAAACAGCTAGTTACTTGTGTATGGGTAGTTTAGTTCCAGGTGTAATCATTCTCTTTCCTTAAAAATTCAATTACACTCCCAACTATTACACTCACCCTGGTATCATTCCTGGAAAGGGGTGATTTGCATCTTGCTCAAACTAAGCTCAAGAAGTTTTAACTGAAGAAGTCTAACATTATACTATTTTCCATTTTAATTTATTACTAACATGTGGCATATTAAAATACCTCTTTTTATTTCACTTCCCTTTATTGCACTTCAGAGATGTTGTGTTTTTATAAATTGAAGGTTTGTGGCAACGCTGTAGTGTCAGATAATTTTTAGCATGTTTTAGCAATGAAGTATTTTAAAATTATATATATATATAGTTTTTTCAAGACGTAATGCTATTGCACACTTAATGGACTACAGTATAGTGTAAAAGTAAACTTTTATATGCACTGGGAAATCAAAAACTTTGTGACTTGCTTTATTGCAATATTCACCTTATTGCAGTGGTCTGGAACCGAACCCACAATATCTCCAAGGTATGCCTACATTTAAAAACATAAAATAAGAAATTTACTACCTTAAAACTATATTTGACTGAAAATTGAGTTCCTTTCATAAGTAAGTACTGAGAATCTGACCTGAGAAATTGATTCTTCACCATATAATGATTTAGGTATGCCTTTAAGGATATCCCTGAATTGGATATTCTCAAGAGCTCCCACTTTGTAGAGTTCATTATCACTAGTTTCCCAAGTGAAATTTATAGAAGGTAAGTAGAAAGAAACATTCTTATTGTGTATAATGAGAAATTAGATACAAAGAATATGAGTCTGAGAAACATGGCATTGGTAGAAATAAGTAAAACCAATCTACCCTCATTCTACTCATTAAGCCCTTTTATTTTGAAAAACATCACAGTTTTCATGCAACTGTCCGTCAGCTTAAGTTTAAATGTTTGTATTTCCTTTATCAGATTCCTAACTTTGTTGGAAGTGACAGAATTTAATCTTAGATTCTGTCCAATAATTGGCCTTTACCAATATCCAGCCGGTGTTTGATAAGAATATACAGTAGTTTATACCTCAGAAAAAAATAATTTTAATAATTTAGGAACTGTGTTTTAGAAGTATTTTAAATATAGTTTATGTGGTAGTTTTCAAAGTTTTTTTTTTTTTTCCATTCCCAAACCCTTTGACCAAAGAAAGGCTTATGCGAAATCTTAAATAAAGAGAAGAGATAGGGCTTCCCTGGTGGCGCAGTGGTTGAGTCTGCCTGCCGATGCAGAGGACACGGGTTCGTGCCCCGGTCCGGGAGGATCCCACATGCCACGGAGCGGCTGGGCCCGTGAGCCATGGCCGCTGGGCCTGCGCGTCTGGAACCTGTGCTCCGTAACGGGAGAGTCCACAGCAGTAAGAGGCCCGCGTACCGGTAACAAAAAAAAAAAGAGAAGAGATAAAAGAAGACCTGTTCTGGTTGAGCCTGGGTTTGAACCTGAAGACCCCATCTAGTTTCTCCCTCTTTCCCCTCTTTCTCTGTTTCCTTAAATAAAATCCAAAGAAGCTTTATCCTGCACCATTAGAAAACCACTGTTCTGTATTAATACAAATGATTTGTGAGTTTTAATCATCCAATATTTGTGCCTTAATTACCTACTGCTTGTATTACCCACCTAATCAGCGGTTGCCTATAAACCTCTACAAAAACTGTACACATATTCTGTTATATCAGATAACCACTTTCCTCACTGATCCATATGCTCAAGTTTCTAGAATCCATATGCAGTCAGTATCCTCTGATAATTTCTGGTCATTGAGACCAACCAGAAGAATATCAAATTATCATTCTTTGCTCTATTTTGTTTTTCAGCAATGAGCTCATCGACAGGGAAGCTAACTGTCCAAGCATGTAAGTCTAGTTAGCTTATAAAAACAAGTTCAATTTCCATATCAGGGAGGATAATATCTTCAAATATTACCTCATAATCTCCCACCCATGTCCCACATTTTCTTTGGGAGAGAATAACAATTGAGTAAGAGATGAAAATACTTTTTTTCCCTAAGACCAATCTTTTTGTAATGTTCAAGAAAAACATTTTACATGGTGGGAATTTGGGGGCAGTTTGAAGAAATTATATATTTCTGGTTTGGAATAAATAAACTTGCCTTGCTAATTTTTTGAATGCTATGAAATATGAAATATGCTTTCTACTGAGAAATAAAATGAGAAAGTGATAAATGGGAAAGAGATAGACCCCATAATTTGTGACTGACCTATAAAATTTACTTATTATACCCATCTTGATGGTTGACAGCAGCTCCACTCACTCACTTTATATCACTGTGACCTAAATTTTGAAAGATTTTATAATAGCAGTGATGAATTTTAGGAAAGTTGTTCTTTCATTTTCATCTGTGTCTTGCAAACACACTATACATTTTATTCATTCATTCAATAAATAATTTTTTAACATCTACCAAGTGCCAGAGAGTGAATACAAGTGTCAATAAGACATGATTCCTCCTCTAAAGTTAGGAGTTTGAAGGTAGGGGAAGACATAAATAAATCAGGAAATATTAAAACAGTGTGATAAACGCTATGACAGAGACAGAGCACAGTGCTATGAGAGTCAATCAGAGCCAGCTAACCTGGTCTTGTGGGGTCAGAAAGTGATCCTTGAGGTGAAAGGAAGGATGGAAAATCAAGTGACAAGTGAAATGAGTGTCTCGGGCAGGGGGAGCAGAATGTAAAAATGTCTTCAGAAAAGCAAGAACATGGTCATTTCTTGTCACTGAAAAATGTCAGTGTGGCTGTAATATAGAATAGGGTGGGCATGGGAAAGGGGTGTGATTAATAATGATCAAGGACCAGAACCATGCTGAAACATTTCGACTTTGTTTGGAGGGCAATGAGAAGTCACTGAAGGGTTTTACACACATCAGAAAGGTCACTCAGTTTTCAGTGTGGAGAATGGACTGGAAGAGCAAAGCTGGAGGCAGGGAGATGAACAGGGAAGCTATTGCAGTCCTTCAGATGAGAAAAACGGTAGTCTAAACTAGCGATGGCAGAGTGAAGGGGATTTCTAAAATGACTGGCCACAGAAGGAGTGTAATCAGTACCAGTAAAGTGAATTTCCTTTTTGATACCTAATTTGTTGGAACAAGAATTGAACCTACCATGTTTTCTTTATGAGCACCATGCTTTAAACAGGCTTAATTCTTAGCAGGAACCCTAAGCATCAAACTAATCTCTGATCTGATGCACATAATAAAGTACATATTTATTCCTACCAATAGTGAATGTGATGTTTATGTGGAAACATAGAACCCTCCATCCCAAAGAGTAAGAGACTGGTCATGATACATTAACCCGTGCCCACTTTAGGAACTAGTCACTCAGAAAACTGTATGGGGGTAGGAGTTCCAAGGAATTAGCAATTACTTCTCTGACTAGTTCTTTTGGTGAAGGCTTCATGTCAGAGTAACATGGTGGGAACATCTAAAACTGGGAAACAATAATCTTAGTAGGAGCTCCCAGAACATCTGGATAATTGACACTGCAGGTCCTCAGGACATACACTTTTTGGTGTGTCAACACTTTACAGCCTTACATAGCTTTAGTAGGCAATATATATCCACATCTATAAAGGGAGGGTGTAAGCAAAACATCAACTATCAGGAAATACAGAGGATGGATATTAATATTGTACATGTTTATATAATGACATGCAAATATTGCACTGCAGTACTCTACTAGTTTCTCTGTATCAGGGATTATAGAGATGTTTCTTACAACCTAATGATCTCATCTCTTTCAGGTTGTGGTAAACGAGCTGTTCCATTAATAGTGAACAGAATAACATCCGGAGAGATTGTGGGCAAGTCTTCCTGGCCTTGGCAAGCTTCCCTTCAGCATAATAACATACATCAATGTGGGGCCACTTTGATTAGTAATACGTGGCTTGTTACCGCAGCGCACTGCTTTAGGATGTAAGTGATTGACGTTAACTTACTACTACTGCTTAAAAAAAAACCTCTGAGTTTTATCATCTTCTGAGTAATAATCAATGTCCCCAAATATTACTGAGGTAAAATGAGAAAAACTTCTTTCAGTTTCTTTTCTAAAATTGTGTTACACTTACACTTATTTGGAAAGTCAGTAGGGGTAGTAGTCATTATCCTAGTATCAGGTCCTTAAGGTTTTAAATAAAGAAACTGTGGCTGAACAGAGTGTGGAGAAAAGGGAACCCTCCTACACTGTTGGTGGGAATGTAAATTGGTGCAGCCACTATGGAAAACAGTATGGAGATTCCTTAAAAAACTAAAAATAGAGCTACCATATGATCCAGCAATCCCACTCCTGGGCATATATCCAGAGAAAACTTTATTCAGAAAGATACATGCAACCCAATGTTCATAGAAGCACTATTTACAGTAGACAAGACATGGAAACAACCTAAATGTCCACCAACAGGTGAATGGATAAAGAAGATGTGGTATATATGTACAATGGACTATTACTCAACCATAAAAAAGAATGAAATAATGTCATATGCAGCAACATGGATGGACCTAGAGATTATCATACTAAGTGAAGTAAGTCAGACAGTGAAAGACAAGTATCATATCACTAACATGTGGAATCTAAAAAAAAGATACAAATGAACTTATTTACAAAACAGAAATAGACTCACAGACATAGAAAACAAACTTATGGTTACCAAAGGGGAAAGGGAGGAGGGATAAACTAGGAATTTGGTATTAACAGATACACACTACTATATGTAAAATAGATAAACAACAAGAACCTATGTATAGCACAGGGAACTATAATCAATATCTTGTAATTAATGCTAATGGAAAAGAATCTGAAAAAGAATATATATATATATATATATATGTATATATATATATATAAAATGAATCACTTTGCTGTATACCTGCAATGTTATAAATCAACTATACTTCAATTTTTTAAAAAAAAGAAATAATTAGGTTGAGAAACAAGTGTCTATATCAGCAGGACCTGTCTCTTTGCTTATCCCTCTTGGATGATGTTAGTTCAATTAATTAGTTAAGGAACATTAATCTCATTATTAATAATACATTTTGGTGGAAGATGGTGTCCTATAAAGAACAGAGAGAGACAAGCAGACATGTGATACTAGGCATATAATTTAAACCATCTAGGCCCTATTTTCCTTAAGTATAAAACAAAGCCTTTACTAGAGGACCTTTCATTACTAGATGACCTTCCCAGTCCCTGTATGTGCCATGATCTACCAGCTGCTCAAGCCCATAAGCTAGAAGTCACCCATACTTGGTCATCTCTCAAAGGACTTATGACAACTTTGCCTCATTCACTCTTGCCCTCTAACAATCTACTCTCTAGAAAGAAACAATGTGATTTTTTTTTTAACATGAGACTACATTATGCTTGGCTTAAGATCATCCAGTGAATTGCCATATCACTTGAATAAAATCTAAGCACTTTATTCATGACCTATAAGACACTCTAAAATCTGGCCCCCGCCTACCTCGCCGATCTCATCCCCCACCATAATTCCCTTGTGTCCTGAACTGCAGCCTGTCTGGTCTAAGCCCTTGAGATGTTTGCCTGAAAACTTGTCACTCCACCTTCTCACAGCTGACTCCTCATCAACCGTGTCTCAACCCAAATGCCATGATCTCAAGAGACTTATCTAACTACCCCCTTGTACTCTATTCCATTGCCCTATTTTATTCATAGACCTTATCACTGTGGGAAATTATTTATCTATTCATTAATTTGTTTTGCTCTTTTTCCTTCACTGAAATCAAGTACACCCACCAGCAGGGACCTTTCTATCTTGTTTGCCACTTTATCCCCGGCACTTCAAATAAGGTTCAACATGTAGATGTTTAATAAATATTTGCTGAAGAAATAAATGAATAATATTTTATGTGCTTTACAGTTCTAAAATTCAATAATTCTATACTGAATTTCAGCTCAAAGATGCCGTTTGTATACATTTTATCTTTCAAAACAGTAGCAAAAGACTATATTGTCAAAGAAAACTATCATCACAACCAAGTGTTTTAGGGTGGAATTTTCTCCTTTATTAGCCTGCATGCAATTATTGTAATGCAGTTCATATATTCTGTTCATTTCTAATCCTTTCCAGTAAATCAAATCCACATCAATGGACTGTTAGCTTTGGAACAACAATCAACCCTCCATTAATGAAAAGAAGTATCGAAAGAATTATTGTCCATGAGAGATATCACTTCCCAGCAAAAGAATACGACATTGCTGTTGTGCAATTATCATCCAGCGTCACCTTCACTGATGAGATCCGAAGAGTTTGTTTGCCAGAAGCCTCTGTGTCCTTCCAACCAAATTCAACTGTCTATGTCACAGGATTTGGAGCACTTTTTCATGGTGGTGGGTATCCCAAAATGAATGATGGAGCACTAAGCCATACTTATGGCAGTGTGATTTAATGTCCATCAATATTATTCTGTCAGACTTTTCCACACAGTTTGGTTGGATTAGTTAGGGTAAAAGAATGGAAATCACACATAGTATGCTCTCTGATGATAATGGAATCAAGCTAGATACCAGTAACAGATAACAGGAAAATCTCTAAATGCTTAAAAATTAAGCAATACACTTCTAAAGAATTCATAGGTCAAAGAGAAAATCTTGAAGAAAATTGTAAGTATACATAGAATAAAATGAAAATGAAAAAATATCAATACATGAAGGATGTATCTAAAACAGTAAAGAGAGAGGGAAACATAGCAAATGCATACATTAGAAAACAAGAAAGGTCTCAATAACATAAATTCTCATTTCAAGAAACTAGAAGAGCAAAATAAACCTAAAATAAACAGGAAGAAGGAAATAATGAAGGTAAGAGTGAAAATGAATTCTATCAAAAGCAAAAAATAGAGAAAATTAATGAAATAAAAAGCTGATTCTTTGAAAAAAATCAATACTTTCTGAGAAATGTCATTAAGCATTCCCACAATAGTTGAGAAACAGTTCAGGGATGTATAGGACTTATAGGCTATACTTTTTGTTTGTTTCCTATGGGTTTTTTTTTTAATTTAATTAATTTTTATTGGTGTATAGTTGATCTACAGTGTTGTGTTAGACTATACTTTTTATAACTTTTTGCCAACTAGTTTTATGAAAAATTTATGAATTTACACTGTCACCTACAATATGCATTTCAACCCTTCCCGGCACTGGACATGAATTTTTTTTTTTTTTTTTTCTTTGCGGTACACAGGCCTCTCACTGTTGTGGCCTCTTCCGTTGCGGAGCACAGGCTCCGGACACACAGGCTCAGCGGCCATGGCTCACAGGCCTAGCCACTCCGCAGCATGTGCGATCTTCCTGGACCGGGGCACGAACCCGTGTCCCCTGCATCGGCAGGCGTACTCTCAACCAACCACTGCGCCACCAGGGAAGCCGGACATGAATTATTTTTAATTGATAATGTAGTAGGCAAAAAAAATTACACCAATTATATTCAAAGAACAGAATAATTTGAGCATTTTAGCAAACACACCTGTCCAGAAATAAATCCCGTATTGGCATTCTACAGAAATTAGTATCTATATTAGTTTTCTACTGCTGTGTAACGAATTACCACAAATTTAACAACTTAAAAGAGCACACATTTATTATCTCACAGTTTCCATGAGTCAGAAGTTCAGACATAGCTTAGTTGGGTTCTCTTCTCAGGGTCTCACAAAACAGCAATCAAAGTGCTGGCTGGGGTTGTGGTCTCATCTACGGCTCTGAGTTCTCTTCCAAGCTGGTTGTTGATGGAACTCAGTTTCTTGCAGCTGCAGAGCTCATGGCATCTTGCTTCTCCAACACCATTAGCAAAAACTCTCTGAACTTAGGGAAGGCCTAAGCCCTTTTTAAAAGGGCTCACAGGATTAGGTCAGGCCCACCTTGGAAAATCTCCCTTTTTATGAACTCACTGTCAGACTGACTACATCTTAATTAATCTGCAAAATTCCCTCTCCTGTGCCACAGAACATAACCTAATCTTGAGAATGACATCCATAATATTCACAGATCCCACCCATACCTCAGAGAAAGGAGATCACATAGGAATCTTGGGGATCATAGTTGAATTCTGTGTACTACAGGGTCAGTTTCCCAATCAACGTATGGTTGATATAAAGAAACCCTGAATGCTTGTGATATTATTGTTTTCCATCATAAATAGTTGTCTTCTGCATTAATACCGGTTTCTATAACTCAGGATATAGTTTATGATCTGGAGTCCCCAAATTGTAAGAGGTAATGAAATCATTGCCTTTAAATGTCATTATGTATGTGAAAGTTCTTCATAAAATGTAAAGGATAAAGTAAATGTATATAGTTATTTTATCAAGCCAGGGGAGCAAACGAGGCCTGAAAAGTTTCTGGGAACATACAAATACAAACTTTATTTTTTTAAAAATGCCGTCCTGGGCTTCCCTGGTGGTGCAGTGGCTGGGAGTCCGCCTGCCGATGCGGGGGACACGTGTTCGTGCCCTGGTCCGGGAGGATCCCGTGTGCCGCGGAGTGGCTGGGCCCGTAAGCCATGGCCGCTGGGCCTGCGCATCCGGAGCCTGTGCTCCGTGACGGGAGAGGCCGTGGCAGTGAGAGGCCCGCGTACCGCAAAAAAAAATAATAATAATAAAATAAAATAAATAAATAAATAAAATTTAAAATGCCGTCCTAAATACATTAACTGATTGTTTTTTAAGGTACAAAGGTTCCAGGAAAAGAAACAAAATGTTTTTCTTGCTAGTATAGGTATTTATAAAAATGAGATAAGGACGATTATCATTTACATATACCAGATATTAAACAGAATTTTTTTTCTTTAGGAACTGCTTACATTAACCTCATTCTGTATCAACAATTTTAGTATGAAAAAAAATCGGGAAAAGGTCCACACTTCATTCTAGCTAAGATGTTTACTGTAAACACCAAAATTACTTTGTTCTTCCTTAAGGTGAATCCCAAAATGATCTTCATGAAGCCAGACTGAAAATCATAAGTGATGATGTGTGCAAGCAGCCACATATGTATGGCAGACATATAAAATTTGGAATGTTTTGTGCTGGCTATCTGGAAGGAATTTATGATGCCTGTATGGTAGGTGGAGAGAGATTATTTTGATATCATGAACTCAAAAAATGTATCTGGCTCAAAATGCTCTTTATTTTAGTAAAATACAGAGATCTTGTCTGTTCAAAAATTTATAAATGCAAATCTCAAACACAAACATATCTTTAAATGTTTTATTAAGCAAAACAAAATAAGCAAAGAGTTTCTTTGATGCTATCAACCAACCAATAAAATTAAATTTTCTTAATACCAGAAATCCACAGGTTCATAAAGCAGAGTCTCTTTCCTTAAAGAGCTCACATTTAGAAAGGAAACAATCATGAACAATGAGCTATGATGTAATGTTATAAATTATATAACAGAGAACAAAAATTTTTATTGAAGTATAGTTGATTTACAATATTGTGTTAGTTTCAAGTGTGGAGAACAAACATTTTTAGCTTGAAGGAACATTTCTGGAACAAGTATTAGAGAGATGATACTTCAATGAGGCCTGAAGGATAAAGAGCACTTACCCTATAGAATAAGAGGGGAATATTATAGAAAAGAGAAAAAGCATAGCTAAAATTCTGAAGGTGTGAAATTATAATTCATATTTGAGGCAACTCCAAGTACTCTGTTGGGTCTCAGCCTAAGGAGGATGAGAGGTGAGAAGCTGTTAATGCTGAGAAGGCGGATTAGGCCATGGTGTGAATATCTAGTCCCCTTTCCAGTGGCCTACTCTGTTGTCCAGCATCTATCCTGCATGTATATTTTTGGACAAAGGAGTAAAGTGTGTTTCTTCCTGGAGGCACTTGCTTTATAATGTGAGATTCTTGAAAACTCCAAGGAGGTGATTCCACATGCTAAACTGATGGGAATTGTATTGTTATCAGGTGGCAGAAAGCCCTGCGCAGAGTCCCACCAATTACACAACATAGACAACCTCTGTCAGAAAAATAGCAGGGAGTTTTGCAAGCATACACGCTGGGCAAGAGCAGAACCTAGCCCCAGTTGCTGAGAATGTGGAGGAGGCATCTAGAATTCAGGGACTCCAAAGAGAGGTTCATGCCATGACAGGCAAGTGGGAGGTGGTGACAGGAACACACTGAAAATGAGAATCTAGACGAACAGGAAGATCAGTGATAAGCCTCTGGAAAGATTGGTGGTCATAAAGAGCTTTCACTGGACTGGGGAGCAGAGGTAAGATTCCTGCCCCATGACTGTTCAGTGCATAATAAGGCAAAGCTCTAGTCATAGAAAAATTGGGGAAGTTATCGAGGAAGTGACTCAGGCACAGGGGTCTAAGCAGGAATACAGGGATTGCTACTGGGGTACATTGGGAGGTGATAAAACAGAAGCCCAGGCACCTTACTTGAAGTCAGAAAAAACTAACATCAGATTGACTTTCTGTGTTGTGTACTTGAAATCTGCTAAGAGTAGACCTTAAGCATTCTTACTACACACATACACCCACACACACACAAAGTATTGTGAGATGATGGGTATGTTAATTAACCTGATTGTGGTAATCATTTCACAAAGTATATATGTCAAATTATCACGATGTACACTTTAAATATATATGTTTATTTGTGAATTATTCATCTATAAAGTTGAAAAACTAAAATGTGGAAATTGAATTTTATAACTTTTGAAACCCATGTTTCAACAAATTATCCTAGAATTGGTAATCTATACATATACTGTCTAATAATAAAATATGTGGTTCATCAAACTATCTTAAGTAATAAGTTTTACATTTAGCTAATTTTCTTTCTCTTTTTTCTTTTTTTATTTTCAGGGTGATTCTGGGGGACCTTTAGTTGGAAAGGATCTTAAAGATACCTGGTATCTCATTGGAATTGTGAGCTGGGGAGATAACTGTGGGCAAAAGAACAAACCTGGAGTCTACACAAAAGTGGCTTATTACCGAAACTGGATTACTTCAAGAACAGGCCTCTAATTCACTATACAAGTTAAACATTGAGAGCTGTATGCAGGTCATACATGTATGAGAATCCATATATTCTGTGGTTGTAGTACAATGAAGTGAGATTAAATGATATGATTTATTTCAGAATCACTTTAATCAATCAAAATCCCATAGCCAATTTGTAAAGGATTTAAATTTATAAGGTAGTGGGTCAGTTTAGCCTGGCTTGAAAAATACAGCAGAGATACTGAGCTCTTTAAATCAGCAAGCTAGAGTATAAAAGAGGAGCAATGCAAATTTTTGAGGATAATCTGTATGATTTTTACAGTGTCTTTTTCCCTTAAGTGAGAAACTTTTTGAACTCTGAGTTTAGGAAACCCTTACATAATTTTCTATCATTTCTCTAGAGGTCACAAATACTTTTTTCTAGTGCTTACAGGTTTTCCAAAGAAATTTTCCATACTTTCAATTTATAAATCCATTGGAGGGATCCTAATTTTTTAAAAAGTTATATCTAGGAAACAAAGTATGGTGATAAATCAAGCCAGAGATCTTATAACCTTTGTCTGCTGCAAAATCTCCCTAATTTTTCAGTGATTGTTTAACATACATACACACACACACACACACAGATTATCCCTACCTTCAGATATACCCAGAAAAAGCCTGCTTAATGAATATATACGGTAATTAGCTAATCAAAGATGTATTTTTGTTACAAAAATTGGGGGGAAGGTGATAGTAACTTCATGAGCAGTCCGAAAAAAATGGCACAAAAATTGGATATTTTATAGATGCGTTTACATGTTTGGACCACCAGGAGGCAGCTTTGTACATTATTGTTGTACGCTTAAATGCCTAGAAAAAATGAGAATTTTTTAATATGTTGAAGAATTAATGAGCATTATCCTTCCACACAGAAAGAAAAAGTTTATTCCTGTGTATTGCTGCAGCCAATTATCTCCTAAGGCTTGCAGCAACAGCCTGACTAATGCAACCATGAAACAATAGTTTTTGTTTTAATTTAATAAATATAAATTTTGAGGACCAACCATACAGAACACATGAACAAAGTGATTAAATGAACCCCCTAAGTGTCTCATGAAGACATTAGGTGAGTCAGGCTCATGTATTCCATGATACAATTACATGAAGATTTTGTGGAAACTGTTTGTGTGACAATGCTGACTAAACATCAGGGTTTATAGGTGGGGCGTGGTTTACTCATGCAGTCCAGATATAAGCCAAACTGTTAGAAAATTGAGTGATTTTATAACAATCTCCCCCATGTGCTATTAATAAGGCATAAAAATAATCCTAAATGCAACGAAGACCCAACGCAGCCAAAAATAAAGTAAATAAATTTTTTAAAAATCCTAAAATAATCTAAAAGAGATTTAAAATTTATTCACCATAAAAATTGATCCATAACTTAGACTCACAGAATTTTAAAGCTTAGGAAAGACTACACGTCACGTGGGCCAGTACACTTAGGGTTCAAAGAACTGAAGCCAGGAAAAGTAAATAACTTTGTGAAGCTGTAGGTAATGTGTATCCCCAGTGGGCCTAGAACCTAGGTACAAATTTCACAGGCCCTTTTCTTACAAAGTATCTTTATGATTGTCCATATTTATTGAATCATCAGCTGTATAAAAACTTCGGTGAGTTCTATTGAATCTGTTTTAAATTGAATTTTAAACGGTGTGATTCACTTAGGCGGCTGGCTGCCAATTCTCTGAACTCACTTCAAGATAAAGCTGCTTTTTCTTATATAAAAATATATATAGGCATATAAATTATTCGATATTATGGTGGCAAGATATAATTCTGATTTCTAGTGTTAAGGTTCAAGAAATGATCTTAGAGTTATAACTTTATATTTCTAAACTGTTTTGTGAAGCACTTAATCCTGGGTCACGTGTAAACAAACACTGATATATTATTTAAAATCTAATAATAAAGTTGGTGATCAGAGCATTCTACAAATAATATCATTGAATCTGTATTAGGCCAATAGCATGAACCTTTCTTTCAACTTCTGTTAAAAATTACATTTCTTTTAAATAACTAGTTTGGGTTACTCTGAAGCAGAATTTCTCAACTTTGGCACTGTTGACCCTCTGGTCTGGATAGTTCTTTGTTTTAAGAGGCTACTCCATGCATTGTAGAATTTTAGCAGCACCCCTGACCTCTGCCTTCTAGATGCCTGAAATACACTCCTTCCCTCCAAATTATGATAACCAAAAATGTCTCCAGACATTGGCAAATGTCTCCTAAGGGGTGAACTTGTTCCCTTTTGAGAACTACTGTTCCAAAGACATTTGATTATTTTCAGAAATGCCAGCGATATCTCAAAATTATGACACTGAGCATTCAAAAACTATAGTCTCCTGGTCAAACTGTATGTTCACTATCATGTTCCTAAAAGAAACAGCAGAATAAGCGACTGATGATTTAGTCAGTGGCTATTTCAAATACAGAGTGATCTTCCCACACACAATGTGCCTAGTGTTTCTCTCATACTCCTGCCTACAGTATATTCATAGAGAACCATCAACCACTACTATGAAGATAGCTTTTCTATGAATATACCCTCTAGTAGAGTTTCTCTATCTTGACCACAATCCACAGCAAGAAATATATTTTACATCACAGCTCCATAAATATGTAACAAAATACTATGTATGAAAAAATGAAACAGAAGTTTCATAAAACAATACCTACCTTATTAAATACAATAAAATCTAATATTTCTATTCTATTCTATTTCATATTTTTAAATGCTTGCCCCACCAACTAAACTGATTTCACAATCTAACAAGTCAGTTAGATTGTGAACCTGCAGTTCCTATAACACATTCTGGAATGATCATTCACTATTATTAACGCCATATTGTTATTATCTCATCTCTTCCCACTGCGTTCCCCACCTTCAACCTCTCTCTACTGCATTTAGCAAATTGTAGCTAGATTATAATGCTATTCAATAATGCTATTCTCACGCACTCAAATCTTCACTGATTTCCCCTTTGCCTGACAAATAGAGTCTAAATTCACGTCACCATAGCTTGTAAGGTCCTTTACAATCTGCCAACAACGAATAAAATTTTTGTTTCACTTGTACTCAGTGCTCTTATAACACTGAATGTTACTCTTTATTTCCTGAACATATATATAGTGGGGCATGCAATGTTCTCTTCCCTCTATAAGATCTAGCTCAAATATCACTTCTACTGAGAATACCTTTTTTATCCCAGACAACATTACTCTTTTTGAATGTTTTTGTTCTTCCCCTAGAGCATTCCTCATACTTTACTCTGTATTACAGCTTATATGTAAATTTATTATCTCTGCAAACATTTTAAGTTCCATTAAAGACTGCTTTGCTCATTTTTGTATTCCCTACAGTATTTAGGACAATATGCTGTATATATTGTGTTTAATGAAGGAATAAATTAATAGAGGTTAATTATGATTTCTATGAAGGAAAGACACCTCAGTTCTCAGTTGTTAACTGCTTCCCCCAGGTCACCTTCTTTTACACTGCTTTACAATCTGTGCTGGTCCTGCTTTGCACATTCTTGAATGTTTCTAAAGATCTCCTGCTCTCTGCCTACACCAGAAGCAATCAAATTACAGTAAGGCAAGTCCCTGACATTTCAGGACCTCCTCTAAATCAAAAACTTTTCCCTATATCCCTTAAATGAGCACATTCCAAACCCATAGGGATATTTGGAAATAAGGCCAACAAGCAAATCTCCCATTTCCTTTTTTTTGGTTTTATTTGATCTACAAGGACTGCCCCTTTCCTCCTTTTTCTTTCATGGACCTCACAAAAGAGGTCGGGGTACTTCCAAAAAGCCTTGTTAGATATCCATGGTTATTTTTTTCTGATCAAAGCCCTTCTTTGTTGAATTTGCCTAATGGGAAACAATAGAGATAAAACTAAAAATCATATACAATATCTATTTTTGAAAGCTCACAGAAATAAAAGGATTAGAATTTCATGAAAAACATGACATTTGGTTCAACAATTTTAATTATCCATAAGCCTGTCCTTTCATATCCATTAGTAATCAAGATTTAACTGATTAACTTTTTAAAACTGATTTTGTTGTTTTCCAAGTTCAGGAGACTCCTCCCACACCTGAAGTCACTAAATTAAATAAACGGAAAAAAATCCCAAATGTCACACTGAAATCTAAATACATACTAATGAAAATGATCAGGGGCTCATGGGCTAAAAGAGGAGAGACAGTAAGAGTGTCAAGACTGCATAAGTACATGCCTGGGACATCTAAGCTTGAATAAAGATGCTACCTTTTAGGCTCAGTAACTTATCCATGAACTGTGGTATTTTGAGCTAAAGTTGGAAATTCTGAGGTCCTGATTTAGAGAGAAGCCAAATCGAAAGACATCTTATAGATTTTTAATCTGAAGATTAAAGCCAGTGGGGAGAGAAATCTAAATACAAATCCACTTAGAAACAAGGAAAGTCTGAAAGAGAATAAGTTCAAAGGAAAGTCTGGAAATTCAAAACCTAATTATTAGACCAACTAATGGAAAAATGAAGCTGATTTTACTAGAGTAATAATATTATTTGCAAAAATAATGATGGATGAGTTAAAGAGGCTATCTCAGGTTTATCCATTGAAAAACCCAAAGGTGCTTGCTACATTTCTAAGGTTGGTGCTACAACAGCACCTTCCTCCAGCCTGTACACTTTTCAGTAGACAAAAATAGCAGTCAGCTGGGAACCTCTTAACATACTTGGGTTTTCTGCCTCAGGTTAATGTTGTTGGGATATGTAGGCATAAGCTATAGTGGGGTCTTAGTTAATTGGCATAGGGGAGAGCTGAGGAAGAAAGGAGGGATGTCAACGAATGAGGCAACTGAAGCTGAAAGTTATGAGATTAATATTATTAGTTACTAACACCTCAAAGCAGTCCCACAGAACTTTAAATCTTAACACAGGCTAGAAGGACATCAAAGAGTATATTCTACATAATAGTCTTCCCTAAGTTTAAAAAGTCAGCATCCCTAAAGATGCTACATAAATGCCAAAACATTTGCACCTGATCTTGATACCATGGAGACTATGGTGGTGTCACTTCCTTATGGCCTGTACATTCCTCAAGTGCTAAAAAGCTACCAGGGGAATGCAAAATGGTACAGCCACTTTGGAAGAAAGTTTGGCAGTTTCTTACAAAACTGAACATACTCTTACATACAATCCAGCAATTGTGCTCCTTGGTACTTAACCAAAATGAGTTGAAAATCTATGTCCATACAAAAACATGCACAAGAATATTTATAGCAGTTTTATTCATAGTTACAAAAATTTGGAAGTAACCAAGACAACCTTCAATAGGTAAACAGATAAACTGTGTTACAAGCAGACAGTGTAATATTACTCAATGATAAAAAGAAATGAGCTATAAAGCCATGAAAAGACGTGGAGGAAGCTTAAATGCGTGTTACTAAGTAAAAGAAGCCAATCCGAAAAGGTTACACACTGTATGATTCCAACTAGATGACATTCTGAAAAAAGAAAAACTATGGAAACAGTAAAAATATCAGTGGTTTTCAGGGATTGAGGGGAGGGAGGGATAAATAAGTAGAGCATGGAGGACTTTTAGGGTAGTAAAACTATTCAGTATAATACTCTAATGGTTGTCAAAACTCATAGATTATCAAAACCAAGAGTTAATGTTAATACAAACTTTGGACTTTGGGTAATAATGATGTGTCACTGTAGGTCCATTGATTGTAAAAAATGTACCACTCTGGTTCAGGATGTTGATAGTGGGGAAGCTGTGCACATCAGGGGGTAGTTGGTATATGTACTTTCTGTTCAATTTTGCCGTGAACCTAAAATTTCTCTAAATATAAACTCTGTTTCTCTATTTTTTAACAAAAGCTGCTAGAGCCTCAGAGGCCCTTGAGGATGTGGTAAAATATAAAGGAATATTGAGTTCTGACTCACAAGGAGTTAGTATAAGGGAATTCTTCTGTAGCTGAATTGTGTTGTTTGCAGGAAACATACAACAGGAGAGTTTTCTAATTACCAAGCTGAAAGTCTTTTTATCAATCAGTATAGGCAAAAAAAAAGAGGAACTAAACGTATTTTTCTTAAATGAATAGCTGAAAATTATATTTAAAAATTCTGTGGAAACTGATAGTGATGGTGAGGATAGAGGTCCAGTATAGGGATTAACAACTTCATGAGTGTAGTGAAGACCTTCAATGTTAGTGAGGGAAAATCAAAGATTAAAATGCAGGCTTTCAGGAGTTAGAAAAAAAAGGAAAGAAACAAATGAACAGCAGTTCCTCAAATTAACCTAAACTGTGTTTAGCCTTGAAATAGGTGTTATGGGTTTAGGCATATAGATGATATTATGTCACATACAGGGCCCCTGAAAATTCCTACATAACCTGTTGAATACTTTGTATGGGCTGCAATGATCAACTGTGGTAACAACATGGTACAGAAAAAACACTAAGCTGAGCATGTCTCTGACTGAGTTATGTGGTCACAGCCCTCATAGAGAGGACCACCTATGTACCCTGTGCCTCCCAGGGCCATCTCAGGAGGTTCTGCCATTCAGTGAGGCACTATTATCCACATGATTCTCCTGCTATCCTTTAAGGGATCATGTGCTTTAGTTGGAACCTGGGAACTAGATGTCTTCAAAATTCTCAAGATTTCCCGAAGAAAAATTTCCCTTACCAATCTCTGTTAACCTGGCTTCCAGGATTAGAGGAGCCATCTGGCAGGTTTGCTTTATCTACTTCAGCGAAAGCAACTCACCAAAAATGACAGTGACAGTAACCATGGTAGAACAAACCATGAAAGTCTAGAGACATGATGCTGGCCCCCCTCAAAGGGATAGTTCTAAATCTTGAAAGTGTGCTTGATATTGAATAAATAAGGTATTTTACCTTTGTGGGAATGCTCTCCTGGAGAATCATATATTCCAGACAAACCTCCTTCCCATGTAAAGTTTTGTTATTGTTTTGTTTTAAGTGACCATGGCAGAAAAGTATGAAATGAATCACTGGGGGGACCTTAAATATTTTTGCCCAACCTTGAAGATTCCCACTTATAAAACTGTCATCAGTTATCTGGCTGGGATCATGTCTGGATAGAGAGAACATTCAGGGTTCCTGTCAGTGCTCTTCTTGAAACTGTACTAAAAGTGGTAACATAATCTGGCTCCATGATACACTACACAATGGTGGTCCAGCAGAAACCTTTAGCTAGGGCTTCAACACTCTTCCTGCTTTCCCTGGATGGACAACTGGGAAGTAGGATGGAGACCATTCTAGGTCAGAAGTCATGCCACAGCTGACCACAGCACTGTTTCCTCTCTCTCATGGTGTCTGAGGCAAAGGACAGTATTCTTGGTGCAAAAGCACAAACTTTACTTCTGGATTTCCATGAAAACCACTCTAAATACAGCCTAGCCTTCACATTGCCTTTCATTGGGCCATTTTAAGAACCTAACCATCAAATAGAAGATAATTACACCATCTCCTATTTGATCCACATTCCTCATTTCCTTCTCAGTTAGATGCCTCTGAAAAAAATAATCAGATCAACAGACTCCAGCACAAGACAAATAAAGCAAACATTAAAAAAAAAGACACAGACTGAATTCCAAGGTGAGCTGGTAGCTTCTCCCTGTTCCATGACTACAGACTATTCCTAATCATCAAAACTATCATAGTATTAAATGTTCTTGTTCAAAAGCCTGGGAAAACAAATAAGGGTAAATCAGTGGAAATGCACCAGTATTACTAAAAAAAACAACTCAAGTTCTTTCTCTTCGAACAGTAAGTGAGAATTGTTATCTTTGTGTCAAAATGATGTCATTATGCACTTTCACGGTTCCAAATGACCTCAAACCCTGTTCATGTACCTCCCTACAATCACATATTTCACAGATTGGTGAAAGAGTTCAACACTAATAGAAAACCTGGCCATTGATGCTCATTTGAATCAACTGGATTATTAAATATAGGTTTAAAAAATCTTTCAAAATGTTTGTAAAAGATTACACTACCAAATCATACAATTGCTGCATGGAAGTAAACAATATGAAGTTAAAAAGAATTTATTTAAAGAAAAAGAAAAAGAATTTATTTGAATTTCAGCTCCATAGCCTACCAGCTGAGTGACTATGGGTGTGTTATTTGAACTCTATGATGGTTAGTTTCACATGTCATCCTGACTGGGCCACAGTGCCCAGATATGTATCAATAGTTAAACATTATTTTGGATGTTTCTGTGAGGGTGTTCTGGGTGATATTAACACTTTTCCAGCTTTATAGAAATATAATTGAAAAAACTGTATGTATTTAAAGTATACAACATGATAACTTGATTGTATATATACATTGTGAAATTATTACATTAAGTTAATTAACACATCCATCATCTAACATGTATTTTTTTTTGAGTGAAAATGCTTAAGATTTACTCTCTCAAAAAATTTCAAGTATACAATACAGTATAATTAACTATAGTCACTATGCTAAACATTAGGTTGCCAGGAGTTGGGGGCAGGGGAAATGGGGAGATGTTGGGTGAAAGGGTACAAACTTTTAGCTATGAGATGAATAACCTCCAGGATCTAATACACAGCATAGTGATTATAGTCAATACTGTATTATATACCTGAAAGTTGCTCTGAGAGTAGAGCTTTAATGTACCCAAAACAACAACAGCAATGAAATGGTAATTATGGAAGGTGAAGGATGTATTAACTAACCTGACTGTGGTAAATATTTTGCAATGTATATATGTATGAAATCATCACATTATATACATTAAACTTACACAGTGTGATATATCAATTATATCTCAATAAAGCTGAGGGGAAAATCAATAGATTGTCTTGAAGTTAGCACTAAACAAACAGAAAAAGAAATGGAAAATTAACCTATTCAAAATGACAACAAAAACAAATCCAACAAAACAAACTCAAGAAATCTGCTTTGACCATTCCCAGGGACAAAGCAGGAAAAACCCAAGTTCTATGAAAGGTCTGGGTAGGGAGAGATTCAAAATGGCGGAAGAGTAAGATGAGATCCCCTTCCTCCCCACAAATACATCAGAAATACATCTACATGTGGAACAACTCCTACAGAACACCTACTGAATGTTGGCAAAAGACCTCAGACCTCCCAAACGTCAAGAAACTCCCCACGTACCTGGCTAGGGCAAAAGAAAAAAGAAAAAACAGAAACAAAAGAATAGGGACGGGACCTGCACCAGTGGGAGGGAGCTGTGAAGGAGGAAAGGTTTCCACACACTAGGAAGCCCCGTCGCGGGCGGAGACTGCGGGTGGCGAAGCGGGGAAGCTTCACAGCCATGGAGGAGAGCGCAGCCACAGGCGTGCGGAGGGCAAAGCGGAGAGATTCCCGCACAGAGGATCGGTGCCGACCAGCACTCACCAGCCCGAGACGCTTGTCTGCTCACCCGCCAGGACAGGTGGGGGCTGGGAGCTGAGGCTCGGGCTTCGGAGGTTGGATCCCAGGGAGAGGACTGGGGTTGGCTGTGTGAACATAGCCTGAAGGGGGCTAGTGCGCCAGAGCTAGCCGGGAGGGAGTCCGGGAAAAAGTCTGGAGCTGCCGAAGATGCAAGAGACTTTTTCTTCCCTCTTTGTTTCCTGGTGCACAAGGGGAGGGGATTAAGAGCGCTGCTTAAATGAGATCCAGAGACGGGTGTGAGCCGCGGCTATTAGCGCGGACCCGAGACGGCCATGAGATGCTAAGGCTGCTGCTGCCGCCACCAAGAAGCCTGTGCAGCCTGCCACTGCCAGGGTCCCGTGATCCAGGGACAACTTCCCCGGGAGAATGCACAGCGTGCCTCAGGCTGGTGCAACGTCACGCCGGCCTCTGCCGCCGCAGGCTCGCCCTGCGTTCCGTACCCCTCCTCCCCCCAGCCTGAGTGAGCCAGAGCCCCCGAATCTGCTGCTCCTTTAACCCCATCCTGTCTGAGCAGAAAACAGATGCCCTCGGGTGACCTACAGGCAGAGGCGGGTCCAAATCCAAAGCTGAACCCCAGGAGCTGTGGGAACAAAGAAGAGAAAGGGAAATTTCTCCCAGCAGCCTCAGGAACAGCAGATTAAAACTCCACAATCAACTTGATGTACCCTGCATCTGTGGAATACCTGAATAGACAACAAATCACCCTAAACTGAGGAGGTGGACTTTGGGAGCAATGATATACGTATTTTTTTCCCAATTTTCTCTTTCTGTGAGTGTGTATGTGTATGCTTCTGTGTGTGATTTTGTCTGTATAGCTTTGCTTTTACCATTTGTCCTAGGGTTCTGTCTGTCCGTTTTTGTTTTTTGGGTTTTTTTTAGTATGGTTTTTAGCACTTGTTATCATTGGTGGATTTATTTTCTGGTTTGGTGGCTCTCTTCTTTCTTTCTTTTTTTTTTTTTTTTTTTTTTTATGCGTTACGCGGGCCTCTCACTGCTGTGGCCTCTCCCGCTGCGGAGGACAGGCTCCGGACGCGCAGGCTCAGCGGCCATGGCTCACGGGCCCAGCCGCTCCGCGGCACGTGGGATCCTCCCAGACCGGGGCACGAACCCGTGTCCCCCGCATCGGCAGGCGGACTCCCAACCACTGCGCCACCAGGGAAGCCCCCTCTTTCTTTTTTTTATAATAACTTTAAAAACTTTTTTTTCATAATTATTTTTAATTTTAATAATTTTTTATTTTATTTTATGTTATTTTATTTAATTTTCTTGTTTCTTTCTTTTTTATTTTTCTCCCTTTTATTCTAAGCCGTGTGCATGACAGACTCTTGGTGCTCCAGCCAGGCATCAGAGCTGTGCCTCTGAGGTGGGAGAGCCAAGTTCAGGACACTGGTCCACAAGAGACCTCCGAGCTCCACATAATATCAAACAGCGAAAATCTCCCAGAGATCTCCATCCCAACGCCAAGACCCAGCTCCACTCAATGACCAGCAAGCTCCAGTGCTGGACACCCTATGCCAAACAACTAGCAAGACAGGAACACAAACTCACCCATTAGCAGAGAGGCTACCTAAAATCATAATAAGTCAACAGACACCCCAAAACACACCACCAGACATGGACCTGCCCACTAGAGAGACAAGATCCAGCCTCATCCACCAGAACACAGGCACTAGTCCCCTCCATGTGGAAGCCTACACAACCCACTGAACCAACCTTAGCCGCTGGGGGTAGACACCCCAAAAAACAGGAACTACAAACTTGCAGCCTGCGAAAAGGAGACCCCAAACACAGTAAGTTAAGCAAAATGAGAAGACAGAGAAACACACAGCAGATGAAGGAGCAAGATAAAAACCCACCAGACCTAACAAATGAAGAGTAAATAGGCAGTCTACCTGAAAAAGAATTCAGAATAATGACAGTAAAGATGATCCAAAATCTTGAAAATAGAATGGAGAATACAAAAGAAGTGTTTAACAAGGACCTAGAAGAACTGAAGAGCAAATAAACAGTGATGAATAACACAATAAATGTAATTAAAAATTCTCTAGAAGGGATCAAGAGCAAAATAACTGAGGCAGAAGAACGGATAAGTGATCTGGAAGATAAAATAGTAGAAATAACTACCGTGGAGCAGAATGAAGAAAAAAGAATGAAAAGAATTGAGGACAGTCTCAAAGACCTGTGGGGCAACATTAAACACACCAACATTTGAATTATAGGGGTCCCTGAAGAAGAAGAGAAAAAGAAAGGTACTGAGAAAATATTTGAAGAGATTATATTGAAAACTTCCCTAATATGGGAAAGGAAATAGTTAATCAAGTCCAGGAACCACAGAGAGTCCTATGCAGGATAAATCCGAGGAGAAACATGCCAAGACACATATTAATCAAACTATCAAAAATTAAATACAGGGGCTTCCCTGGTGGCGCAGTGGTTGAGAGTCCGCCTGCCGATGCAGGGGACGCGGGTTCGTGCCCCGGTCTGGGAAGATCCCACATGCCGTGGAGCGGCTGGGCCCGTGAGCCATGGCTGCTGAGCCTGCGCGTCCGGAGCCTGTGCTCCACAACGGGAGAGGCCACAGCAGTGAGGGGCCCGCGTACTGCAAAAAAAAAAAAATTAAATACAAAGAAAACATATTACAAGCAATGAGGGAAAAACAACAAATAGCACACAAGAGAATCCCCATAAGGTTAACAGCTGATCTTTCAGAAGAAACTCTGCAAGCCAGAAGGGAGTGGCAGGACATATTTAAAGTGATGAAGGGGAAAAACCTATAACCAAGATTACTCTACCCAGCAAGGATCTCATTCAGATTTGATGGAGAAATTAAAACCTTTACAGACAAGCAAAAGCGAAAAGAATTCAGCACCACCAAACCAGCTTTACAACAAATGCTAAAGGAACTTTTCTAGGCAGGAAACACAAGACAAGGAAAAGACCTACAATAACAAATGCAAAACAATTAAGAAAATGGTAATAGGAACATACATATCGATAATTACCTTAAAAGCAAAAGGCTTAAATGTTCCTGCCAAAAGACACAGACTGGCTGAATGGATACAAAAACAAGACCCATATATATGCTGTCTACAAGAGACCCACTTCAGAGCTATGGACACATACAGACTGAAAGTGAGGGATGGAAAAAGATATTCCATGCAAATGGAAATCAAAAGAAACCTGGAGTAGCAATTCTCATGTCAGACAAAATAGACTTTAAAAGACTATTACAAGAGACAGAGAAGGACACTACATAATGATCAAGGAATCAATCTAATAAGAAGATATAACAATTGTAAATGTTTCTGCACCCAACACAGGAGCACCTCAATACATAAGGCAAATACTAACAGCCTTAAAAGGAGAAATAGACAGTATCAGAATCATAGCAGGGAACTTTAACACACCACTTTCACCAATGGACAGATCATCCAAATTGAAAATAAATAAGGAAACACAAGCTTTAAATGATACATTAAACAAGATGGACTTAACTGACATTTAGAGGACATTCCATCCAAAAACAACAGAATACACTTTCTTCTCAAGTGTGCATGGAACATTCTCCAGAATAGAGCACACCTTGGGTCACAAATCAAGGCTTGGTAAATTTAAGAAAATTGAAATCGTATCAAGTATCTTTTCCGACCATAATGCTATGAGACTAGATATCAATTACAGGAAAAAATCTGTGAAAAATACGAACACATGGAGGCTAAACAATACACTACTTAATAACCAAGAGATCATTGAAAAAATCAAAGAAGAAATTTAAAAATACCTAGAAACAAATGACAATGAAAACACGACAACTCAAAACCTATGGGCTGCAGCAAAAGCAGTTCTAAGAGGGAAGTTTCTGGCAAAACAATCCTACCTTAAGAAACAAGAAACATCTCAAATAAACCACCTAACCGTATACCTAAAGCAATTAAAGAAAGAAGAACAAAAAAACCCAAAGTGAGCAGAAGGAAAAAAATCATAAAGATCAGATCAGAAATAAATGAAAAAGAAATGAAGGAAACAATAGCAAAGATTAAAACTAAAAGCTGGTTCGTTGAGAAAATAAGCAAAATTGATAAACCATTAGCCAGACTCATCAAGAAAAAAAGGGAGAAGACTCAAATCAATAGAATTAGAAATGAAAAAGGAGAAGTAACAACTGACACTGCAGAAATACAAAGGATCATGAGAGATTAATACAGGCAACTATATGCCAATAAAATGCACAACCTGGAAGAAATGGACAACATCTTAGAAATGCACAACCTGCTGAGACTGAACGAGGAAGAAATAGAAAATATGAAAAAACCAATCACAAGCACTGAAATTGAAACTGTGATTAAAAATCTTCCAAAAAACAAAAGCCCAGGACCAGATGCCTTCACAGGCGAATTCTACCAAACATTTAGCGAAGAGCTAACACCTATCCTTCTCAAACTCTTCCAAAATATGGCAGAGAGAGGAACATACCCAAACACATTCTATGAGGCCACCATCACCCTGATACCAAAACAAGACAAATATGTCACAAAAAAGAAAGCTACAGGCCAATGTCACTGATGAATATAGATACAAAAATCCTCAACAAAATACTAGCAAACAGATTCTAACAGCACATTAAAAGGATCATACATCATGATCAAGTGGGGTTTATCCCAGGAATGCAAGGATTCTTCAATATACACAAATCAATCAATGTGATACACCACATTAACAAACTGAAGAATAAAAACTGTATGATCATCTTAATAGATGCAGAAAAAGCTTTTGACAAAATTCAACACCCATTTATGATAAACACTCTCCAGAAAGTGGGCATAGAGGGAACCTACCTCAACATGATAAAGGCCATATATGACAAACCCACAGCAAAAATCATTCTCAATGTTGAAAAACTGAAAGCATTTCCACTAAGATCAGGAACAAGACAAGGATGTCCACTCTCAACACTATTATTCAACACTTTTGGAAGTCCTAGCCACAGCAATCAGAAAAGAAAAAGAAATAAAAGGAATCCAAATAGAAAAAGAAGAAGTAAAACTGTTTGCAGACGACATGATACTATACATAGAGAATCCTAAAGATGCTACCAGAAAACTACTAGAGCTAATCAATGAATTTGGTAAAGTAGCAGGATACAAAATTAATGCACAGAAATCTCTTGCATTCCTATACACTAATGATGAAAAATCTGAAAGTGAAATTAAGAAAACACTCCCATTTACCATTGCAACAAAAAGAATAAAATATCTAGGAATAAACCTACCTAAGGAGACAAAAGACCTGTATGCAGAAAATTATGACACTCATGAAAGAAATTAAAGATGATACAAATAGATGGAGCAATATACCATGTTCTTGGATTGGAAGAATCAACATTGTGAAAATGACTCTACTACCCAAAGCAATCTACAGATTCAATGAAACTCTATCTGATTACCAATGGCATATTTCACAGAACTAGAACAAAAAATTTCACAATTTGTATGGAAACACAAAAGATCCTGAATAGCCAAAGCAACTTGAGAAAGAAAAACGGAGCCGAAGGAATCAGGCTCCCTGGCTTCAGACTATACTACAAAGCTACAGTAATCAAGACAGTATGGTACTGGAACAAAAATAGAAATACAGATCAATGGAACAGGATAGAAAGCCTAGAGATAAACCCACGCACATATGGTCACCTTATCTTTGATAAAGGAGGCAAGAATATACAGTGGAAAAAAGACAACCTCTTCAATAAGTGGTGCTATGAAAACTGGACAGCTACATGTAAAAGAATGAAATTAGAACACTCCCTAACACCATATACAAAAATAAACTCAAAATGGATTAAAGACCTAAATGTAAGGCCAGACACTATCAAACTCTTAGAGGAAAACATAGGCAGAACACTCTGACATAAATCACAGCAAGATCCTTTTTGACCCACCTCCTAGAGAAATGGAAATAAAAACAAAAATAAACAAATGGGACCTAATGAAACTTAAAAGCTTTTGCACAGCAAAGGAAACCATAAACAAGACCAAAAGACAACCCTCAGAATGGGAGAAAATATTTGCAAATGAAGCAACTGACAAAGGTTAATCTCCAAAACTTACCAGCAGCTCATGCAGCTCAATATCAAAAAAACAAACAACCCAATCCAAAAATGGGCAGAAGATCTAAATAGACATTTCTAGAAAGAAGATATACAGATTGCCAACAAACACATGAAAGAATGCTCAACATCATTAATCATTAGAGAAGTGCATATCAAAACTACAATGCGATATCATCTCACACCAGTCAGAATGGCCATCATCAAAAAATCTACAAACGATAAATGCTGGAGAGGGTGTGGAGAAAAGGGAACCCTCTTGCACTGTTGGTGGGAATGTAAATTGATACAGCCACTATGGAGAACAATATGGAGGTTCCTTAAAAAACTAAAAATCGCACTACCATACAACCCAGCAATCCCACTACTGGGCATATACCCTGAGAAAACTATAATTCAAAAAGAGTTATGTACCACAATGTTCACTGCAGCTCTATTTACAATAGCCAGGACGTGGAAGCAACCTAAGTGTCCATCAACAGATGAATGGATAAAGAAGATGTGGCACGTATATACAATGGACTATTAGCCATAAAAAGAAATGAAATTGAGTTATCTGTAGTGAGGTGGAAGGACCTAGAGTCTGTCATACAGATTGAAGTAAGTCAGAAAGAGAAAAACAAATACCATATGCTAACACATATATATAGAATCTAAAAAACAAACAAACAAAAAATGGTCATGAAGACCCTAGGGACAAGACGGGAATAAAGATGCAGACCTACTAGAGAATGGACTTGAGGATATGGGGAGGGGGAAGGGTAAGCTGGGACAAAATGAGAGGGTGGCATGGACATACATACACCACCAAATGTAAAATAGCTAATGGGAAGCAGCCGCATAGCACAGGGAGATCAGCTCGGTGCTTTGTGACCACCTAGAGGGGTTGGATACGGTGGGTGGGAGGGAGGGAGATGCAAGAGGGAAGAGATATGGGTATATATGTATATGTGTAACTGATTCACTTTGTTATAAAGCAGAAACTAACACACCATTGTAAAGCAATTATACTCCAATAAAGATGCTAAAAAAATAAAATAGAATACATAAATCTATTATGGATGCATGTTAAAAAAAAAAAAAGGTCTATGTAACTAAAGATCTAGTAGGACATGTCATGTATATTGCATGCAAGTAAAACCAAAAATGTATATGCGATTTTCAAATACCAACCCCAAATCGAAGATCAAAAGGGCAAACACTCCAAATTACACGTGTTTGGTCTATGTAGCAACCCTATGTAGCTTATCTAGAAAAGATAGACCCAGGGGTTTATTAATTCAAATATGTTAATAATTCCTCAGGGGTAGACTGGTACATTTCTTAGTGTCTTATCAAGATTTTTATTAACCAAGATAATGTCCGCAGTGTAAAATTCACGGAAAAGTTTTCAGCATGTTCTATACTTGGGAACAGTTAACAGAGCATAGGAAATAACAGTTTCTTGAAAACACTGAGTCCTGATGCTTTTAGGAAAAAAAAGTTTATATAATCTTTTCTATTTCTTCCACACTTAGTTATTTTTCTGTTCAAGTTTCCTAGTTCTTGATTCAATTTCAATAATTTTAATTTTTTCAGATATTTATTTTCTTGAGACTAAATATTTTTGGTATAGCTTCACATATTCTTATCTATTCTACGTCAGCTGTTACCTTATTATTCTCAGTTTTTAAATTGCTACATTATATATTTGTGTGTTTTTATCAATATAAATAACCCTCTTTATCCTGGTTACTGTTATTGCTTTGGACCTCTATCCTTACTATCTCCGTATACTTGCTTGCTATCTTTGTTCCTTCTCTTTAACTTTTTGTTTTAGTTGTATATCTGACAATGTACAGGCTTCTGAAAACTGGATTTTCTTTTTAAAACCATCAAAGAGTCTTTGCCTTTTACTCCATCTGTTGAAACTACTCATGTATATTAGCATAAGTTTTATGTTTGGTATAACTCTGTCACCTTTCTTTCTACCATTTATTTCTTATGTTTCTTATGGCTAATTTCTTCATTATATTTTATTCCCCAAACACACACCCATCCCCAGAGCAATAAAGACCTCAGTAAATACTTCTAGATACTTCCCTCCCTTGGTGGGAGATTTTCTATATCTTATTCATAATAGTCTAATCATTCTGTTTTAGACAAATATGCTTTGTTCCTTTAAAGCATCTAAAAACAAAAATGAAAAAAAATTTTTTATACTAATACTTTATGTAATTTTATCTCCCCAAACACCCCTACTTGTCCCAGCTCTCTAGTGAAATCCCCCCTATTGTGACTTAACTTTGGTAACAGGCTTGGCAGCCAGGAGAGAAAATGCATGGAGCTCCTGGAGAGGACAGCTATTGCCTTGTGAGGAAGAGGCTTCTGCAATATCCCTGCATAATGCTAGCTCAACAGAGAGAGAGAACCCACCTCTGCAAACTCAGAAGGCTCAAACAAAAAAAGTTTGCAGAGTCAAAAACTTCAGGTTATCTAGCCCAATAGCCACATCCCATGTGTCAGGTCCCAAGTTTTACCAACTAGGGCTCTGACTTTGGATCACCAGATCTATGTTGAGCATCCAACCATCACTGCAGTTCAACCACTCTATCCAGTCCTGTGTTTGGTATTCAGCTTTTCCTGCTCACCCACTGCATGAGATGAGAGCTTTTTAATAATCTACCAAAGAGAATCTCTGGATCTCAAACTCAGCTTTCAATTATGTTAATTGCCCTCCACTTTTCATTATCCACCTCTTGCACATAATTGCAAACTAGTAGCAACCATGCAATTCCACTGTCCTTATGTTTATCACCTCTAACCCTAAAATGTATGAACTGGCACTGACTTGTGCACTCACCTCTACTACCAGTGCCAGTGGTGAAAGTTTTAACAATCACACCACTGCCTGAGCTAGAAGCTGTCAGCATGCCACCTACCACCAAGTTCTCATTACCAGCACCAGCTAAGTGGTGATTGATCCAGTCCCCAAATCCCATCTTAACATTAGTTTTCTTGGAGCTCTTTCAGTACTACCTACTACCTACTACAAATTAGGCTTTCTGGGTACCAGACACTTAAATAAAGTAAATGTGCAAAGGTTTATTGAGAAGTAACACCTGTTAAAGGAAAAGAGAGGAAGCAGGATCTGGCGGGGAAAGCTATCAGACAGCAACGCCAATCTGACAAAAGTCTCTTCCAGACCAACTGGGAACTATGGAGTAAATAATGTGTTAGAGAAATCCACACTGGGTGGAAATGACTAAACCTTTATACCACTACCTTGCTCAGTCATTGGCTGAGGGCTACCCAGAGAAGAAAATGCCCTGAGCTTGAAAACTGAGGCAAACCTTGACAAAGCTAACAGCTAGAGTCTGTCAGGTTGTATTAAGCATATATTTTTACTCTGATACTTTGATATCTGAGGGCTTGCTGACCCTGGAGGGAATGCCTCTTCCAGGGCCAGCTAATTCCCAGAGACGGCAAATGACTCCACTGTGAGCATGTCCTCCATATGCAAACCAACCAACCCAGAGCTTATAACCCAACCATCTCCTTTTTTTGAGCTCTTATACTCTGGGCCATCATTCCTCTGCCAGGGAACAGTGTATGCAGTATTATAGCGTACCCACACCAGGGCCAGGTACCGGACAACTGGGGACAGCCCCTATGCCACAGAGCCCACTGAAATTATTTCAACTAGCCAAGCATCAGCCTGCTTACCCTGAATCATCTGTCCTGATAGAAATCACAATAAAGGCTCTTGCACATAGTTCTTTCTTTTTCCCTCTGCCTCCTGACTCTGCTTCCCCATGTGACCCTGCATGGTGTGACATGTCCCCTTCTTGGGAACAGTAAATAACAAACTATCTTTTCAATCAATGGCAATCATCTCCTGATCTGCTAGCCTCACTTTATCTAAATAAAAATGAAATCTATGTTTTAAAATATAGGTACTCATACTCTTTGCAGTTGAGCAGTTTGTCTTGAAAAATGATCTGAAGGCTACCTCCATGTGTCCTACAGGAGTGATATTTTTAAAGTGGATCAATGATAGCTGTAATACTTCAGAAAGCAGTGAATTTTTATTCACTATTTCATTCACTACTTTTTAATTAACCACATACCAGTTAGGGATGACTGGCTCTGAAAACATAGCAGTCCTTTCCCCCATGGGCCCTATGGTCTACTGTAGAATAATTTCAAAAGGTGTGCTGAACACTGTAATGAGTATGAGAAGAGAAGCAAACAGATGTGGGATCACAATGAAGAGGAACCAACCTCTCCTAAGTGTGAAGAAGCCCTCATGGATGGAAAAGCATATAAGCATTCCTGAAAAGACTATTCAGATTTGGACACTAAAAAGAAATTTGTTGAAAGAGGTATGAAACAATAGGGAAAGCTGAGGGAACAGAGCTGGAGGAGACAGAGAGGGCAGTATATTCAAGTAACTAAAGGAAATTCAGTGTATAGTGTAGAGTTCTAGAAGCAGGGTGGGAAAGGAGGGTGAAAAGGTAGGCAAAGTCTAGATGCTGCAGGGCTCTGCCACCCATGCTAAGGAAAGTGAACTCTCTTAAATGCAAGGGAAGCTACTGAAGAATTTTTAAGAGGATAGTGACATAACTCAATGTGTAATGATCACTCTTGTTGTATGAAAAAAAGACTAGAGTGGAAAAAAAAACATATGGGCAGAAAAGCTAATCAGAAGACTGTGGCAGTAATCCAGCTAAAAGATCAGAGTAGCCTGGAGTCATATAGTGGCAGTGGGTATAAGGACAAGGAGAAAATGGGTTCAATAAATATTTATGCACATAAGACATTAAGTAAAGAGATGGAGTCAAGGATGACACCCAGATTTCTGGTTTGAGAAAATGGGTGAATGGAAGGTGACTTATAGAGATAGGAAATACTGGAGAAGCATATTAGGAAGAGGAAGCATAAAGATGTGCATGTAAAGAACAAGTAAAAAGATTAGCCTCCCAAGGGAGGACAAAAACATCTTCCACTATAATAAGAAGGATATAGGCAGATGCATAAAATTTACAGATACAATAACAAGTAGTTGAGGGAGTGTCCATCTGAAGGTGGTTCTATCTTCACCTGTTGATAGAAAAAGTTCTATCTTTTTCTCCAACAGTAGAACTGTAAGTCATCTGTTGAAAGCAAATGCAGAGAGTAAGGGATAGAAAATAAACATTTGGGGAAGAATAGATAAGATATGAAATGGTTTTTGTAAATACTAAACACCGACCATGGAAACCTAGCTATATTGCTGGGCAGTAGTGAAGAGCCAGATAAGACCAGCAGTTATAAATTGATAATGGGACCAATCTTAAATTAAACTAGATACTTACAACAGTTATGTATATTCATACTCTTCTTATTATCGACCAAATAAAAGATCACTTAAAGCCTTTTGTGGATATATTGGGTAATTTTAATTTGAGTTTACCAGCCGGACCTTTCAACTGATCAGATGACTTATGTTGTATATTAATATGTACTTTCTTTATTTGCCCTGATTGCCTCTCTGAATGTGGAGGGAAAAGAGCAAGAGTCAAACTTTCATATGTATATAGGAAGACAGAAATTACCCTTTATAAAGGAGAAAATGACTCTATGCAGCTCAAGGGAGACTGAAGTGGAGAACTTAGGAGAGGGGTAAAGGATACATGCTTCCTCCTCTAACAAGATAAAAAGGTATCTATAACCAAGATGCTTCTTTGACCTCTTAGTATTAGAAACTGGCTTAAAAAAATTTACATGTGGAAAGCACAAGAAAATAGTTGGCTCTCGACATAAAAGCCATCACAGATTGTAATAAGCTTCTTTGGATTTCTTAAACCATGTTTGAAGGAATGCTGTAGGAATAAGATTACTTTGGAGAAGCATGGTCACATATGTGAATCTAAGGAGGGGGTATTTTAGAAACACCCAGGGCCATTTTCAAACTGTATGTGCTTTCCACCTCTCAGCAATTGTGACTTCTACACATGTATACACACACTGCCTTGAGAATTAGTGTTGAAGGAGTGACCACATTACAAATTGTTGCATTGCCAGGTGCTTTACATTTGTTAGTTCATTTGATTGGATTTGACTGAATTTTCATTTTCCATGAGAATGGTATTTTAACTTCATTTGTATGTATAAGAAAACTGAGGCATACACAGATAAACAATTTTGTTGGACCCCACTGGGTAGTAAATATTGGGTGGGCCAAAAAGTGCTTTTGGTTTTTTAAGTAAAAATAAAAGACACATTTTTCATTTTCACCAAGAACTTTATTGAACAACATATTCACCATTTAGTTCCACTACCTTCTGCCATTTTTCAGGCAACTTCATAATTCCATCTTCCCAAAACTTTTTATCTTTCTGAGCAAATAACGGTTCCAGGTGCCTTTTACAGTCTTCCAGGGAATTGAAATTTTTTCCATTAAGAGAATTTTGTAAAGGCCAAAATAAATGGAAATCCAAAGGTGCAATGTCTGGTGAATACAGAAGATGAATCAGAACTTCCCACCCAAGCTGTAACAGTTTTTGCCTGGTCATCAAAGAAACATGCGGTCTTGCATTATCCTGATGGAAGATTATACATATTCTGTTGACTAATTCTAGATGCTTTTCGTTGGGTGCTGCTTTCAGTTGGTCTCAGTGGGAGCAGTACTTGTTGGAATTAATCGTTTGGTTTCCTGGAGGGAGCTCACAATACAGGACTCCCTTCCAATCCCACCATATATACAACATCACCTTCTTTGGATGAAGACCAGCATTTGGTGTGGTTGGTGGTGGTTCATTTCGCTTGCCCCACAATCTCTTCCATTCCACGTTGTTGTACAGTATCCACTTTTCATCACCCATCACAATTTGTTTTAGAAACAGAACGCTTTCATTACGTTTCAGTAGAGAATTGCACATGAAAATAAGGTCAAGAAGGTTTTTTTCACTTAACTTATGTGGAACACAAACACCAAAGCAATTCACATAACCAAGCTGGTGCAAATGATTTTTAATGCTTGATCTGGATATTTTGAGTATGTAGGCTATCTCCCTCATGCTATAACATTGATTGTTCTGAATTAATATTTTGATTTGATTGCTATCAACTTCAACTGGTCTACCTGACCGTGGAGCACTGTCCAGCAAGAAATCTCCAGCACGAAACTTTGCAAACCACTTTTGACACATTTGATCAGTCACAGCACCTTCTCCATACACTGTACAAATATTTTTTTGCATTTCAGCTGCATTTTTACCTTTCTTGAAATAATATACCATAATATGCCAAGAATGTTGCTTTTTTTCCATCTTCAATATTAAAATGGCTACACAAAAATTCAGCAATTTTGATAAGTCTTTTTTTAAATGCATGCTGATATGACAGCGGTCACATACTACTTAACAAAATTGTTTCGAATGACATTAAACACAATTAAGTGCTACTAGAGCCATCTTATGGAAAAAAACAAACGTTTTGGCGCACCAAATAGAAGAACCAAGATTTGATTCCAGGTGTATTCTAACTCCAAAGAGTGTACTGTTTCTACTACATGCCTTCTGAATAGATAAAAGCCTTTGAAACATAGTAGGACATACTTATTCCCTTACCTCCCACTGCCTACAAGTCATAATCCACAAAATATACAAACAGCTCATGCACCTCAAAATCAAAAAAACCAAACACCCCAATCAAAAAAGTTGGCAGAAGACCTAAACAGACATCTCTCCAAAGAAGACATACAGATGGCAAACAAACACATAAAAAGATGCTCAAAGATTCTACCAAAACAGACAAAGATAGCAAAAAAAAGAAAATTACAGGCCAATATCACTGATGAACATAGAGGCAAAAATCCTCAAGAAAATGCTAGCAAACAGAATCCAACAGCACATTAAAAGGATCATACCCCATGATCAAGTGGGATTTATTCTAGGGATGCAAGGATTCTTCAATATACACAAATCAAACAATGTGATACACCACATTAACAAACTGAAGAATAAAAACTGTATGATCATCTTAATAGATGCAGAAAAAGCTTTTGACAAAATTCAACACCCATTTATGATAAACACTCTCCAGAAAGTGGGCATAGAGGGAACCTACCTCAACATGATAAAGGCCATATACAACAAACCCACAGCAAACATCGTTCTCAATGGTGAAAAACTGAAAGCATTTCCACTAAGATCAGGAACAAGACAAGGATGTCCACTCTCAAAACTATTGTTCAACAGTTTTGGAAGTCCTAGCCACAGCAATCAGAGAAGAAAAATAAATAAAAGGAATCCAAATTGGAAAACAAGAAGTAAAACTATCACTGTTTACAGATGACATGATACTATATATAGAAAATCCTAAAGATGCCACCAGAAAACTACTAGTGCTAATCAATGAATTCGGTAAAGTTCTAGGATACAAAATTAATACACAGAAATCTCTTACATTCCTATACACTAACAAAGAAAGATCAGAAAGAGAAATTAAAGAAACAATCCCACTTGCCATTGCAACAAAAAGAATAAAATACCAGGGTTTAACCTACCTAAGGAAGCAAAAGACCTGTATGCAGAAAACTGTAAGATACTGACAAAAGAAATCAAAGATGATACTCACAGATGAAGAAATATAACATGTCCTTGGACTGGAAGACTCAATATTGTGAAAATGACTATACTACCCAAAGCAATCTACAGATTTAATGCAATCCCTATCAAACTACCAATGGCCTTTTTCACAGAACTAGAACTAAAAATTTTACAATTTGTATGGAAACACAAAAGACCCTGAATAGCCAAACTAATCTTGAGAAAGAAAAATGGAGCTGGAGGGATCAGGCACCCTGACCTCAGACTATACTACAAAGCTACAGTAATCAAGACAGTATGGTACTGGCACAAAAACAGAAATATAGATCAATGGAACAGGATAGAAAGCCCAGAAATAAGCCCACGCACCTCTGGTTACCTGCACCTCTGGTTACCTAATCTTTGACAAAGGAGGCAAGAATATACAATGGAGAAAAGACAGTCTCTTCAATAAGTGGTGCTGGGAAAACTGGATAGCTCCATGTAAAAGAATGAAATTAGGACACTCCTTAACACCATACACAAAAATAAACTCAAAATGGATTAAAAACCTAAATGTAAGACCAGACACGATTAAGCTCTTAAAGGAAAACATAGGCAGAACATTCTTTGACATATATCACAGCAAGATCTTTTTTGACCCACCTCCTACAGTAATGAAAATAAAAACAAAAATAAACAAGTGGGACCTAATGAAACTTAAAAGCTTTTGGACAGCAAAGGAAAACATAAAGAAGACCAAAAGACAAAACTCAGAATGGGAGAAAATATTTGCAAATCATGCAACTGACAAGTGATTAATCTCTAAAATATACAAACAGCTCATGCAGCTCAATATCAAAAAACCAAACAACCCAATCTAGAAATGGGCAGAAGACCTAAATAGACATTTCTCCAAAGAAGTCGTACAGATTGCCAACAAACACATGAAAGAAAGCTCAACATCACTAACCATTAGAGAAATGCAAATCACAACTACAATGAGGTATCACCTCACACCGGTCAGAATGGCCATCATCAAAAAATGTACAAACAATAAATCCTGGAGAGGGTGTGGAGAAAAGGGAAGCCTCTTGCACTGTTGGTGGGAATGTAAATTGATACAACCACTATGGAGAACAGTATGGAGCTTCCTTATAAAACTAAAAATAGAACTACCATATGACCCAGCAATCCCATTCCTGGGCATATACCCTGGGAAAACCATAATACAAAAGGACACTTGCAATGTTCATTGCAGCACTATTTACAATAGCCAGGATGTGGAAGCAACCTAAATGTCCATCAACAGAAGAATGGATAAAGAAGATGTGGTACATATATGCAATAGAATACGATTCAGCCATAAAAAGGAATGAACCTGTGCCATTTGCAGATACATGGATGGAACTAGAGACTGTCATACAGACTGTACTAAGTCAGAAAGAGAAAAACAAATATCATATAATATTGCTTATATGTGGAATCTGAAAAATGATAAACTTATTTGCAAAACAGAAATAGAGACACAGATATAGAGAACAAAGGTATGGATACCAGGCGGGGAAAGAAGGATGGGATGAATTGGGAGACTGGGATTGACATATATACGGTACTATGTATAAAATAGATAACTAATGAGAACCTACTGTATAGCACAGGGAACTCTACTCAATGCTCTGTGGTGACCTAAATGGGGAGGAAATCCAAAAGGAGGGGATATATGTATAGCTGATTCACTTTTCTGCACAGCAGAAACTAACACAACATTGTAAAGCAACTATACACCAATAAAAATTAATTTTAAAAAAAGAACCTGCACATAGTAAGAAACAAAATAAAATAGACTTGGCCACACTGAGAAAATCCAATTACTACCCCACTTTTAAATTTACACTTATACTAAATGTAAACATTTCTATTTAAACAATATTTACAACTTTCAAATGGTGGGCACATCCATTATCTTTCTTTTTCTATCTATATAATAACTCTGTGAAGGAGGTCATGATAAATTCATTACCAGCCATAGCCATATGAAAGTGCTGCCCTGGACATGATGACTAAACAGTCTCCGAATTCAAAGAAAACACTCTGGCCCACGCCTTCTTACATCATCTGCCTTTTGGTTGTTTTCTTCTGCTCATATTGCTGTGACGGGTTCCACTGAATGACTCATACTTCTTTTAAACCTAGGTCTATTTTCAGACATTTGTGTATTTGGAGATACTGTCTTTACCATGATCTCCCCACTCAGCCTAGGCAGGCAAAAGAACCAATCTTGATATCGTTTACACTACATGATTTATCCTCCATCAAAACAAATGACCTCTTCTATTGATATTTCCCTGAAGCTTGTTCCTGTCAGTCTTAGGTCACATTGTCTTGGTTTTGTGAATATACAGCTGGAGGAATAAAATCAAGCCTATGGCAGAGAAGAAGAGGATTCTGATATTTTTTGTACAATGTCATTCTACATTCCTTATTCTCGCAATGGCTTCCCTATAGAATAGAAAAAGTCAAGGCCTATCCTGCCACTCCCTGAGGATCTGAAAATTAAGAGTCAACATCTTTTGAAAAAGTCCTTGTTAAGAGCAATTCCTTTGCCTCACAAACCATAATTTTTTGTTTTTTATTAATTTTTATTGGAATATAGTTGCTTTACAATGTTGTGTTAGTTTCTGCTGTGCAGAAAAGTGAATCAGCTATACATATATACATATATCCCCTCTTTTTTGGATTTCCTCCCCATCTAGGTCACCACAGAGCATTGAGTAGACTCCCTGTGCTATACAGCAGGTTCTCATTAGTTACCTATTTTATACATAGTAGTGTATATATGTCAATCCCAATCTCCCAATTCATCCTACCCTCCTCTCTTTCCCCTTTGGTAACCATAAGTTTGTTCTCTACATCTGTGACTCTATTTCTGCTTTCACAAACCATAATTTCATGCCCCACCTCTCTTCTTGTGCTGAGCTCATCATAGGAAAGCAGAAAGTTGCTTTCAGACTGAATGCAGTTTACCCCATGCCTCTCCCCGACTCATTCCCAAGTTCTGTTGTGAACAGTGTTGCAAAACCAGGATCTGCATTAATTCATTCAGTTACTGGGCATTCAATTAATGTGTGCTAAGTACCTTCTCATTAAAAAGGGCTTTGCTGATTGCTCCAGGAAATACAAAGATGGAGAAAAAAGAGCACACATAGTTGGGGGAAAGTACTGTCAACAAAACCCAGAAGACAATATACTCCACATCTTAAAAAAAATTATTAAAATAAAAGCAAATTTTTAAAGGTCATTAAAATATTTAAATAATTTGCCCCAGTATGCTATTTTTTCTTTTTCATTTATTTCAAGGAAAAATTCAGCAGCAGGGTTAAAAAAAAAAGACTACATTCGTGAAGGTGGTCAAAATACTTCACATTAGGAGATGGTTTCAGTATTTTATGATGAATCTGTTCAGTGTGATATGATTCACCTTTTAAAATGCAGCTGTTAAAATTCTTAAAAATTGATGAATCTAGGTACTATATTTGCAAGTTTTCTGTAAGTTTGAAATTATATCAAAATAAAAAGTTATACTTTTTATGCAGCCATTAGACAGATACACAGCTACCAGAAATAATATATACAGCTACTAGAAATAAAAATTAGTAACACAAGAATGTGCTTATGAAATAACATTGAGCATAATAAAAAGCACAATACAAAGCTATATACTATGATATAACTTGTGAAAAAGAGCTGTACATGTGAAAAGTACTTAAAGGTTAACATATAAAATGAAAATGGTTTGTTTAGGTAACTTTGTTCAAATGTTTTGAATATATTGTTTTATTCTTTTTTTTTTTTTTTTTTTTAAATATTTATTTATTTATTTATGGCTGTGTTGGGTCTTCGTTTCTGTGTGAGGGCTTTCTCCAGTTGTGGCAAGCGGGGGCCACTCTTCATCGCGGCGCGTGGGCCTCTCACTATTGCGGCCTCTCCTGTTGCGGAGCACAGGCTCCAGACGCGCAGGCTCAGTAGCTGTGGCTCACGGGCCCAGCTGCTCCGCGGCATGTGGGATCTTCCCAGACCGGGCTCGAACCCGTGTCCCCTGCACTGGCAGGCAGATTCTCAACCACTGCGCCACCAGGGAAGCCCTGTTTTATTCTTTTTACTAAAAAAAAAAAAGGTCAGAATATCAGTCATGAGACATAGGATCTGATGAAAATATATAGGGGAGAAGGGCAGGGAGGAGCCCATGCATTCCTGTTCCTGTTGTATGGTATGCACATTATATAAAAAATGCATAAGTAATTGAACACTTCTGGAATTGAAGTCTTGGAGTGAATCCATTAGACATTAGCTATCAGTGATTTACAAGATAAAGTCATAGAATTTTAGAGATAAAAATGTCCTCTAAAACCACGTAATTCAGCTTCTCATTTTTCTCAGTAAGTAAATGAGACTCATATAGTGATAAGTGATTTTTTGCTTAGGCTTTGCAACTAACTAGTTGGTGAAAAAGTTGAGACCAAAATTCAAATTTCCTAATTCTGTTACACATTCCAATTATTTAGCATTCATTATTTCTCCCAAAGTAACCTCAGCATAACCTTCCAAATTTATCTCCTGTCCTTCCCAACACAATAAACAGGAATGTCCTTTCTCACTTCCATGCTATTCTACATGGAATATTCGTACTACACTCTGCTGTCCACTCATCCACTAGCAGTATTGAGTTAGAATATTTTTTTAAAAAGGCATAGTGAAAAAGATAAAGTGAATTTTAGTTCCAACTGTTCTGCTTGCTTATCCCACAACTTTGCATATGTAATCAATTACTTCTCTGAATCTCTGTTTCAAGTGCTATGAGAAAAACAGAATTTTATCACAAAGAAGGGAGAATTCAAAGGTAGTACTACCAATTAATATCTGGAAAGTATTTTCTGATAGTCTTTGGCTTGTTGTGGCAAAGAATAAGTTGTATGACAACATGATAATATGGGCGAGTGTCACATCCTTTTTAAATGAAAAACTATGACACTACAGCCTGTGGACTAGTTTCAAGCTTTCACAAAATACCTATCACCTGTTATCATGTGTAATCACAATTTACCAGTATAAATAAAATTTTTATTGATTTGTAAAATTTCCTGTCTATTTCTGATTCCATTCCACAAGTCACATAATTGGTTCAAGTTGATTCCTTCAGACTTGTTTAACAAGTTAGGTTTTAATTGTGTGGGATTTCCTCCTCTGTCTTCAGTTCTTTCATAGATCACATATAACACACAAGAGTCATTCATCTGAGTGGAAATCTCAGAGCAGTTGGACAGGCAGAAAAAAGGACCTCTTTATTACTCAGGATTAAGATGTATAGGTAAGTCCTATTTTTGCCACTGTAGTTCTGAAATTTTGACTATATCATAAAGCATTTGAAAAATGTACAGAAGCTTAAGAAATTTTGGCTGTGCCTAGCAATCTTCTAGTTACTTTTCTCAAAACTTCATTGAAACTCTTAGATATTGTTTAGATAACATGCTTGATATTGTTTAAACAAGGTGCTTGACTGCTTGACTAAATTTTTAACAAAATGAATAAACCTAAAAAGATGGCTTAGCGTTATGAAAACATGTTTGAATAAGGAAGTGTTTTTGTTTTCTCATATTTAACTTTTCAAAAAACTGATGTGTGGCCTTTAAAATGTAATCAGTAAAAAATACCTCTGTTGCTTAAAGTTTTTTAAGGATTCTCTATTTTTACTCCTGTCGCAATATTATTACTAGCTATTAAATATGCAGTGAATCCTGAAGTCCTCTTTAAGAAAGCAAAGACTATATTTGTCTACCTATTATATACTATGATATCATTAATTTCAAGTTCTTGTTGATACTTAAGAAAAAAATAGTATTTGCCTAGGTTTCTTTTCAATTAATAGCTATTTATGATCATACACTTTCACATAGAAAAAGCAACAAATTGTAGCACAATCTAGAGTTAGATGGTACAATCTCAAAATTACATAATTTGACGTGTTTGTGTCTGCATCTATGAGTATATTGTTCATTTTGTTTTCCCATGAACAAAGAAAAGTATGATATTGGTAAGTCATTTTAAAAGAGGAATAAATAAAATATGGACAATCTATTGGCCATGTTAAGTGTAGTTGTGTTTATTTTAAATCTCCTGAACTTTAGAAGACTCAATCAAAATTCAAATAATTTTAATAAAATATACGTACAATTATGTGCATTTGAATATATATAAAATAAAAAATGGATAGCAATCTAATTTTCCAAAAATAAATGATAATTAACAAGTAATAATATAAGAAAATAATAAAAATAAATTATTTCATATTCATAGAAGGGATAGGTTTAATAACACATTAAAATAGGTTAAAATCTATGAAATAATTTATGGTATGTATTCTCATTTTATGTGAAAATAAATCACAAAATTGTATTCACTCATTGATTAACACTTTGTAAAACTATACATGTGAAAAAGTCTATGAGAAATATAAAACACTAATCGTGTTTGTTGTATTATAGTGGTGAGCTTATGAATTATATTTTTCCCATTATTCCTAAACCTCCTATAACAATCTGGTATTGTTTCAGTAAACACAATAGAGTTTGAAATGTATTTTGCTGAAACGTTTTTAATTTTGCAAAGAAATTTCTCTGATTTTTTAAAGAAATGGAATCTCATAAACAGCTAAATGTTATTCAAAGGAAAATAAAGGGAAACATGGAAATAATGGAAATAATGAAAGTGATGTACAATTTCAGAATGCCTTGAATCAATCTAATTTCTAAATTGATCCATCCTTACACTCAATCAGAACCAAACTTTATAATTACAAAGAACTCTTCTTTGCAACTTGGTTTCTATGGATCATACTTTGAAATACTTTATCTCTTAAAAATAAGCTGCATCTACATATAATCAGATTTTCCTTTTTTATTAACCTAAAAATATATAACTCACAATTAGGTTTGTTCATTGGTTGGTTGGTTGGTTGGTTGATTTTATCGGAACAAGATAATCAGAGTCACTGTGCCAAACTGGTAAAATTTTGAAAATAACTTATGGACCTTGTTCATCAATTTGGGGACCCATGACTAGAAAACAATGCCTTCTGTCAACATGAGTAAAGAGTAGAATTTTTAGTGGGAAGAGGAGAGTATACTCAAATGGCTTGCGTAATTTAAAAATAGACAAATTTTTATTTTATTTTATTTATTTATTTTTTGGCCGCGTCTCGAGGCACGTGGGATCTTAGTTCCCTGTCCAGGGATCGAACCCGCGCACCCTGCACTGGAAGCGTGGAGTCTTAACCACTGGACCGCTAGGGAAGTCCCCAATTTTTATTTTGACAGGATACATGCCTGAGTTTAATAGTGTAAGAAATGAATTAAAACATAGTTTCCTACTCTTCTTGAATATTCCCATCAGCATAAAGACACACCTCACTATCTTTAATTTAAAAGAAAAAAACTCAAACTTCACTATTTTCCAGTTCCTCCATATGCTCTGAGGGAGCAGGGTATCCAAATTGGGTAGGGGAAGGGAAATGAAAGTAATATGTTTTTAGGTAATTCTACGTCATTTTTAGGTAATTTTAGGTAAATCTCCAGGTAATTCTGTGATACCTTTTGTTGAGAATGGGGTCTCTTGAATGGTTTGATTACTTTTATGTATAAATTAAACTTCCAGACCTTTTTTAGGTTGTCTACTCCTGGAGGTTGCAAAGATGGTGTGTTTCTTTCTTTACCTATCTGTTCACCCCTCACTGAAGAGGGAAATCCTATTAGAGGACCTGGGCAGCTCTGTTATCGTGATATAATTATTATTCATTTCAAATCCTTAAGTATTTCAGATGTTCTTAGGTCCTCTAAGAGAGTATCTTTTTCACTGGATTACATAAAAAGTATGAGATGAAGTTTGGAAAACAGGATGAAGATTAAAAGCTGGAATTCAGAATGTAGTTTAAGGAAAGATTTAAGGCAAATGAGCATATCTCAGCTCAGGTACAGACAGGTCTTAGCAAGACTCCTCCCACCATAACAAATCTTATTTCCATTTTCTTCCTTTTTGTTTGTGCTCTTGATATGATTAACTGACCAGAGAGACATGCCAAAGCCAATCAAATGCCATGGAAAAAAAAAAGACTGTAACTGTCAAAAATGTATTCCAAATTCTTCCTGTTGTTTCAATTCTGGTTTATGAATTGCTATTTTAATTTTCCAAAACCACGCTTAAAATTGTAAATCAGTAGGCAAAGGACATATTTCTTAGTAGAAATTAGACAAGTGGATATCAACTTACCTTTACAGTCATGGAGCCCAAAATGGTACATTTAAAGCACAAGGTATTGCCCATAAAAGCCTCAAGCCACATGCTAAACCAGCTGCCCATTTGGCCAGACTATTTTTCTAATGTTGGTACAGGCTGGGGAGTGGTGATGGCATTATAATACATGGTGACTGCAATCAGCCCCCTAGAATCATGTATTTTCTAGCAAATTCTCTTATATCCACTGCCAATTTGTCCTCCAGAAGGAACTCAAGTTACTTCCTCAGAAATTTGTTACTTATCTGACTCATGCCACTCCATGCCACCATAGGGGTGGTTACAGTTGACACCCCTAAAATAAGTCATGAGGACAACAATCAGTATCTGTTGTTGTAAGGGAACCTAAAGATACCCAATCCAATTCCTTAAAAGGTATTGCTCCAACTTGAAGGATCTCATTCTCCTGAGCAAAGAAAACTTGCCATAATTTCAGTTTTTCATAGTATTCTTTAAGTCTAAATTTAGCATGTGCTCATGATATATAAAATTAAAGTACCATCCCAAGTCTAAAATCATTCACTGGGTAACTAAGATCATTGAAAATAAAACTGACTTTGGAAAAGTTTACACTGATGAATAACTCAACAAAAAGAAATGGCAGGGCTTCCCTGGTGGCGCAGTGGTTGAGAGTCCGCCTGCCAATGCAGGGGACACGGGTTCATGACCCGGTCCGGGAAGATCCCACATGCCGCGGAGCGGCTGGGCCCGTGAGCCATGGCCACTGAGCCTGTGTGTCCAGAGCCTGTGCTCCGCAATGGGAGAGGCCACAACAGTGAGAGGCCCGCGTATGGCAAAAAAAAAAAAAAAAAAAAGAAATGGCAGATTCAATACAATATTTTCAATATCCATGTGCCAGAAGTATAAACAAATGTATCAATGATTAATAAAAGGATATGTGATCTCAAATTTCAAGTCAGTGGATAAATAAATCCATCGAACATTTTTCTAACCTAGACATTTTTTTATTCTGAATTAAACAAATTAAAACATATAGTTTCCTTCTCTGCTGGAATATTCCTATCAGTATAAAGACATACCATGCTATCTTCAGTTTAAAAAAAAAATTCCTCCCTGATCCACAACTCTTCTCTAGCTATTGCCTCATTTCTCATTTTCTCCCCTTAACAGCAAAACTCTTGTAAAAGTTTCTTTAGACCCACTGCCTCGATTTGTTTTCTTCTCCCATTCACTTTTTTTACTTAAAAATTTTTTTATTATGAAATATATCACACACAAAGGCTTATTTAAAAATGAACCTCTGAGTACTCAGCATTTATTAAGAAAAATAGTATCACTGTAGTTTAGAAGACCCTCTGGGCCCCTCCCCAATTACATCTTGTTCACTAACTGCCCTCCCCCAACACTGCCCTTGTAACTGTTATCTGTCGTGGTATCTAAATTTCCTTGATTATCTTTATGATATATATATATATAATATATGTATATATATATACGTATGTGTGTGTGTGTATATATATATATCTCCCTAAAGAACATAGTGCTTAGTTCTACCTATATTTTAAATTCATTACATGGGATCAAAATTAGGTTTTATAAGATGTATAGTAATAACTTATTCGTGTTCACAGCTATATGATATCCCATTGTAGGAGTATAATATAACCTACATATCCACTGTTTGGGGATCTTACCATTACAAATAACACAGCTCTGAACATTCTTGAATGGGTCCAATGGTACAAATGTGCAAGAGTTTCTCTTGGGTATGCTCCTGCAAATGAATTTTCTGGACCATAGAGTGTATGCATGTTTATCTTTAACCTATTCTCTCTTTTCCCATTACAAACAGATTCTCATCTCCACAGCTCTAAAATTGCTCTTGTCTAGCTCTCCAGTGATCATGCAAAATCCAGTGGTCAGATCTCAGAGTTTATTTTACTTAACAGCTTCACAACAGATCATTCCCTCCTTGAAACACAGTCTTCACAAAGCTTCCAAAACATCATTCTCTCTTGATTTTTCTACTATCCCACTGGTCAAACTTTCTGAGTTTTTGTTACTGGATCCTTCTCATTTTACTGTTGTCCAAATTCTAAGTAATTTGAGGTATAACTTCTTTTCTTCTGTAGCTCTGCTTACTTTCTGTGTGATTCCATCCAGTTCCATGGTTTTTACAAACTTCTCAACTGATTTTTACGCACACAAAAACTTGAGAACTGTTAGCTTAGATGGTAATTGAAGTTGACTGAATGAGATCAACTAGAGAGAAAAGTGAACACCCAAAGACAGAGCATGGAGCAACACTAGACTCTTAAGGTTGAATAGAGGAGAAGTAACCAGCAAAAGACATTTAAAATAAGAGTCAAAAGGATAAAGAGAGTGTGGAATCATGGAAATTAACAGAAAGAGAGTGTTTCAATAAAAAGGAATGGTCAAGGGTGTGAAATCCTGCTAATAGGCTATATCTTATCTTCCCTCAGAAAGTCATGAGTGCCTTAAGCAAGGACAATTGGCCATTGTTTTAAAGTCCCCAGTGTCTAGCAGAATGGCATAGTAAGTATTCAATATCTATTGATTTTTCCACCACTCATTCAATAAACACTGTGTTAATACAGTGCCCACCATGTCCTGGGTTGAAAAATAAATAAATAAGACTTCAGAAAAAAACCACAGATTAAGAAAATGAAGAGGCATCTCTGTACCACCACCTAATCTCTCTTTAGATCAGTCAATTCATCTGGATAATGGTTAAGATGGAGTGGATATTCCTGAAGTTCCCTTCCACTGCTAACATTCTGTGATTCTGAAGAATGTTACTACTCTTACAAAATGCCAGCATTTTGTATCTGGCAGCATTTTTACTAAGTTCTGAGGAATATATTTTATTATGTAGGCTTCAAAAATACTAGTTTCATAGACCTTGGAACTCTGCTAATTTCATTAATCATCCTGGGAAAATGATACTGAGAATCTCAATTCTTTACCCTGCTTCTTTAGAAAATCTGGGCAAGAAGCCACTAGGATTAAGTTCAGATGGGTTTGAGTACAAGATGTTTTAAAAAATATATTGATACAACTAAACGTTACTCAAGAGCATTGGAAACAACTAATCTTGGGTTTGGTCCATGATTCATTAGAAGCTACTTTTTTTCTATGAGAACAATCATCATTTACTGGATATAGTTAAATAGACCTAACCATGATAAATACATATGGGGTTCTGGTTTCAGTCTCCACTTCTTCCAAGTTACTGGTAATAACCCTTAACTAGTAGCTCTGAGAGAACAGTTCAAGTAAATTTCTAGATTCTCTGTTCTATCATTCCTACTAACTTATTTCATCTAGTTTGTGCTGAAATGTCTTTCTTGCTTTAAACCCTTAACTAATACATTTTTACTTAACTTGTACATTTCTTTTTTCTTTCTTCAACCCATTTTTCATTGTACCTCCTTTCTTGCCTCCCTGCCCCACCTGCCCCAAGTAAACAATGTTAAAAATCTGGTATATATCTCTCTATACAAATTAAACAGGATTGTCTCCTTGGTAATGGTTAGAATTTTTTAATATTTGGGTCTATATATAACAATCAAGTCAAATATTAGAAGATGAACACATGTGGGGCAAAAAATGCTGCCTTGTGCTTCTCCAGAGTGTGATGTACCAAATTTCTCACCTCATTGGGACACACTTTGTAGAAACAATAAAACAGGGAATATCCTGATACTTTCAATTTAGTACTACAAATCAGGTCACAATGAGCTAGGAGTAAGGGCCCCCAAATACTTCACCCATTTATTTTCTATAGAAAGCAAATATGTATCTAGTTTTATTTTGACAAAGCAGTAAGTTAAGGTTTTGGACATTTCATAATGATCTTATAGCAGAAAAGGATTGTCTCTGTACTTGGACTTTAGGAAACAGAGAAGAAACTAGGATGTCTTCAGTAGAAATCACTCTGTTCTGTCTTGGAGCTACTCTGATCTAAATGTATCCAAAACCCTTGTTACACAAAGTGTGGTACTGGGACCAATAGCATCAGCATCACCTGGGAGCTTGTTGGAAATGCAGAATCTTGGGCCCAACCCCAGATTCACTAAGTTTAAGTTCACATAATAGGCAATTGATACATTAAAATATAAGAAGTACTAAACAAAACAACTTCAACTAAACTAAACAGCTACAAGGTAGTCTCCCAAGTATTCAAAATGGAAAGAGAGGTACAGCAAGAAGTATCTTTGTGTGTTTAAATATGAATGAGCATGCCCTCTAACCTGGGTGTGCAATACATTTCCCATTCCTCTCCTGCAGAAACACTTTAGTGCCTTGGGCAAGTCACAACTCACAGAGGAGCATTTTCCTAACTGAGTTCCAGGAACACTGTGCTCCTCAAAATGTTAGGTATTTTGGAAATAAATATTTCTGAGCTCAAATAAGTTTGGGAGACACTGCTATCTAGACAGGTCAGGCCGCTTAAGAAAGGAAGAAATTGGGGAATTGGGAATTCCCCAGGAGAATTGCGGAATGCACAGAAAATGAATGGCTTTTTTGTCATTTAGCAGCTGAAATTTAAATATGTTTTTCTCTAGGACTTCTTAGTTCTTTTTTTCCACCCTGACAAGTAACAGTAATATGTGTGACATACCCCCCTGATCTAACCAGGCTTATAAGCAATTCTTAATGCACTCCTTGTAACTTCACTCAAAAAAAAAAAAAAAAGAAGAAAGAAAATACAAATGAGTGAGAGGAATGTTATGCTAGAATTATCTGCTCTAAATTGTGTAAGAAGTAAATCATTTCAAAACTCTAATGCTTTTAACTATTATTTGTAACAAGTTGTTTGCTATTGTTGTTGTTATTAACAATAACACACCACTGTATTCCAATACCTAGATGAGAATTGCTTTCAAGGAAATGGCACTGAAACTTGAACTGAATGGGTTATTGAGTCCTTTTCTGTCTCTGTGAGTTCAAGTCCACCCACTGTCAATTACTCTTTGAAAGTTTGGTAATTTTGTTATTGCAGTAAGTTAAGAATCATTAAAAGATAAACAATTTTAACAGCTTTATTGAAATGTAACTATGTATCATAAAGTTCACCTGTTTTAAGTGTACAGTTCAGTGGTTTCTAGTATATTTACAGATTTGTACATCACCAAAACCTAATTTCAGAACATTTTCATCATCCCAATAGATACATTTAATTTTAAAAATTAATTTCAAATACACATTTTTAAAAGAGCATTTTGACAATAAACTATCACATGCTTATAGTGTCAAGAATATGTCTTTGGGGCTTCCCTGGTGGCGCAGTGGTTGAGAGTCCGCCTGCCGGTGCAGGGGACACGGGTTTGTGCCCCGGTCTGGGAAGATCCCACATGCCGCGGAGCAGCTGGGCCTGTGAGCCATGGCCACTGAGCCTGCGCGTCCGCAGCCAGTGCTCCACAGCGGGAGAGGCCACAACAGTGAGAGGCCCGCGTACCGCAAAAAAGAATATGTCTTTGTAATTTGCAAAAAGACGGCAAAATAATGTTGGTGCCGATAAAGGTTAAATACTATCTTTAGTTTAAAATTTTTTTTTAAAGAAAAGAGGAAGAAAATCTCTTTAGTTTTTGAAAAAAACTAAACAAAAAAATTTAGTTTTTGAAAACTAAATCTATATAGGAAAAATATACTATTTGGAGGAAAACAGACAAGGAAGCAAATCTTCAACTAAATAGTTATTTCTTGCTCTGAAACTAGTCTGGGCTCAATGGTTCTGTCAACAGCTAGCTACACTTTCTAGAACTCAGGTGGAAAACTAACATAGAAAAGCAGTGCCCTCTAGAACAGCGGTCCCCAACCTTTTTTGCACCAGGGACTGGTTTTGTGGAAGACAATTTTTCCTTGAACAGTGTGGAGGAGAGGGGAAGGTTCAGGTGGTAATGCGAGCAATGGGGAGCGGCAGATGAAGCTTCGCTTGCTCACCTCCTGCTGTGTGGCCCAGTTCCCAACAGGCCTCAGACCGGTAATGGTCCGCAACCGAGAGGTTGGGGACCCCTGTTCTAGAGTACATGCTAAGCTCTCCCTAATATTAATCAGCAAGGAGATAGGTAACCTCTGTCGGGACTTTCTCTGTTACAGTTGTTGGTATTGAAACACCAGGTACACGTTTTTTGACAGTGGTAGAGTCAAGAGAGCGTTGCTCCCATGACTTTGTGGACTTGGTGATTCCTAGAAAAATAGTCTTAAAATATCAGCATTGTCAAGTTCCAGAAGTATTTCAACTGTTCTGTAGTTTTCAGATCACCTACGCAGGTTCACCTTTGCAGACAGTGACACCGTGTACCATAGTGCCACTGTGCCTATTTGGACATGGAAACGCCTCCATAATCTCAGTTACAGAATCAGAACCCACCTTTAGGCAGCTATATAGTTCCAGCAAAGTTGGCCTTCCTTATAAAAGCAAGTGTATATTAAGTTTAGCAGAGCAGTAACCAGAATATGCCTTTAAGTCTTTAACTGACTCTATGTCAGTTAGGAGTCTTCAAATATCCTCTATTAATAATTATTCAAGGCTAACACTTTTATTGAATTTGGAGGTATATACTGAGTAAATGAAACCTGGCAAGCTTTACTGATCTATGTCCAGCAGCATTCCTCAAACCCTCCTCAGCAGTACATTCCATTCTCTAAACCAGATCATCTGCTTGAGGAAAATGAGCATGAGTGTGACAATTCAGATATACCATCTCCTGCCTTAGAATAAAATAAGATAAATATCAAAGAAAGATCAGAAACAAGTATCTGGAAATGCTTACTTTAAAACAATGGGTGCAAGGCTGTATTAGGGCTGTGATTTGAAAAGGAAGAACTTTGATTTTCTTTGGATAAGTCTTCCACAGTCAAGAATCTCTTCCCCTGAAAAGGCCTATGAAATCAGCCTGACTCATGAACAAAGATTCTTGTTTTTGGATGTCACATTCCTTTACAGTCTTTTCAATATCAGAATTAATTCCTGCTTCTAGTAAATGCCTTTCTTGGAACAGTTCTTGAATATGTTGAATATACAGAAACCAGAGTAATGGGACCAGTCTTCTTAAAATAAATACATTACTCATGAGAAGGAAGGAGGGAAGGAGGGAAGGAAGGGAAAATCCCCACCCTCCTGGAGCTTCTAAATCAATGAGGGGAGACAGATAACAAACTAAATAAGTAATATGGTATATCAGAAGGCTCTAAGTGCTCTTCAAAATAATAAGGCAGGAAAAGAGGGTAGAGAGTACTAGGGGAGGAGGAGCAATTTTAAGTAGGGAAGCCTCACTGAGAAGGTGTCAATTTAGCAAAGACTTGAAGGAGGGAAGGGAGGGAGGGAGCCCTGGGGAAACCTAAGAAAAGTGTTCCAAGGAGAGGGAACAGCAAGCACAAAATCCTTGAGACGGAGAGTGCCAGGATGTTTGGAGCACAACACGGAGGTAGAAAGAAGTAAGAGATAAGGTCAAAAATATAAAGAAACATGGAATCACATTAGAAATACATGGAAGTAGCATCACCATGTAGCACCAAGAAATTGAGACAAAATATTACAAGATAAATATCCAAGGTTATCTTGGATATCTGATAAACATTTTAGCATCAGCATTCTTAATCTTGAAGATATAAGAAAGTATTAAAATATACAAAAACAATATTGCCCACACAAGAAAAGCACATAGCATTCAGCATGAAGCCCTTACTGGGGTGATCAATGTGCCACCTTGGTGGTATAGCTTGTGCCAAGACCATTTTGTTTAATTAGATGCTCCAATTCCTTACTCTTTATGGGGTGAGGGGGCCAGCTCTGTACTACAAAAGGAACACACCAGAAAAATAGCAAATAAGAACAAAAGCTCAACCTATAGCTCTGAACTGGTTGGGAAAATCTATCTGCGATGAAACCTTTGACCTTGGTCTCATTATATCATGCCATAAGTACACAAAATAATCCGCTACTGAAGGACAATTCCAACTCCATTAAACCATCAATCAACTGTTTAAATAACCATACACCCAAGCACCCAGCATGAGTAGTCATTTATGTTGTTTCATTCATTTGACTATTCATGCCTCTTTAAAGTGTAGACTAGCTAGGACTTCCCTGGCAGTCCAGTGGTTAAGACTCCATGATTCCATTGCAGGGGGTGTGGGTTCGATACCTGGTTGGGGAACTAAGATCCCATATGCCATGCAGCACAGCCAAAAAAAAAAATCTAAATATATAAAGTGTAGGCTAGTTAAAGAAGTACAGACAAAATTTTGTATTTCTTTCTTTTCTATTTGTAAGCCACAATAAAAGTTCATTTTCACTGGGTCATGGTTCATTGCATTTTTAGTCTCATATGTAAAAATTATTTCACTTTGGACAATGGTGTAATTATATGTGTTTAGTAGATATTAATTGATGGCCACCTAAATTATACACACATACTGATTTTCATAATGCCAAGTGCTTTCACTTATTAATGGATACCTAAGGCTGTAGTAATGGGAAGTTCTTTATGAAATCAAATTCGTGTGTGTCTGCATATCTGCCTAGACATTTACATTGTATTTTTTTAATCCAAATTTAGTGAAATGAGTTGGTTTCACACTTTCTTTTTCAGAGCTTTAAATTACTCTCTCTCAGATAATGGCTTCAGAAAGGATACCTCCAGTCCCAAGATCTTTTCTTAGGTTAGACGTACCTTTCCAGCTAACTGCTGGGAAATATCATACAAGTACTGCTAGTTACTAAAATTAAATATTATTAAAATACCTGAAAAAGCTCAAATTGTCTATTCATATAACTAGTATAACTAATTCCTAAGTTACTGAGGCTGAGCCTTCAGCCTCATCTTGCTCCTCTTGCCTCTGGCACTGAATTCTCTATCAGGGACTGATCCTGGTTTTCCATCTTCCATATTTCCCTCCATCCCTCCCACAGTCTCTGCAAGGCCCTAGGCCCATCCTATCCCGTTCACAGACTAATAAGTTAGTCTCCCCAGTAAGACCTCCTGCCTCCCAACTCCCTCCCATTGTGGCCCAATCAGGCCACCAGATTAGCCTTTCTACAACACTACTGTTTTTCTGTAACTACTCATTTCAAAAACCTCAGTGACGTCCTAAAGCAAGCAAAGACTCCAAATCCATCACACTTAGTGTCTTCTATAATCTTGACTGACTTAGTTTTCCAGATTATTTTTCCATTTACTAATCTATAAGTACAATACAGGGCCAATTACTATTCCCCAAGCACACTTTGCACTTTCTCTTTTGTTCTTGTTTCTTCATCTACTCAGAAGTCCTGCCCATCTTGCAAAGTATAGCTCACATGCCACATCTTCCATGAAGACTGGAATCAATTTATATTTCCTTTAACCAAAAGTTACTTCTCTGACCTCTCAATTTCTATAGCATTTGGAGGGCTTATGTGCTACTTTTTACCTATCACTCTAAAGTTATTTAAGGAATTTTATTTATTTTTACATGTCTGGCAAAATTACAGGCATGTAAAACCAATAAATCTTTCTGAATAAACGAATAAGAAGAGTAGAAATATATAAGAAGAGTAGAAAACTAATATTAAATTTCTTCTACTACAAAAAGGACTTCAGTAGAGGCAGCTGTGGACATGTTCCTTTCCTTTGGTCTAAGGTATATATATAATAACACCCAGGTGTCAGTTGGAGGAAATTGGAGCTCATGAAAAACATTACAACTAAAGATATAAATTAGAAGTCATCTCTGAAAAAGAATGTGTATAAAGTAAGCTTGAAAAAAGTGGAGATAGAGTAGAATAGGTAAATAGGTAAAACTGAATATTTTAAATGAAATATATTTTCTTCTCTTGATAGTATAAATTAAATATGAACAGAGGGTAATAAATCAGATTAAATTGATTAATGAAAACAATTTCTTCTTATTCCAAAGGTGCCTTGTGCTTCTTTAGCACTTTATAGTTTATATAGCATGCATATTATCTGCTTTAATTCTCACAAAATACTGTGCGGTGGATATTGTTATCACCATGGTACATCTGGGGCAACTGAGACTCCACCATGTTAGAAGGACTCATTCAAGATCACTCAACAGTTACTGGAATAACAATCTTCTGTTCTTGAGATCTTTCTAGTATACTTCAGTTGTCCCTATAATAATGCCTTATATTCTGAAAAACTTTTTCAGAATTTTACAAATAATTGTCACATACATTTTATTTTTTTCTCTTTGGTTAGGGAAGGTATTGTTTTGTTTTTTTTTTTAACATCTTTATTGGGGTATAATTGCTTTACAATGGTGTGTTAGTTTCTGCTTTATAACAAAGTGAATCAGCTATACATATACATATGCTCCCATGTGTCTTCCCTCTTGCGTCTCCCTCCCTCCCACTCTCCCCCTCCCACCCCTCCAGGCTGTCCCAAAGCCCCGAGCTAATATCCCTGTGCCTTGCGGCTGCGGGAAGGTATTGTTTTATCAATTTTTAAAATAAGACAGCTGGAGTTTGAAAAAATTATGATTTACATGAGACCTTATAGCTTAGATTTGACAGAGAGAGAACCTGAATCCACACCTCCTAACTCCAGTTCTCTTTCTACATCTCCTTATAAGTCTTTTACAATGCAGGAATTAAACACTATGCTCAGAAGTTTAAAGTCAATGAAAGGAATCTTTTATATCTCAGGTCTTTCATTTCAAAAACATGACTGATATTAGAATGAAGGAAATCTCAAAAAGAAATAATTTTTAATTTCCTTACTTATTGCAGAAATGTAAAGTGAACATTATTAACAAAGAATGTATTACAAAACTGGAACTATTTTTCAATGTAGCTGGGTCCAAGTAAATTAAAACTTGATATACTATGCTGAAGTATAATCTATAATTTTTCCCTTCTCCAATAATTGTTTAATGCAGCCCAAGATCTATCCTCAAACAGTAGAACTCAGTGAATCTTTTTAATCAAGTAACAATTGCTGTAAAACATCTTAAAATACATTTCAATGATATAATAATAATAAACTGGAGAAAGAATGTCCATGGGAGTTCTGGGCTTTTGAATATGAGCTGCCCATTTTCCTTGCTTGGCCCTGAAATAAACCTTTTTCTGCTCCAAAAAAAAAGAATGTCCATGAACTTCCAGTATATGAAAAATTGACTCCTTCAAGTTTAGAACCAATTAGACAAAGTATGAATAGAGCATCATAGGGAAGGAATTAATTTTTCCCCCAGCAATAAGGATGGATTTGTCTTATTATGGCCACACTCTCTCATGGGGTTGAATCTGTGGCCTGGATCTGTTAAAAAGAGCCTGAGTTCCAGGATACAGCCTGAGTCCTAAGAAAGAAAGAACTTAACTAGCCTGTGAAGCTACTGAGCCCACACTCTTGGCTTCATTGGCAGCAGGTTCTCCTGAACCACCATCAACTCTCCAACTCAACTACTACATACATGCAAACATAGGCACATGCTTACATAATACCTATTAGTCATTTGTCCATATCAATTTGCAAACTTTATGAGAAAAAAATGAATCCTAGATTGGCTTTTCCCACTAGCAGCAGATTTCAAAGCTTTGACACATCATTTCAGGTCTGTTGTACACACCTGTGCAGTTTGTGCAATGCACAGAAATGCTGGTTCAGAGAGAGACTGGAAGCCTAGATGGTGCCTATGCTCCCTGACAAGCTGTCTACCCCAGAGTAGAGCTGCATGCAGACCAAGAAACACCACTGTCTCTGTTTCCCAGAGAAGTTGTCTTTTCTTAACTCTCAAAAAAGCATTGTATAGGCTTGCTCAGGTCCCTTACCACTTGCCCAGTCTCTGTAGCCTCAACTGGTATAAAGTGCTGTATATCCTCAAGGAACATAAACTTATTTAAATGTTACCCAAGATAAAGTTAAGTTGGAAGGTAAACCATTGAATTAAAAGAAAGTAATGTAGTGCATTCCAAAGGTACATGCACATAAAATGTTGTGGATTTGTGATTCAAGGATAGGAATCTTATCTTCCATATGAACCGAGAGTTTTCAGAATGCATCATGTTTTAATAAAACAAACATATTCAAGAAGTCTTAAAACTATGGCACTTACTCTACCATCATCCAGTTGTGCAATCCTGAATAATACCATCATCCAGTTGTGCAATCCTGAATAATCCTGTCTCTCTTTTCTTTCGGAGCACACCTAAGGTTATCAAGAACAACCAAAAAAAAAAGTTAATAAATAAATAAATAAAAGTGTTGGACTAGATCAGTGATTTGCTGGAAATAGGAAGGTGTCCTTTTCCCACAACTCAAAATCAAACAGAGAAGCTACTCCATTTTCATCTGTTTTAATCATTAAGCTTCCAAGCCTTTCAAGACCTTGTCTGAACAAAGTATTTCTCAACTTAAAACATTAAATCATTGAATTAGATAGTCTCTATTGCCTGCCTCGTGACACCATCCAAAGTTAATGAAAGGGACTAAAATAGAGTAAATTCCTCTACTTTGGAACCATTTCTCATATTCTTCATAACTCCAACATAAAATGTAAAAACACACACTCAAATATATGTGTTTGTATATCCTGTAATACAAGGGCTATAGAAATATTTTTGAACTTTCCATTTCTTAGTATCAACAATAAGGTAGTAAGTGTGACAGAAATTAATAACAACAACGTGATGATTAACAGAAAACTTCCTCCCATCTGAAGTGGCCATTTGTAGTTTGAGCTTGACAGACCTGTATTTGCATTCCAGCTCTCTTACTAGCTGAGTAAGCTTCTGTTTCTTACCTATAAATAAGGGTTTTTAATAGGGATTAAATTAAATGAGGTAGAAAAGTTCAGCCAGTACATGGTAAGCACTCAATAGATGGCAGAGATTATTCTCTGATCTGTATTTTTGTCAGTATTTAAAATAAGAATGCACAGCATACAATCTTACATAAAGTCCCTCCAAACTATAGTAAAATTATTTTTTAAAACCCCCTTTGCAGAGTCATTCATAAATTTTTCCATAGCAATGCCTGATGTGGACTCTGTAATGGGTATTATGTAGGAATGGGGCATATCCTGGCAGACAAGATGCATCGCTACCTTTCATGAGTTACAGCCCAGATTATGGATGCACATGAGGGGATAAGGGACTGCAACAGAGAAATTCATTGAGCATTATGAGATCAGATGAGGAGAAAAAGGTATCTACCTGGAGGGAAATGAAAGACGTTTAAATTATTTTAAGGATAAAATGAGAATTAACCAGGTATGACATTTACCACACAAAAGACATCACATACAGAAGGGGCTGCAACATTTGATCTGGCTGGGGTCAAGTGGGCAGGTGAGGATGTGGCAGACGATGAAGCTGCAGGGGGGATATGATTGGCCTTAAATGCCATGGAAGATTTGAATGCCATCTGAGGATTTTCATGAGCTATAGAAAAATTTCAAATGAGGTATTATTGGAAGGGGAGGATGTCGGACCCTAAAATCTACATTTTTTAAATCCTTTGAAGGATTTTAAAGTGTTGATTGGAAAGAGGCAAAAATCTTGAATTCATTGGAAAGAGGCAAAAATCTTGAATTCGATCTGGATTTCTCTTTTTCCCACATCTCATAAGTGAATCATCAGCAAATCCTCTAGGGTCTAAATTCGAAATATATCCACACTCTGACTACTTCTTACCACCTCCACTGCTACCATCCTTGTCTAAACTACCATCGTCTCTCACTTCAATTATTTAATGACCTCCTAAGTGGTCTCCCACACCATCCAGGCCCACTATTCCCCGCAAAGTACCCAGAGTGATCCTATTGAAGAAATAGATCTGAGGTCAGTCTTTGCTCAAAACCCTCAAAGACTTTGTCTCACTGAGAATAAAGACCAAAGTCCTTACTTTCAAAGCCTTAAGTGATCTTCCCCAAACCATTGACTCCCTGATCATTATCTTTCTGACCTTATTTTCCTCCAGTATCCACCACCCCTAACTTTCTGACTCCACTCCAGTTCAGCTGTCTCTCTTGCTGGTCCTCAAATTTACCACGTGAGCTCCTTGCTCAGGGCCTTCAAACTGCTGTTTATCCACCTAGATAATTCTCCCCCTGGTATATTCATGGCTTGCTCACTCACCTCCTTCTGATCTTTACTCAAATGTCAACTCCTCAGCAAAGCCTTTCCTGGCCACTCTATCTAAATTTTCAGCATCCTGTACTTATACTTCTTCCTACTCCTTTGCTTCTTTTTCTTTTCCTTTCTTTATTTATCCTACTCATTTCTCTCCCCCCATTATTAGGAGTGCTATGATTCTTTTCACTGTATTCACAGAAATTAAATTTTTCCTAGAACATTGCAGGCACTCACCAAATGTCTCTTGATAATGAAAGAAGGGAGAACATTTAAGAGGTATTTCACATAATACAAAATAACAGCAGCCAGAATTAAGAAAGAGATAGAGGTGATGGACAGAAAGATTTAGGCAGTAGGTATAAGCACCAATGACCTCTCGAATGTGGGAACTTACCAAGAGGGAGCAGGTACAGCTAACTCCTGGATCTTTAACGGTACCAGATAGATGGTAGTGACATTCACCAATATTAGAAATAGTGGGACATGAGTGCAGGCTGGAGAAAAAGCAAGTTCAGTTTTGAACTGAACTGTTATATTTAAGGATGTTCTAAAACATCCATAAGATGTCCAATGCATAATTGAAAATAATGATGTAGAGCTCAAAGACAGAAGTCTGGGTTGAAGATCTATCTTAGAAAATATTACCTTATTATATGTCTGCTGAAACCAGGGCATAGGATGGGATCATTGAGGAAGAATACACATCAGGAGAAGACAACTGTGGACCAAATCTTTGTTACTATCATACCTGAAATCTTATTTAAATGGACACAAAATTGTCTAAAAGTCCTCTACGGACATACTATGTATATCTGAATTTGCAATTACCCTGTCACTGTTTTCCTCTATTCTTACAAATAATGAAAAGTTATTGCCAAGTGACTCTATTAATCCACAACCATATATTGTTTCTAACTATGTGTCAATGGCAGAAGTTAACTAGTATTCCTACATAAATCTGATATATTAATGTAAGGTGTAATTTCAAATTAAAATTAAATCAACAATTATTTTATTGCACATTTACTATGTGTAAGAACAAAATCCTAGCACTCAATTTAATAAGCACTCAATAGATGTTGATTCCCTTTGCTTCCTCCAAGTGATGTCACAAGAGATAGGAGTCCCAAAATTTTTTCCATCTCTATGGTGTGAGGGAGGAAGTCTACATCAGAGGAAGTCCATGTTCTTTTATTCTAACCACCCTGGTTTCCATTTCCAGCTCTGTCATTCCTGAGTTATTTACTTTCTGAACCTCAGTTTTCCTATATTCCAAATAGGGATAATACCCATCTTACAAGACTAATATGAAGATAGGCAATAAGCATGTATAAAGTCTGACACTTAGGTTCTCATAATAAGAGCACAGAATAAGTTTTCTAAATTCATGTAATTTTCCAAGTCAATGAGAGAGAGAAAGAAGGAGGTGGAAGCTGGTTAAATATTTCACAACTGCATATTTGTTTTGCTGTTTAAACACAACCACTAAAAATTTTACTAATCAGGATCATGCTTTAAAAGCAAAGTATTTGCTTGAAGATTTCCACTGAATATGAGTCAAAATTCAGACAGTGTTAACAAATATATTTTCTCTAATAGTTTGCAGAGCAAATATTGTATACAATTCAGTGTGTGTTGGCATAAGCTTTATAATCAGCCACATAAAGAGGTTCAATGACAAGCTGCACTGCTAACAAGAGAGCAGATATTTCTTCAGCAGTTTCTACAAGGTGGAACAACCTATTCTTATGTAATTAATTATGGCTTGTGAGATTAAGGTAATTTGAGCTCCACACCCTTTGTTTATTGAGTCACACGTCTCATGGTGCTTTTTAGCCATTGGGTTTAATATGTTTTCCATGAACTGAAGCAAGGTTGGTTCTAAAGCCATTCCCATGGGAGGCTCATCCAAGCTAAAGCATATGCTGACTCCAGCCTATGGTTTTTGCTTTTTGGTATTTTGGCTTCCAACTTAAGCCTTGTTTTTTAGTAACTTCTCATTCTACACTCATAGATCTTGATACTTCTATTCACCTCTGGAAATACAATCAGTCCCTTGTTTTGGGGTTTTTTTTTAAACATCTTTATTGGAGTATAATTGCTTTACAATGGTGTGTTAGTTTCTGCTTTATAACAAAGTGAATCAGCTATACATATACATATATCCCCATATCTCCTTCCTCTTGGGTCTCCCTCTCACCCTCCCTCTCCCATCCCTCTAGGTGGTCACAAAGCACCGAGCTGATCTCCCTGTGCTATGCAGCTGCTTGCCACTAGCTATCTGTTTTACATTTGGTAGTATATATTAGTCCATGCCACTCTTTCACTTCGTCCCAGCCTACCCTTCCCCCCACCCCATGTCCTCAAGTCCATTCTCTACATCTGCATCTTTATTCCTGTACTGCCCCTAGGTTCTTCAGAACCACTTTATTTTTATTTTATTTTAGATTCCATATATATATGTTAGCATACGGTATTTGTTTTTCTCTTTCTGACTTACTTCACTCTGTCACCTTATTTTTGATAAAGGAGGCAAGAATATACAATGAAGAAAAGAAAGCCTCTTCAATAAGTGGTGCTGGGAAAACTGGACAGCTACATATAAAAGAATGAAATTAGAACACCCCCTAACACCATACACAAAAGTAAACTCAAAATGGATTAAAGACCTAAATTAAGACCAGACATTATAAAACTCTTAGAGGAAAACACAGACAGAACACTCTATGACATAAAACACAGCAAGATCCTTTTTGAACCACCTCCTAGAGAAATGGAAATAAAAACAAAAATAAACAAATGGGACCTAATGAAACTTAAAAACTTTTGCACAGCAAAGGAAAACATAAACAAGACGAAAAGACAACCCTCAGAATGGGAGAAAATATTTGCAAATGAAGCAACTGACAAAGGATTAATGTCCAAAATTTACAAGCAGCTCATGCAGCTCAATATCAAAAAAACAAACAACCCAATCTAGAAATGGGCAGAAAATCTAAATAGACATTTCTCCAAAGAAGATATACAGATAGTCAACAAACACATGAAAGAATGCTCAGTATCACTAATCATTAGAGAAATGAAAATCAAAACTACAATGAGGTATCACCTCACACCAGTCAGAATGGCAACAAATCTACAAACAGTAAATGCTGGAGAGAGTGTGGAGAAAAGGGAACCCTCTTGCACTGTTGGTGGGAATGTAAATTGATACAGTCCCTTGTTGTTGCCGTAGGGGGTCAATCAGTATGAAACTTATTTGGGTTGGCTTGCTTCCAGCTCTTCTTTTGACTCTCCCCTGCTGAGTACCCACTGATATTTAGTGAACTTACAAATGCCAAACACTGTGCAACTGTGACCACATGTCATTGGCACAACAAACCCAGTAGGAAACAGAAGGGTAAACTGAGGCTCAAAAAGTCAGCAAATGTCAATGGGCCAATTTTATCCTACTAGAAAATTACTACAGTTAGCCATTCCCAAAAGTTGGACTCTGGACCAGTGTCGCTGAAAGTCAGTTTTGATTAGCATAGCAAAATGAACAAATAACAGCAATGTAGTAAAAAGACATCATTAAGCTAGAGCTAAATTATTCATCTAATTTGTTATTATGAGATTATGTCCTTCCTACTTTTATCAATTTAAATGCCCTTTTATTAAAAAATAATATTTGAGCGTGGTCAATTTTTGTAATGTTTAATGTGTTTATTCAACAAAATTGGAAGTTGGCAAGTCTATGTCCACCTCCAATAATCTTCTGAAATGATACTGGTCCCATAGCCATAGCGTACAATGTGCAGGTGGTACAATGTAAAATACCAGGAGATGCCTTTTCATCAGTATGTGAGTTGGGTAGAGCCCAAACAATATCAGGCAACCCTGCTGTGAAAACTAAAGTCTGGGAATCACTGACTCTCAGAGCATTCCCTTCCCACTTATACCAGAATGTTAGCAAAACAAATAGAAAAAATGGAAATCTGACTATATTCTAGATAAATGTAAGTGCTTTTCAGTTCTGTTAAGGCTTTTAAATCTAAAACACACCCAGGAGTTAACACATACAACAAATATTTATAAATATCATAAATCTATGGACCACCTATATATGCCAGGTATCCTACAAACTGTCAGAAACATACGCATGAATACCATCTTTATCCTCAAGGTTCTCACAGTCTAGTGGATAACCTACTTAATAGAAATATATACTTTATACACTTAATATAACCTCACTGATTTTCAAATTAGCCTTGTGAGGCAAGTATTATTCCCATTTTTTCAGATGAAGAAAATCTCAGATAAATGACAATATGATCTCCAAGCAAACAAGGGATAAAACAGGAATTCACATTAAGCTCTTCTGGTGACCTCTCCAGTGTGAGTGTGTGTGTGATAGGGAGAGAGGCCATGAGAAGTACTTGGATTATATGCCTAATATAATACCAGATACTGTTAGTACAAATCTACTGGCTTACACTGCTGTTGATGATTTCATGGGTGAAAAAAATTACACAAATCCTCTGCTGCTGGTACAGTTCTAATTAATTACAGGTGCTTATTACTCTTCTGGATCTCAGCTCTCAGCCTCTAGACATATCCCCATTTTAATAACCCGGAGAATATTACAGTGAGAAATGCTACTGTCTGACTCCCTCCACCCCTCTCCCCACCCAAAATGATCTCTCTTCAGCACATCCCTGAGGATGGTGCCCAGGTAAGGGAGCTTACTACAGTAGTGTCCAACATAGGGTCTTAGAAGGAGTTGTAGTAAAACAGAAATAGTTGTTATTCTTGAGAACTTCATCAACTGGCAGAAGAAGGAAAAGCAATTGCAAACCTGAGGTCAGATTTCCTTATTCTTCTATCAAACTATCTAAATGTCAACATTTTAATGCTGAAAAGAAAATTGAAAGAAAAACCATTTAGGAGAGTGTTGTTCAGTTAGATTTCATTTCCAGAACTATATTCCTATCAAGAAACAATCGGTTTTCTATAATAGAGCCATGTGCAAGCTAAGAGACTTCAGAAGGCAGAAAATGATCATGAGAGCTGAAATGATTGCTTCTCTGAGTGAAATGAGTGGCCTTTGATCTTTTCTCTTGTTCTAAGGCCATCATGGGTGCGATCGGCCTCAAGATCTATGAATCCATACATAGTATGTTTTGTTGTCATCGCAGTTGTGGCAATCCTGGCAGTGACCACAGGTTTACTTGTCTACTTTTTAGCTTTGGGTAAGTACCAGAAGACTGGATATACCACTCTTCAGATGAATTAACTAGATATACTTTCAGATTAAAAGTTGGGCATTCTCACTTTTATTGCCACTTCTATTTCTTAATACAACATAATTATATATTTATTCATATACCCCTGAATATATGTTCATGTCTATATTTTCTCTAATTCAGTAGTTTTTCTCTTCTTTTTCTTTTGGGCTTTTTTAGTATACTAAACAACATTAAACCCAGACAAGAATTATTCTAGCCAAAGGAAAAAACTCAATATTTTTCTGATGCTAGAGTTCACTTGTTTTGTTCTTTCATTAATACCATGATTTCCTTCTTCATTTAAAATTTGCAAAGGACCTTAAGTTTCAACATCTAAAAGTTGGATGTATCTAAATATTTGTTAATTCACGACCTGTCTCCCGAAAATAATCTTAGGATAGGAGCAGAACAATTATGATAGGAGATGAATTTGAAGTTAAGAAGTGGAAAGAGGTTAAAAACAAACTTTAAAAAGGATTCTGTTCCTTTTTTTCCTCTTAGTTTCTTTAATTTTTCATTACATCATAAAAGTAGGAAACAAAGAAATAATATAAAGAATGCATATACCCTGCTCATTCACAAACAACTTAATATCTCAGTGAATATTCTTTCAGATGTTTTAATGTAGATAAAATGTATCAAATTTCACTAGATAATATATGTTATAATCTGTTTCCTTTACCTGAAAAAACACTTTGAGTTTGTTTTTTTTTTTAATTTTGCTATAGTCCTGTTAAATTATTTAAAGCATTGGGGCAGGGTGGGGCAGAGTGTGAAGGCATATGGGTATGTATGAGTGTGGAGACTGAGCAAAAACAAATTTATTTATTCCAGTAACTAGGAATAATCTTTTCAGTCAATCTAATTATAAAGTTGTGGCTAAATTTTGCTTTTGACTACATTTTGCTATCAAATCACCTAGAGACAAATATGTCCAAGGTGAATTACGGAAGAGTGAAAAACAAACATCAAGTTTCAGATTAAACTAATGAATTTTCGCTCTTAACAGCACTGTATTGTCACACTTAAACACAAAGGGTGAAGCCTTAAATAAGTCCTCTTCAAAGTGTATACCAGTGACCACTTATGGCCCTAGAAAGACTTGTCCTTCTGCCACAAAGGACCACACAACCCTATCCCCATGATCTCAAATGCTTTCCCTGATTGAGGTATTTCTCTGCATAAATTATGTATGTGAATGATCAAATGGAAGCATGGAATTTTTTCCTGGGACAGGTTAGGTTATGTCCATGTTCATAATGTTTCTAAGGTAAGGACAAGTATGTTTTAGGAATTTTTATTTCCTTCACATAGCTTAATATATCCATTGGAAGACCCTTTGTGATGGAAATAGTTCACATTGAACAACCAGATTAGCTTTCTTGTCAGAAGTTATTTTCTAGCTTAATCCAGAGAAACAATAAGTCACTAATCCCTCTAAAAAGAACAGTATTTGAAATAATTTTTAAAACTATTCAGAATTACTTTATTCCTTAATTATAAATGAATAATAGTGTATTATAGACATTAATATTTCCTGAATGAATAAATCTGTAATCACAAATCTCCCTATAGTAAGAATGAAAATTATGATACTACTGAACAATTTAATTTCTCAAATAATGCTGCTCTGATTTTCATGTATTTTTAACACTTCCAGCATTGCCAATCTTTTTAAAAACAAAGAAAAATAATTTTATTATAGTTACATTATATTAAGTTTAGAGTTTTCTTTCAAGGGAATCAAATATTTTTTAATTGTATAACATAGCCTCCCATAATCCTGTATAAAATACAGATTAAAGTACTTAGTAATGTGAGATTGATCCTGCCTTTTCTTTGTTTTACAGGGCCAAAAGATTACTTTTACCGTAGCAGCTTTCAAATCCTAAATGTTCAATATACTGATGAGCTAAGTTCACCAAATACACAGAAATATAGGTCTTTGAGTGAAAAAATTGAGTCTGAGGTAAGTTAATATTTGCATTTCCTCTTTATTATAACATAAAACAATTATGATAATAAACCTAATATTTTGTGATATATTTGCAACTCCTAGATGCTCTGCATATTCTCCTCCCCGAATGGTGAAAGATGTGTTTCATTGTGCTTTTTCCAAGTCAATTTGCTTGTACACTTCTTATTCATATTTTCTTACATCATGAGTGAAAAGTTTTAGGTCATGAGTAAACATATTTTTTATGATTATGACTTCAAAGATTGGAAGTCTATTGTTTATGCAATTTGAGCATTTTTCCTACCCTCAAGATTGTCTTTTTAAATCCTTTTCATTTTGCCTTCTTTCCTTTTTTCTTATCCAACTAAACATACAGGTAGTAGGTGTTAAAATACATATTAACATAGTTTGGAGAATGTCATACTTTGGTTCAATGATCGACATAGAAAATATACAAAGAAAGCCTGGGCTCTCACTTGAAAAGGCCCCCAGGCTGCTTACCAGGAAACCTCACAAGCAGACCCTTACTTAGCACTGGTTTATCATCACAGATCAGGGTTTGGCCTTCAGCCCTGCAGTCAGAGCTGAACAATCTCAGGGTTGCTCACTTACCCTTAACGTTTTCTAAGATTCCTAAGGTTATAAATTAATCCAATGGTTCTAAAACTTTAGCAAAATCACCTGGAAGGCTTATTAAAAATAGAGTTCTAGGCCCCAGTGTCAGAGTTTCTGATTCAGTATTTAGAATTTGCATTTCTAACAAGTTCCCAGGTGATGCTGATGCTATGGTCCAGGGACCACACTTTGGGAACCACTGAGTTAATCTATAATGAGAATTATCATGGCTGGGGGACTGAATCATCTACTTGTCTAACACCCTTTGCCCCTAGGCGCAAACTACAGTAGGAGCCAAGTATTGAGAAAAGTGCTTGGTGAGCATTAAATTAGAGCAAGGGAAGTTAGTATATAATTTAAATGTTTAATCAGAATAAGCAGCTGAATCAGAATAATCTGGGAACAGAATCTAGGCCAGGAGGCAGTGGTAGGGTTAATATTGGGGAACATCAGTTTATTATGTCAGAAGTGGGAGCCTCCTGTTCCTTCAATAAACTTTTATTAAACATCAATCCTGTCTAATGCTGTGGACATACAAAAAGTGGAGTAGATATTGGATCTGCCCTCATGGAGGTTAGTCTAACATGGGAGATTAAACAAGCTTACAAATATTTATAATATAAGGTATGCAGTGAGTATGTGACATGAGAGCAACGCAGATGTAAGTTTGTGGTAAGAGGATAAATGATATCCAATTATGGAGATCAGAGACAGCGTCTTATAAAAGATGACTCTTTTCAGGTTAGCTTTAGAATGAGTAGGGCACACCACAGCTAAAATATGAGCCAAGGCATAGAGAGGAGAATGTGCTTAGCTAAAATGTTTGGGTTTTATCTTGTAGAGAGAAAGTCTTGAGCTAGAGGCAGAATGATGCAAACAGGATCTGACAGATTCATGTTCCGAATATAAAAATTATACTATAAAGAGAAGAGCCTGCACACAGTAACGCTAGTTAGAAGCTCATTACCGTGGTCCAGAAGAAAGCCAAGGGGTTGAAACTTGAATTAGGGCATATTCCAGAAGATGTGGAAATGCACATAAAACTTCCATTTTAGGCTTACCAAAGCAATCCACCTCCCCAACTTCCTACTTTCTCTTCCCAACCTGCTCTTAAAAAATCAATAGGAATATTTAGTTATATCATTTGCATCATGAGAGCCCATTGTTTAGACTTCAAACCAAGAGACATTCCTTTTTTTTTTTTTTTAGTATTTAAAGAATATCCTTAAATTTATTCACATTTATTTAAAAATGCCAGTTTTTAAAAACTTTGGTACTTTGTCATTAGTAATGAATTACTTCACGACTGACTGCCCACACAGTTTAGACGTTGAAAGGTGCTGATTTATGCAATAATCAGTGCTTGGGTTAGTAATACTACTCTGAGGCTGGACCCCACAAATACACACACAAATACAAACTACACAGACAAATACAAAGAGCCTGTGAGTACCTCTGTCTCAGGCAGAGGGCAACATGCAAATCTGAACAGATTTTCTTGTGATTAACACTGCAAGAGACATTCTTAAATTTCTTGACGAAGACACTAGAAACAAACATCTCAGGAGGCCAGTCTGAGGACAGTTATTCATAATGAAGTCCTCACATCCACACAAAGACATCATGTAATGTTTCAGCTATTTACCCAGTCTAATAAAAGGGAGCAAACTGTAATTATGTATATTGAGAATCCCAGCTTCATTATAGGGAATTAGAACCCAACTATTTGTCATTAAAGCAAGATGCCAGAGACATCCTCAGCCCTAAAGAGGTCACTCAGTTCCTGCCAGACAGATCAGATATGTCAGGTCAGCGCATCCTTCATAGAGCATATGTAAAATTGCAAAAGACTGATATGGAGAGAAACGGCATAAGGCATAAAGCACAACGTACATATTCAGCAATGTGAAAAACATAAACTAAGTTTCTTTTCAAAAGTACTACCAGCACATTTGGAAGATATTCAGTAAGTCTTTAAAACCCAATCCCAATGACAAAAAAATTATACAATCTAATTTGTTATTCATGAATTACTCTCAAAAGTGGTCTATAAAGTAAATTGTAATGTATAAAGTGTTATCAAAATGAAAATAATTTTAATATTGTCTTTTGTTGTAAAGATAATAAAAAAGTAGAAAAGTCAAGGCATTCAAGAAATATAGAGAAAGAAATATGCACAAAATCTCAATACTCATATATCCATTTTTAATATTTTGATGTTCCAAGTACTTTTCATGAAAACTGCATAATCATCCATGCACAAACACATATAATTTTCTGTCAATGGAATAAGACTATACATGCTTGTTTACTACCACTTTTTTCTCAAAAAATATCATAGAGGTATTTAAATATCAATGAAGAAATACTCCATTTTAAATAACTAAATAGTATTATAGTGCATAAAGGTACAATATTTTATTTAACCAGTCCTCTGTTGACAGATGTTCAAATTGTTTCCAGTTTTTCACTATTATATCCAATATTCTGATGACCAGTCTTGTTGATACATCCTTGCACACCTGAGTGATTATATTCTTGGGACATATTCCCAGAAGTAGAATTATCAGAATATAGGGTTTATGCTTTTATTTCTCTCTAGAGATTTTTAAATTTCTTCTTCAATTTTAATAAAGATTTTATTTTAGAAGGATTTTAGACTTATAGAAAAGTTGCAAAGATAATATAGAGTTCTCATATACATCACACCCAGTTTCCTCTATGATTAACGTTTTATATTACAATAGTGTATTTATTGCAATTAATGATCCAATATTAATACATTGTTATTAACCAAATTCTGTATTTTATTCAGATTTCCTTCGTTTTTACTTAATGTTCTTTTCCATTTCCTGATCCCATCCAGGATAGCAAATTACAGAGTTGTCATGTCTCCTTAAGCTCTTGTAGACTATGACAGTTCCCCAGACTTTCCTTGTTTTTGATAACCTTGACAGTTTTGAGGAATACTAGTCAGGTATTTTGTAGAAATGTCCCACAATTGGAGGCCTTCTGATGTTTTTTCTTATAGTTAGACTGGGGTTTGGGGTTTTAAGGAGGAAGACTATAGAGGAAAAGGGTCATTTTCATTACATCATATGAAATGGGGTACATAATATCAACATGACTTACCACTGTTGACCTTGGTCACCTGGCTGAAGTAGTGTTGGCCAGATTTCTACACTGTAAAGTTACTCCCTCCCTTTTCCATATTATACTCTTTGGAAGAAAAACACTATGTACAGGCCACACATAAGAAGTGGAGGAGTAACGAGTTATGCTTTGAATATTTAAAGAATATTTGAAATTCTTCTGTTTGTCTAGTTTCTCCATGTACTAATTCAACCATTTGTTTATATCAATATAGTGATCTATGCATTTTTAACATTTATTTTAATTTCTAGATTGCACTCCAGAAGTGCCCCAGTTTACATTCTTACCACCAGTATATAAGTATGCATAGGTATGCTTATTTCCCCTACAGCATTAACACTATGCATTGCAAACCTAATTAACTGTTTCTAATTCAATAGGTAAGAAGTGATATCTCACTATTATTTTGGTTTGCATTTCTTTGATTACTAGTAAGATTTAATCTGTCTCCCTATAGTAATAGGTCATTTTTATAATTTCATTTGTGAATTGCCTGGTCATGACCTTGCCCGTTTTCTTACTGGAGCCTTTGTGTTTTTATATAAATCTAGGGAAAAAAATTCTTTCCTTGTTAAAATATTAAAATTTGCCTGTCATTCATTTGCATATATTTCTCTAACGAGATTTGACTTTCAACCTTGTTTATAATCTAGGGGTTTTTTTTTTACTGCCATATAGATTTAACTTTTTAGGTAGCCAAAATTATCAATTTTATCTTTGATTCACCTGTAATTTATTTTGTAATAAGATAGAGATCCAGCTTTTTCCCCTAAAAGAGCTAGGTGGTGGTACCAAAACAGTATATTAAATAGTGCAATGGATTTATTTGTTGTGCCATCTTTATCATACACTAAATTCCTCCTTTTCTTTTTTCTGTACTCCCCTCTCTTTCACTGACTAGTCTTCGCCTGTACCAGTACCCAGCTATTTACTGTGGCTTTATTTATTTTTTTTTTTAACATCTTTATTGGGGTATAATTGCTTTACAATGGTGCGTTAGTTTCTGCTTTATAACAAAGTGAATCAGCTATACATATACATATGCTCCCATGTGTCTTCCCTCTTGCGTCTCCCTCCCTCCCACTCTCCCCTACTGTGGCTTTATAATTAAACATCTGGCAGAGAAAGATTCCCCTTGAAATTCGTCTGATGTATCATTTCTACAGTTAATCTCATTTATTCATACTTCTGTAGAAACACTTTGGATAATACTCTAATGTAGTACTTTATAGTTCATAAAGCACTTTTACATATATCATCTAACCTTCAACTCACAATGGGCATGTAATTTTTATAGATGGGTAAGTGAATACTGTGAGAGATTAAGAAACATGACAAAGGCCATTCAACTGGAAAGTGATAGAACAAAAATTCAAACCAAGGTCTCCTGATTTCAGGTTCAAGAATCATACCACTTACCAGTGGTAACATGAGTACCATCATTATCCTTGTTCCATAGTCAGCAGTGTTAATTAATACTTAATGAGCAGTGGAATAATCCCAGAATTTCTATTATATTAAGCAATTCACTTTTCTGGTTCACAGTTTATTCATTAGTAAAATAAAATCATTGAACTAGATGATTTTTATAGTACATTCTACCTCAAAAAGTCTATGATTATGTGATTTTCACACAAGAGATCCATGCCACCGAATCACCTGTTTTTCTCATCGTGCCTCTCTGGCCACTCCTTCTCCTCTGTATCTTTTATAGATTCACCCTCCTCTACACTAACATTAAATGTTGAAATTCCCCAACTCTTTGACCTATGCGCTCCTCTCCTCTCACATTATTTTCTATCTCTAAATGATCTCATCCATGACCATTACTTCTACCAACACTTATATACTAATGACTCATGCTGTCGTCAGCCCAGACTTTTCTTCTGTACTTCAGACCTTTTCCCCCAACTGCCAGCTTAATATCTCTACTTGGCTGTTGTAGAAACATCTCAAATATATTATGTCCCTAAATCAAACTCATGATCCCTCCACGCCATACTAGCCTTCTTCCCATAATCCTAACCCCATTGATGATAATACCATTTATTCAGTTTTCCAAACCAGAAACCTAGAATTCATCCTTGACATACTGCTCTATGTCATTCCAAATATCCAATCTATTACCAACCCCTGTAGGTTTTATCCCCTGTATTTCCTTCAGATTCATTCATTTCTCTCCATATCTGCTACCACCATAACCATCCAAGCCATGACCTCTACACTGAAGTGCCAAAATAGCACCATAACTAATTTACGTTATTTTGTACCTAAAATTGCTTATCCACATGCAACCAGAGAGATTGTTCTCAAATTGCAAATCTGATTTTATTATCCTCTGATTTAAAACACTTCAGTGACTTCCCATTATGATGATAAAGACCAAATGCTTCACACACTAACAAGACTTTCATGGTCTGGCCTTTCTATATAACTCTAGCCTCCTTGCTTTCTAGGCTACAACTGTCCTGGCCTTTGACTCCTTAAACACAATCTGTTTGTTCCTACCTCAGGACTTTGTATGTGCCATTCACTCCACCTGTGAGGCTTTTCCTTTCTCTTCAACCAGCTAACTCTGATTCTTCCTGAAGATCTCAGTTTCATAAGCATTCCTCTGAGAAGCCTCTCTAATCTCACTGACTGGATCAAATCCCTCTACTATATTGCTGCACTTATCACAGTTATAATTCTGCTTAAATGTGGATGATAATATGATTAGTGTGTATCTCCCCCATTAGATGTAAGCTCCATGATGGCAAGGACTGTCTATTTTCTCCACCAGTGTAACCCACTGCTTGAAAGAGGGAGCGTGAAGCATAAGAGGTGCTCAAAAACTGTTGAATGAATGAAAAAATGAATAAGGTGATTTCGAAATAATGAGAGCATCTGTTTGCAAAATATGTGTATCAAAACTATGAGTGCATTCTGATTGAATGGGCCTCTCCAAATAAAACAAGGGACTTCAATCAGGATTCATACCTGGGATCAACTGAACCACTGAAACTCCCCTTTGGCATCAGGGGTGGTATTGCAACAGATATTGCAACAGATTCTGCAAACAACAATTGCCACATTTTTTCCAAAATATACCTAATGACTGTATCATGAAAAAAAACTAGGGCACAGGAAGAGAAAGACAGCAGTATCAATTTACAATTAATCTTATCACATCCCTTATACCATCAGGGCTTTTAGTACAGCCATTTAATAAGCATTGATTGCTGCCTAACACCTAAAAGAGAATTTGGTACATAGTTGGCATTCAAATATTTGTTGAATGAATGAATAAATGATACGTTCTATCTGTTGGTTCCTGTGCTAAGTGCTAGGGACACAAAATAAAGATGTCATTGCAGTCAGGATGAAGCCCACAATGGTCTCCAAGATGGAGTTGTCATACCAGGGAGGGATTCACAATAATTTTATTGGAGTCATGGAAGAAAATACTCAAATGTCACTCTACATGTGTTTTTCTCTTTTACGAAAAAATTTTTAAACAAGAAGAAAAAGAAAATAGGGAGAGAAGGAGTGAAGGAACAAATGAACAAACTTAGCTTTGTTACTATTTAACAAATGGATTGACACTGGCACCTTTGTTTGGTTTTATGTCAAGTAGTTCCACACAATGTGTGTGAAAATATCTTGAGGGATAGGGTGGACAGTAACACAACAGAACTGACTGGGCATCAGCACACTTTTACCGGCTCTCAGTAGATTTAAATGATACACAGTTTCCACTAGATTTTAAAATTATATTATCTAGCTCTAAAAGTAAACTAAACCTCCCCAAAAATTAATATGAGGACTGAGAAGAATCCTGCAAAACATAAATAAATTTAAAAACCTGCAATTTGAAGATAACCCTCATATGAAGTAATGAATATGCGATATACAATAATGAATAAGTAAATGAATAGTTAGGTAACATAAGAACTGGCTACAGCCATACTGCCAGGTTAAGCAATGCTTCTTAGAAGATGTTTAAACACACACACACACACCCTGTCCCTTCACGGTATAAGTGTGAGAAATTAACTGCTTTTTATTTTTATTTTTTTTTATTTTATTTTATTTGCGGTACGTGGGCCTCTCACTGTTGTGGCCTCTCCCGTTTCGGAGCGCAGGCTCCGGACACGCAGGCTCAGTGGCCACGGCTCATGGGCCCAGCCGCTCCGCGGCATGTGAGATCTTCCCAGACCGGGGCACGAACCCATATCCCCTGCATCGGCAGGCAGACTCTCAACCACTGCACCACCCAGGAAGCCCTTAACTGCTTTTTAAATAAATAAGAGAAAACTCGGGAAATACATGTTTAACAATGTGTCCAGCATTAGGTGATTGAGTTCAGTTGCTTTGTTTTACTGAAAATTAAGGGCTTAGACATGCACACATAAAAATTTGGGAGACAAAAATTACCTACCATGTTTGGTTGATTTTGAACACATTTCTTAAAATATGTATATAAATATAATTAAACTCCTTTGATTTGATTTGAAAGGGTAGCCAATTGAAATCAGGAAAGATGGAAAGTCACTTGCTGAACTTCAACAAAACCCTTGCATGATTGGTGGGAATGACAACTTAGTGTCATGATTTGTTAAGTTCTGCCAATGAACTTCATGCATCTGGAGCCACATAATTGTGTGGAAACTTCTTCAGTGCTTCAGACCAAGTATTTAGATTAAAGTTAGAATCATACCTTTGGGTCATTTGATCACAGTGTTTCAAAATTTATAAATTCTGGGCTTCCCTGTGGTGCGGTGGTTGAGAGTCCACCTGCCAATGCAGGGGACATGGGTTCGTGCCCCAGTCCGGGAGGATCCCACATGCTGCGCAGCGGCTGGGCCCGTTAGCCATGGCCACTGAGCCTGCGTGTCCGGAGCCTGTGCTCCGCAATGGGAGAGGCCACAACAGTGAGAGGCCCACATACCGCAAAAAATATATATATACATATTTGAAGAGTACTGTAGTAATAGATAGATTATATTGCCATATATTTTATCTTTTTCTTGAAAACTGAGTTTCCAGATCTTCTGATTAAACAGAAAAGAAAGTTTGTAACTGAAGGGTGACTGAAATCACAAAAACAACATTATTACTATTACTCAGCTCATGAATATTATGCACAAAACTGTACCTATTGAGAAATGTTATGAGGTAGGTATGTGAGAGATGCTTCCACCTCATCAGTTGTTCATGTAATTTCATCATTAAATACAAGACAAAACAAAAAATATACCTACCAAGTAAGAAGGTACTGAAAATAAGAAGGTGATTTACTTTCATGGGGTAGCTAATAAGATCTTTTCTCCCTCAAGATGAAAAATATGTGACAATTATAGACATTCTATGTGTAATGTCTTACCCTTCGTATGACCTCACCTATTAACCGGTTTAATGATGGTTACTTTGTTAGAATTTACCTAAATAATCTATATCTCACTTCAATTCTTATCAGTTATGAATATTATTGAGGTTTGAGGATTCTAGGCTATTCTAGAATTCAAAGATAGTATTGTCAAGAGACCTTCAAGATGGCAGAGGAGTAAGACATGAAGATCACCTTCCTCCTCACAAATGCATCAAAAATACGTGTTCATGTGGAACAACTCCTACAGCACACCTACTGAACGCTGGCAGAAGACCTCAGACCTTCCAAAAGGCAAGAAACTCCCCATGTACCTGGGTAGGGCAAAAGAAGAAAGAAAAAACAGAGAGAAAAGAATAGGGATGGAACCTGCACCTCTGGTAGGGAACTGTGAAGGAGGAAATGTTTCCACACACTAGCAAGCCCCTTCACTGGTGGAAAAGGGGGGAAGCTTCAGAGCTACAGAGAAGAGTACAGCAACAGGGATGCAGAGGGAAAAGCGGACAGATTCCCGCACAGACGATTGGTGTCAACCAGCACTCACCAGTCTGAGAGGATTGTCTGCTCACCCACCGGGGTGGGTGAGAGCTGAGAGCTGAGGCTCAAGCTTCAGAGTTCAGATCCCAGGGAGAGGACAGGAGTTGGATGCGTGAACATAGCCTGAAGGGGGCAAGTGTGACACAACTAACTGGGAGGGAGCCCAGGAAAAAGTCTGGAACTGCCTAAGACTCAACAGACCATTGCTTTGGGGCGCACGAGGAGAGGAGATTCACAACACTGCCTAAACGAGCTTCAGAGACAGGCACGAGCTACGGCTATCAGTGCGGACCCCAGAGACGGGCATGAGATGCTAAGGCTGCTGCTGCAGCTACCAAGAAGCCTGTGTGCAAGCACAGGTCACTATCCACACCCCCCTTCTGGGGAGCCTGTGCAGCCAGCCACTGCCAGGGTCCCATAATCCAGGGACAACTTCCCTGGGAGAACACACAGCAGGCCTCAGGCTGTTACAACGTCATGTGGGCCTCTGCAGCCGCAGGCCCCCCCTGCATTCCGTACCCCTCCCTCCCCCCAGCCTGAGTGAGGCAGAGCCCTCTAATCAGCCACTCTTTAACCCACTCCTATCTGGGCGAAGAAGAGATGCCAGAGGGTAACCTACATGCAGAGGCAGGGCCAAATCCAAACCTGAACCCCAGGAGCTGTGCGAACAAAGAGAAAGGGAAATTTCTCTGTGCAGCCTCAGAAGCAGTGGATTAAATATCCACAATCAACTCAACATACCCTGCATCTGTGGAACACTGGAATAGAAAACAAATCATCCCAAAATTGAGGTGGTGGATTTTGGGAGCACCTGTGGACTTGGAGTTTGCTGTATGAGACTGACTATTTTGATTTTTATCTTTATCTTAGTATAGTTTCTAGCCCTTGTTATCATTGGTGGATTTTTTTTTATTGGTTTGGTTGCTCTCTTCTTTATTTTTAAATTATTTTAATAATTTTTATTTTAATAACGTTATTATTTTATTTTATTTATTTTTTCTTTCTTTCTTTTTTTTCTCCCTTATCTTCTGAGCCCCATGGCTGACACAGTCTTGGTGCTTCAGCTGGGTGTCAGGCATGAGCCTCTGAGGTGGGAGAGCCGAGCTCAGTACACTGGACCACCAGAGACCTCCCGGCCCCATATAATATCAACCGGTGAGAGTTCTCCCAGATATCTCTGCCTCAAAGCTAACGACCACCAAGATCCAGTGCTGGACACCCCATGCCAAACAACTAGCAAGACAGGAACACAACTCCACCCATTAGCAGACAGGCTACCTAAAATCATAATAAGTTCACAGATAACCAAAAACACACCACCGGACGAGGACCTGACCACCAGAAAACAAGATCCAGCCTCATCCACCAGAACACAGGCACCAGTCCCCTCCACCAGGAAGCCTACAAAACCAACTAAACCAACATTACCCACTGCGGGCAGACACCAAAAATAACAGGGACTACGAACATGCAGGGTGCGCAAAGGAGACCACAAACACAGTAAGTTAAGTAAGATGGGAAGACAGAGAAATATGCAGCAGATGAAGGAGCAAAGTAAAAACCGACCTAAACAAATGAATGAAAAGGAAATGAAAAAGAATTCAGAATAATGATAGTAAAGATGATCCAAAATCTTGGAAATAGAATGGAGAAAATAAAAGAAATGTTTAACAAGGACCTAGAAGAACTAAAGAGCAAACAAACAATGATGAACAACACAAAAAATGAAATTAAAAATTCTCTGGAAGGAATCAATAGTAGAATAACTGAGGCAGAATAATGGATAAGTGACCCAGAAGATAAAATAGTGGAAATAATTACGGCAGAGAAGAATAAAGTAAAAAGAGTGAAAAGAATCGAGGATAGTCTCAGAGACCTCTGGGACAACATCAAATGCACCAACATTCGAATTATAAGGGTCCCAAAAAGAAGAAGAGAAAAAGAAAGGGACTGAGAAAATATCTTAAGAAATTAGAGTTGAAAACTTCCCTAATACAGGAAAGGAAATAGTCAAGTCCAGAGTGCAGAGAGTCCCATACAGGATAAATCCAAGGAGAAACACACCGAGACACATATTAATCAAACTATCAAACATTAAATACAAAAAAAAATATTAAAAGCAGCAAGGGAAAAGCAACAAATACCATACAAGGGAATCCCCATAAGGTTAACAGCTGATCTTTCAGCAGAAACTCTGCAAGACAGAAAGGAATGGCAGGACATATTTAAAGCAATGAAAGGGAAGAACCTACAACCAAGATTACTCTCCCCAGCAAGGATCTCATTCAGTTTTGACGGACAAATTAAAACCTTTACAGAGAAGCAAAAGCTAAGAGAATTCAGCACAACCAAGCCAGCTTTACAACAAATGCTGAAGGAACTTCTCTGGGCAGGAAACATAAGAGAAGGAAAAGACCTACAATAACAAACCCAAAACAATTAAGAAAATGGTAATAGGAACATACATATCGATAATTACCTTAAATGTAAATGGATTAAATGCTCCAACCAAAAGACATAGACTGGCTGAATGGATACAAAAACAAGACCCATATATATGCTGTCTACAAGACAGGCACTTCAGACCTAGGGATACATACAAACTGAAAGTGAGGGGATGGAAAAAGATATTCCATGCAAATGGAAATCTAAAAAAAAGCTGGAGCAGCAATTCTCACATTAGATAAAATAGACTTTAAAATAAAGACTATTACAAGAGACAAAGAAGGACACTACATAATGATCAAGGGATCAATCCAAGAAGAAGATATAACAATTGTAAATATTTATGCACCCAACATAGGAGCACCTCAATACATAAGGCAAATGCTAACAGCCATAAAAGGGGAAAATGTAACACAATCATAGTAGGGGACTTTAACACCCCACATTCACCAACAGACATATCATCCAAAATGAAAATAAATAAGGAAACACAAGCTTTAAATGATACATTAAGCAAGATGGACTTAATTGACATTTAGAGGACATTCCATCCAAAAACAACAGAATACACAGTCTTCTCAAGTGCTCATGGAACATTCTCCAGGATAGATCATATCTTGGGTCACAAATCAAGCCTTGGTAAATTTAAGAAAATTGAAATCGTATCAAGTATCTTTTCCAACCACAACGCTATGAGACTAGATATCAATTACAGGAAAAAAACTGTAAAAAATACAAACACATGGAGGCTAAACAATACACTACTAAATAACCAATAGATCACTAAAGAAATCAAACAGGAAATCAGAAAATACCTAGAAACAAATGACAATGAAAACACAATGGCCCAAAACCTATGGGATGCAGCAAAAGCAGTTCTAAGAGGGACGTTTATAGCAATACAATCCTACCTCGAGAAACAAGAAAAATCTCAAAAAAAAACAACCTAAACTTACACCTAAAGCAAGTAGAGAAAGAAGAACAAAATAACCCCAAAGTTAGCAGAAGGGAAGAAATCATAAACATCAGATCAGAAATAAATGAAAAAGAAATGAAGGAAACGATAGCAAAGATCAATAAAACAAAAAGCTGGTTCTTTGAGAAGATAAAGGAAATTGGTAAACCATTAGCCAGACTCATCAAGAAAAAAAGAGAGAAGACTCAAATCAATAGAATTAGAAATGAAAAAGGAGAAGTAACAACTGACACTGCAGAACTACAAAGGATCATGAGAGATTAATACAAGCAACTATATGCCAATAAAATGGACAACCTGGAAGAAATGGACAAATTCTTAGAAAAGGACAACCATCCAAGACTGAACTAGGAAGAAATAGAAAATATAAACAAACCAATCACAAGCACTGAATTTGAAACTGTATTAAAAATCTTCCAGCAAACAAAAGCCCAGGAATGGATGGCTTCACAGGTGAATTTTATCAAACATGTAAAGAAGAGCTAACACCTAACCTTCTCAAACTCTTCCAAAATACAGCAGAAGGAGGAACACTACCAAACTCATTCTACGAGGCCACCATCACCCTGATACCAAAACCAGACAAGGATTTCACAGAAAAATAAAACTCCAGGCTAGTATCTCTGATGAACATAGATGCAAAAATCCTCCACAAAATACTAGCATACAGAATCCAACAGCACATTAAAAGGGTCATACACCATGATCAAGTGTATCAAGGTCATACACCATGATCATACACCTGGGATCAAGAATCCCAGGAATGCAAGGATTCTTCAATATACACAAATCAATCAATGTGATATGCCACATGAACAAATTAAAGGATATAAACCATATAATCTCAATGGATACAGAAAAACCTTTCGACAAAATTCAACACCTATTTATGATAAAAGCTCCCCAGAAAATAGGCATAGAGGGAAACTCTATGCACATGCACATATGGTCACCTTATCTTTGAGAAAAGAGGCAAGAATATACAATGGAGAAAAGACAGTCTCTTAAATGAGTGGTGCTTGGAAAACTGGACAGGTACATGTAAAATAATAAAATTAGAACACTTCCTAACAGCATACCCAAAAATAAACTCAAAACGGATTAAAGTCCTAAATGCAAAGCCAGACTCTACTAAACTCTTTGAGGAAAACATAGCCAGAACACTCTTTGACATAAATCACAGCAAGGTCCTTTTTGACCCACCTCCTAGAGAAATGGAAATAAAAACAAAAATAAACAAATAAGACCTAGTGAAACTTAAAAGCTTTTGCACAGCAAAGGAACCCATAAAGAAGATGAAAAGACAACCCTCAGAATGGGAGAAAATATTTGCAAATGAAGCAGATGAGAAAGGAGTAATATCCAAAATATACAAGCAGCTCATGCATCTCAATATGAAAAAAACAAGCCAATCCAAAACTGGGCAGAAGACCTAAACAGATATTTCTCCAAAGAAGATATATAGATTGCCAACAAACACATGAAAAGATGCTCAACATCATTAATCATTAGAGAAATGCAAATCAAAACTACAATGGGGGGGTTTCCATGGTGGCGCAGTGGTTGAGAGTTCGCCTGCCGATGCAGGGGACACGGGTTTGTGCCCCGGTCCGGGAAGATCCCACATGCCGTGGAGCAACTAGGCCGGTGAGCCACGACTACTGAGCCTGCACGTCTGGAGCCTGTGCTCCACAACAAGAGAGGCCGCGATAGTGAGAGGCCCGCACACCATGTTGATGAGTGGCCCCCACTTGCCACAACTAGAGAAAGCCCTTGCACAGAAACAAAGACCCAACACAGCAAAAATAAATAACTAAATTAGTAAACTCCTACCCCCAACATCTTCTTAAAAAAAAAAAAAAACTACATTGAGGTATCACCTCACACCAGTCAGAATGGCCATCATCGAAAACTCTACGCACAATAAATGCTGGAGAAGATGTGGAGAAAAGGGAACCCTCTTGCACTGTTGGTGGGAATGTAAATTGATACAGTCACTATGGAGAACAGTATGGAGGTTCCTTAAAAAGCTAAAAATAGAGCTACCTTATGACCCAGCAATCCCACTACTGGGCATATACTCTGAGAGAGCCATAATTCAAAAAGAGTCATGGACCACAATGTTCATTGCAGCACTACTTACAATAGCCAGGACACGGAAGCAACCTAAGTGTCCATCAACAGATGAATGGATAAAGAAGATGTGGCACATATGTATAGTAGAATATTACTCAGCCGTAAAAAGAAATGAAATTGAGTTATCTGTAGTGAGGTGGATGGACCCAGAGTCTGTTACACAGAGTGAAGTAAGTCAGAAAGAGAAAAACAATTACCATGTGCTAACACATGTACATGGAATCTAAAAAAAAAAAAAAAAAATGGTTCAGAAGAACCTAGGGGCAGGACAGGAATAAAGACGCAGATGTAGAGAATGGACTTGAGGACACGGGGAGGGGAAGGGTAAGCTTGGACGAAGTGAGAGAGTGGCATGGACATATATACACTACCAAATGTAAAACAGGTAGCTAGTGGGAAGCAGCTGCATAACACAGGGAGATCAGCTCCGTGTTTGTGACCACCTAGAGGGGTGAGATAAGGAGGGTGGGATGGAGACGCAAGAGGGAGGAGATATGGGGATATATGTATATGTATAGCTGATTCACAGAAGAAACTAACACAGCACTGTAAAGCAATTATACTCCAATAAAGACATTAAAAAAACCCCACAAAGACAGTATTGTCACCCTCATTCAGGAGGGAAATATAAAATAGTTCTTTTTTCTTTGTTTACTTGATTTTTTGTCCATTGTAATAAAAGTGTCAATCATACAGGTTACAAAATCAAGGAAGTAGGAAAGCAAACTCATCCAACCCATTAAAGAAGAATCAATAATAAGTTTGAAGGGAGTGAAAAAGCCCAAAGGTTACATGTAAAGCTCACTGAAAGTAGATGCATAGCCTCTGGGAGTTGCAGTAGCCAACTATGTACAGAACAATTTTTTAAACACACTTTGGACTGTTTTCCTTTTACAGATGAAGAAACTGAGAGGAAGAAAGTTTAAAAGATTCGTTCAAGTTCTCATAGCAAGCTAACTTTTCCCTGTCCCCTATCTACTATACTTTCCACTCTCCCATTAGCTTCCTCTTCAGGCATCTGCTCACTGATTTTCTACCAAATATTTGATAAGTTCTAATTAACGAGACTACAAAATTTTCACCCACTCTATGAAATATGGATTCTTATCCATAGGTCTCTCCTTTTATCCTTGTACATGGATATCAACCAATTAATCAACTTGCTTTATGTTGCTTATTACCTTAGTCCTCACTAAATTACACCAATATTTTCCACATAACAAAAATGTCATAATTAAATTATATTTTTAACATTTTGGTCCAGTGTAGCCCATGCTGATGCAATACCAAATCATGAATTAAAATATAATTACAAGAAACATCTAAATTTTAGCAATTCCTTCAGTTTTAGGTCAGTTCCTTTTACTTCTGCTAAAGTCAAGTAATATTAAAGATAAATCAGTTTATTAAACTCTCTCCTACAATATACCACATTAATAAACACATTAAAACCTATCCTTCTACATAGTTAACTAAAATACTCACCAAATGATTGCATTCTATAATTCTAGATCATAGAATTTTGAGTGACTTTTTGCTTTCTTCTTAACACTTACTAGTACTTCTTGAATTTTTTCAAAAGGAAATTATTTTGAAAAACTAACAGCCTCAAAACTCTTAAAAATGTTTAAGACCTCTAGAAAGAAAAAAAGTTACTTTGTCTCACAACTGGTTGGTATGATATCAGCCTAAAGAATGGATACTGAAAAAATAAATGCAGTGTAACAGAGATTGCATAAACTTAACAGTCTCAAGAAGAATTGGCTTCAAATCCTGGCTTAATGTAATATTCAACATGCTATTTAATTTCCCCATCTTCACCTTTTCATGTTCACCCCCACCTTGGTCCAACCTCACAGTAGAAGCCAACAGAATCCACTCGCCATTATGAAAGTTCAGTACATCTCACCCTGCATCTTGGCAGAACTGTTCCAGTCACAGAATCACTCACTACTAGTTTACTGTGAAGCTAAACCTTATACCTCAAGAGGACCATCCTTGCTGGCATTGAGCAATGATTCAGGGGGAAAGTTAGTTAGGTCAGGAAATACCAACTGATGCTAAAAATTAACTTATGTTGCTTAGGCATTAATCAGAAACAATAAGGAAAAGATTGCCCTTTACTTCTTTTCCTCTTTCTCATCAAGCTCTCCATTGCTGCTCATTTTAATCTGGTTTTACCCATTTCAGAACAGTTGTTGCAGGATCACACACTGTAAATTTTATCAGTGGACTCACCTAGCATTGGGTTGGCTCATGCACCCACCTCTTTGGGAACAGCCACCAAATCACGTAACGTGGGCTCTCATTGAGCAAAACATCTGCTATGTTTAGAATGGCTTCTAGCGAAGATGCATCCTGTCCATTACCATCTTTGTGTAATAGATGAAGAAACAGGCACTGCATCAGAAGGTTATTAACCTGCCTAAATCACTCCCATGTGTTCTGAGATGGAACTGAACTAAACTGAACTCTATTCCTCATTAACATAGTCAACTCCCCATTAACAACCATGTTGCGAGGTTGGGCAGAAAGAGGAAACAGAGAAAGAACGGTAATTACAGACAAGTTGTTTTTTCCTTTCTTTCTACAGATTACTCAAACATTCAAAGAGTCAAATTTAAGAAAACAGTTCATCAGAGCTCATGTTGTCAGACTGAGGTGAGTGGAACTACAACAAAAAATATCTATAAGCATAGATACAACTTGGTGCATTTGATTTTGTTCACAGCATAGATAATGAATGAGACATTCACAAAATGTGTTGCAATATTATGAAAATAGTATCATGGAAAGTTTAAAAACCAATGCCAAAAAACAAAACATGTCACATACGATCTACTTACTAATCTAAATAACCATATTACTTCAGTTCTTGGTGGAAAAAGGAGGAAAGGGTAGAGAGAGAGTTGGGTGAAGGTACAGCCACAGGGTTATTCTATTATATAACTCCAGGGGATACTATTCACAATGCAGTCTATGTAGCAAACAATGCCTTGTGGAGATGTGCAATGTTGTGGTCCTGGGCACGATTGGAACAATAAACCAACACCAAAAATGGCTTTTTGGGTTTTGTCTGCCTGGAATGCTATAATATAAAGGATGCTGTGGCCAAATACAGATGTGTCTGCTATGAATTAATAATAGGTGAAGTAGGGCTTCCCTGGTGGCGCAGTGGTTGAGAGTCCACCTGCCGATGCAGGGGACGTGGGTTCATGCCCCGGTCCGGGAAGATCCCACATGCCGCGGAGCGTCTGGGCCCGTGAGCCATGGCCGCTGAGCCCGCGCGTCCGCAGCCTGTGCTCCGCAATGGGAGAGACCACGACAGTGAGAGGCCCGCATACCGCAAAAAAATAAATAAGTAAATAAATAACAGGCGAAGTAGCAGCACACAAGCTAGTTATTTGCCATTCTTACCTTAGTTGAATATGGACTTATCCTTGTGATGTGATGTGATATTCCTACCAACTAAAAGAGCCACCCTTACTGACCCTACCATAAATATCTCAAATGTCCATATTGCTCAATCCTTCAAATAATATACAAAAGCTCTTCAGAGGGAGAGAAATTATACTATTTCTTTCTCAAATACTAATACCACGAGAAAATTAATTTTTCTTATTCTTGGAAGAGTCACCTAGTTAAGTACCCAGGAGCATAGAGCTCTGGTCAGTTAAGTTTTGCTGAGGAGTTCAAGAAGTAAGAAGAATCCATAGGAAGAGCATTTTCCAAAATGCATTTCAGTCAGTTCAGTGCACATTTACCTTAGTACTTTCTTGAGAAATTCTCTGTACCAGCCACTAGCTTGCAATACTTGTAGGACTGAATCTGCATTTTTTTCTCCTTTTGTTCACTTCCCACTTACTTCTCATTTCACTGCAGTCTGGCTTCTGATCTCACCACAAAATAGTAATTGCTCTTGCCAAGTTCAGCAATGACGTCTGAATCACAAACTCCAAAGAAATTATATCAGTCCTCTTCTTGGACCTCTCAACAGTATTTAACACTGTTGAGTTTTCAATCCTTTTTGAAATAGTACCATCCCTTGATTTCTATGACCCTATACACCCCTGATTTTCCTTTTATCTCTTAAGTTATTCCTTCTCAATTTTCTTTGTTAGTTCTTATTCCTTCTCTTCCTCAAGTGTTGTCAGACTGTGCTGTAAGCCTCTCATCTTCTCAGTTCACACTGAAGCTCCTTTTAGGGGCTTCATTGCCCCATATGCTAATTATTATTAAAGTTGTATCTCTGGGCTAGTCCTCTCTTCTCATCTCGAGATGTGAATATACACAGCCGTCAACTTGACATCATCATATGGCTATCTTGGACAACTCAACTTTAATAAGTCCAGACCAGAACCTATCATTTCTCCCCCACCAAATATGTTACTCTTCTAGTATTGCCTACCTCTATCAATGGTGTCACCTTCAACCCAGATGCTCAAGAAAGAAATATGAGTTATCTCTAAATTCCTCTCTCCCTCAACCCACACATCCATCCATCTAACCTTCACAATTCTATTTCTTAATTATGTTTAAGATCCATAACTTCAAACACACTGCCCTCAACCATCTCTCTCCTTGTCTATGAACAGCCTTCTAATGAGTCTCCTTTCCTGCAGTCTTGCTCCACTCCACATTCTACATAGCAACCAGAAAGATTTCTTGAAATGAAACGCTAAACATAGTATTTGCTTAAAGTTCTTCTAACTGCTATTCCTTACCCTTATGATATGTCAAATATCATATATAAACATGTATAATATATGTGCATCAGATATATGTATTCTTGATATATATATGTCTCCTTTTATATATATATATATATATATATATATATATATATATATATAAAACAAAGTTTACTAAACCTTCCTATATAGGGTTTTCTCCTAAAATCTCTATTTCTGGGGTAGTCTTTTACTACTCTCTACTTTGTTTTTTACTCACAAGTCCCACTAGACTGTTTTCAGTTCTTCACTCTCTCTAACCTCAAGATCTTCTTATATAAGCTATTCCCTTTGTCTGAAATACACATCCACACACACACACCACTTTTTCCCCTTCCCCTTCTGTTCTAAAATATACTGCATCAATAGAAAATTTGAGGTACAGTAAGGCCAACAGATCAGGAGATGATGATTTCTGAAAAGAGAGTTTGTTACTCACAGTTCCCACAAAGAAGGTACATGACTCTTATAGAGTTGTTATGAAGATCAAATAAATGAAGTATAAAACACAGTCCTGTTTGAGTATCTATTTACATGTTTATCATTCACTAAAGATACCTCTTCTTTGAATTGCATATTCATCTTTTCTGGTTTTTTTCTATGATTTGTCTTTTTCTTATTGATTTGTAAGAGTTCTGTGTCTATAGGAGGTACCAAACAATTGTTACTTTGAGTTGCAAATATATTCTCCCTATCTATAGCATTATCTTAACACTTTGTATATGCATCTTTTGTTGTAGAATATCAGTTGCAAAAGGTCTTACTTAAGAAATCCTTTATCATCTTGTATATAAAGAAAATCTCCCATATTGACTAAAAATTTTAAATTTTTGCTGTTCCTATTCAACTGCTTTGTTTGTGTGTGACATGAGGAAGATTTTTAATTTTTTACATGAGTTATTTTCCTTCAGATTTGTGATACCACTTCTATAGTATATTGTTTACATATGTCTATGAGTCTGTTTCTGGATTCCTATTAGACTTAATTATACGAATTCTGTTCCTTCCAATTAAGCTTAGTAATTATGTCATTCAAATAAAACCTAGCACTATGGATTTGCCTATTTCTCCTTGTTCAATATATTTTGAGCACATATTATCAAGCACCTATATGTTTAGAATTATTATATCTGCCTCATGAACTATTTCTTTTAGCAAGGTATTAATCCTTTTTATCACTAATTAATGTCTTTCAATCTTAAAATCTCTTATATCTGATACTATTATGCTACACTGACTTTCTTATGGTTCTTTTTACAACATACCTTATCTTCATTTTCAACATTCATATGTCCTTACAGGTTAGAATCTTCTCCTAAAACAAGAAGACAGCTAGATTACATTTTCAAATGCATTCTGACCATCTTTGCCTTTAACTAGAGTGTTTAGTCAGTTTCAATTTATTGTGATGACAGTTACATTTGGATTTATTTCCTCCATATTATCTTATGTTCTTCATCCTGGTTTTTCTAATGCTTTTTTCTACTATCTTGCCTTCTCTTGTATGACTGTATTTTCTTCATTTTCTTTTTTTCGTTTACTAATTTACAAGTTCTACATTCCATTTATCTTATTTTAGTGATTATTCTTAAAAAATTCTTACAAACAAGGAGAGTTGGTTTAATCCACTACCCTTCTTCCAAATAATACAGGAAACATGGAAATGTTATTCATATATTACTGATGTTTTAGTTCAACCTTATTTGTAACACCTGCAAATAAATCACTGTAATTATACTGTCAATATCATTTTATTAATTTTTTAAGTAAACATTTTATTTTGGAATAATTTTAAGTTTACAGAAAGACAGTACAGAACGTTTCTACATACACTTCACCTAGCTTCCCCTAATGTTAACATCTTACATAACTATGGTACATCTGTCAAAACTAAGAGATTAACATTGCTACATTATTAGACTGATTTACTTCGTTTTCACCAGTTCTTCCACTAATGTCCTTTTTCTCCATTTCAGGATCCAACCCAATATACCACATTACATTTAGGGTGTTTTTTTTTTTTTTTTTAACATCTTTATTGCAGTATAATTGCTTTACAATGGTGTGTTAGTTTCTGCTGCATAACAAAGCGAATCAGCTATAGGCATATATATATACCCATATCTCCTCCCTCTTGAGTCTCCCTCCCACCCTCCCTATCCCACCCCTGTAGCTGGTCACAAAGCACAAAGTTGATCTCCCTGAGTCATGCAGCTGCTTCCCACTAGCTATCTATTTTACATTTGGTAGTGTATATAGGTAAATGTTACTCTCTCACTTCGTCCCAGCTTACTCTTCCCCCTCCCTGTGTCCTCAAGTCCATTCTCTATGTCTCTGTCTTTATTCCTGTCCTGCCCCTAGGTTCTTCAGAACCTTTGTTGTTGGTTTTTTTTTTAGATTCCATATATATGTGTTAGCATACGGTATTTTTTTCCTCTTTCTGACTTACTTCACTCTGCATGACAGACTGGGTCCATCCACCTCACTATAAATAACCCAATTTTGTTTCTTTTTATGGCTGAGTAATATTCCATTGTTCATATGTGCCACATCTTCTTTATCCATTCATCTGTCAATATACACTTAGGTTGCTTCCATGTCCTGGCTATTATAAGTAGTGTTGCAATGAACACTGTGGTACATGACACTTTTTGAATTATGGTTTTCTCAGGGTATATGCTCAGTAGTGGGGTTACTGGGTCACATGGTAGTTCTATTTTTACTTTTTTAAGGAACTTCCATACTGTTCTCCACAGAAGCTGTATCAACTTACATTACCACCAACAGAGAAAGAGTGTTCCCTTTTCTCCACACCCTCTCCACCATTTATTGTTTATAAACTTTTTTATGATGCCATTCTGACCAGTGTGAGGTAATACCTCATTGTAGTTTTGATTTGCATTTCTCTAATGATTAGTGATGTTGAACATCTTTTCATGTCTTTGTTGGTAATCTATATATCTTCTTTGGAGAAATTTCTGTTTAGGTCTTCTGCCCATTTTTGGATTGGGTTGTCATTTTTTGACATTGAGCTGCATGAGCTGCTTGCATATTTTGGAGATTAATCCTTTGTCAGTTGCTTCATTTGCAAATATCTTCTCCCATTCTGAAGGTTGTCTTTTCATCTCCTTTACGGTTTCCTTTGCTGTGCAAAAGCTTTTAAGTTTCATTAGGTCCCATTTGTTTATTTTTGTTTTTATTTCCATTTCTCTAGCAGCGGGGTCAAAAAGGATCTTGCTATGATTTATGACAAAGAGTGTTCTGCCTATGTTTTCCTCTAAGAGTTTAATAGAGTCTGGCCTTCATTTAGGTCTTTAATCCATTTTTTAATTTTTGTGTACAGTGTTAGGAAGTGTTCTAATTTCATTTCTTTATGTGTAGCTGTCCAGTTTTCCCAGCACCACTTATTGAAGAGGCTGCCTTTTCTCCATTGCATATTTTTGCCTCCTTTATCAAAAATAAGGTGACCATATGTGCGTGGGTTTATCTCTGGACTTTCTATCCTGCTCCACTGAATTATATTTCTGTTTTTGTTCCAGTACCATACTGTAGTATTGTATGATTGATTACTGTAGCTTTGTAGTATAGTATGAAGTCCAGGAGCCTCATTCTTCCAGCTCTGTTTTTCTCTCTCAAGATTGCTTTGGCTATTCGGCGTCTTTTGTGTTTCCATACAAATTGTGAAATTTTTTGTTGTAGTTCTGTGAAGAATGCCATTGGTAGTTTGATAGGGATTGTATTGAAACTGTAGATTGTTTTCGGTAGTATAGTCATTTTCACAATGTTGATTCTTCCAATCCAAGAACATGGTATATCTCTCCATCTGTCTGTATCATCCTTCTTTCATCAGTGTCTTACAGTTTTCTGCATACAGATCTTTTGTCTCCTTGGGTAGGTTTATTCCTAGGTATTTTATTCTTTTTGTTGCAATGGTAAATGGGAGTGTTTCCTTAATTTCTCTTTCAGATATTTCACCATTAGAGTATAGGAATGCAAGAGATTTCTGTGCATTACTTTTGTATCCTGCTACTCTACTAAATTCATTGATTAGCTCTAGTAGTTTTCTGGTAGCATCTTTAGGATTCTCTATGTATAGTATCATGTCATCTGCAAACAGTGACAATTTTACTTCTTCTTTTCCGGTTTGGATTCCTTTTCTTTTTCTTCTATGATTGCTGTGGCTAAAACTTCCAAAACTATGTTGAATAATAGTGGTGAGAGTGGGCAACCTTGTCTTGCTCCTGATCTTAGAGGAAATGGTTTCAGTTTTTCACCATTGAGAATGATGTTGATATGGGTTTGTCCTATATGGCCTTTATTATGTTGAGGTAAGTTCCCTCTATGCCCACTTTCTGGAGAGTTTTTATCATAAATAAGTGTTGAATTTTGCCAAAAGCTTTATCTGCATATATTATCATATGGTTTATATACTTCAATTTGTTAATATGGTGTATCACATTGATTTGCATATATTGAAGAATCCTTGCATCCCGGGGATAAACCCCACTTCATCATGGTGTATGATCCATTTAATGTGTTGTTGGATTCTGTTTGCTAGTATTTTGTTGAGGATTTTTGCATATAATGTTCATCAGAGATACTGACCTGGAATTTTCTTTTTTTGTGACATCTTTGTCTGGTTTTGGTATCAGGGTGATGGTGGCCTCGTAGAAGGAATTTGGGAGTGTTCTCCCTCTGCTATAGTTTGAAGAGTTTGAGAAGGATAGGTGTTAGCTCTTCTCTAAATGTTTGATAGAATTTGCCTGTGAAGCCATCTGGTACTGGGCTTTTGTTTCTTGGAAGACTGTTAATCACAGTTTCAATTTCAGTGCTTGTGATTGGTCTGTTCATATTTTCTATTTCTACCTGGTTCAGTCTTGGAAGGTTGTGCTTTTCTAAGAATTTGCCCATTTCTTCCTGGTTGTCCATTTTATTGGCATAGAGTTGCTTGTAGTAATCTCTCATGATCCTTTGTATTTCTGCAGTGTCAGTTGTTACTTCTCCTTTTTCATTTCTAATTCTATTGATTTGAGTCTTCTCCCTGTTTTTCTTGATGAGTCTAGCTAATGGCTTAACAATATTCTTTATCTTCTCAAAGAACCAGCTTTTTGTTTTACTGATCTTTGCTACTGTTTCCTTCAATTCTATTTCATTTTTTTCTGATTTGATCTTTATGATTTCTTTCCTTCTGCTAACTTTGGGGGTTTTTTGTTCTCCTTTCTCTAATTGCTTTAGGTGTAAGTTTAGGTTGTTTATTTGAGATGTCTGTTTCTTGAGGTACAATTGTATTGCTATAAACTTCTACCTTTGAACTACTTTGCTGCATCCCATAGGTTTTGAGCAGTCGTGTTTTCATTGTCATTTGTTTCTAGGTATTTTTTGATTTCCTCTTTGATTTCTTAGTGATCTCTAGTTTATTTAGTAGTGTATTGTTTAGCCTCCATGTGTTTGCATTTTTTTATAGGTTTTTTTCCTGTAATTGATATCTAGTCTCATAGTGTTGTGGTCGGAAAAGATACTTGATATGATTTCACTTTTCTTAAATTTACCAAGGCTTGATTTGTGACCCAAGATATGATCTATCCTGGAGAATGTTCCATGAGCACTTGAGAAAAATGTGTATTCTGTTGTTTTTGGATGGAATGTCCTCTAAATGTCAATTAAGTCCATCTTGTTTAATGGATCATTTAAAGCTTGTGTTTTATTTATTTTCATTTTGGATGATCTTTACATTGGTGAAAGTGGGGTGTTAAAGTCCCCATTATGATTGTGTTACTACTGATTTCCCCTTTTATGGCTGTTAGCATTTACCTTATGTATTGAGGTGCTCCTATGTTGGGTGCATAAATATTTACAATTGTTATATCTTCTTCTTGGATCAATCCCTTGATCATTATGTAGTGTTCTTTTTTGTTTCTTATAATAGTCTTTATTTTAAAGTCTATTTTGTCTGATATAAGAAATGCTACTCCAGCTTTCTTTTCATTTCCATTTGCATGTAATATCTTTTTCCATACCCTCACACTCAGTCTGCATGTGTCTGTAGGTTAAGTGGGTCTCTTGTAGACAGCATATATACAGGTCTTGTTTTTGTATCCATTCAGCCAGTCTATTTCTTTTGGTTGGAGCATTTAATCCATTTGCCTTTAAGGTAATTATTGATATGTATGTTCCTATTACCATTTTCTTAATTGTTTTGGGTGTGTTTTTGTAGGTCTTTTCCTTCTCTTGTGTTTCCTGCCTAGAGAAGTTCCTTCAGCATTTGTTGTAAAGCTGGTTTGGTGGTGCTGAATTCTCTTACCTTCTGCTTGTCTGTAAATGTTTTAATTTCTCCATCAAATCTAAATGAGATCCTTGCTGGGTAATCTTGGTTGTAGGTTTTTCCCCTTCATCACTTTAAATATGTCCTGCTACTCCCTTTGGGCTTGCAGAGTTTCTGCTGAAAGATCAGCTGTTTACCTTAGGGGGATTCCCTTGTATGTTATTTGTTGCTTTTCCCTTGCTGCCCTTAATATTTTTTCTTTGTATTTAATTTTTGAAAGTTTGATTAATATGTGTTTCAGAGTGTTTCTCCTTGGATTTATCCTGTATGGGACTCTCTGCACTTCCTGGACTTGATTGACTATTTCCTTTCCCATGTTAGGGATGTTTTTGTCTATAATCTCTTCAAATATTTTCTCAGACACTTTCTTTTTCTCTTCTTCTTCTGAGACCCCTATAATTTGAATGTTAGTGTGTTTAATATTGTCCTAGAGGTCTCTGAGACTGGCCTTAATTCTTTTCTTTTTTTATTTTGCTCTGTAGCAGTTACTTCCACTCTTTTATCTTCCAGGTCACTTATCCATTCTTCTGCTTCAGTTATTGTGCTATTGATTCCTTCTAGAGTATTTTTAATTTCAGTAATTGTGTTGTTAATCACTGCTTGTTTGCCCCTTATTTCTTCTAGATCCTTATAAAATGTTTCTTGTATTTTCTCCATTCTGTTTCCAAGATTTTGAATCATCCTTACTATCATTACTCTGAATTCTTTTTCAGGTAGGCTGCCTATTTCATAATCATTTATTTGTTCTATAGGTTTTTACCTTGTTCCTTCATCTGTAACATATTTTTTGTCATTTCTTTTTTTTGTTGTTGTTGTTTTTTTGATGGGTGGTGCTGTTTTCCTCTTTTTCTAGTTGTTTGGCCTCAGACCTCCAGCACTGGAGTTTGCAGACAGTTGGATATAGCCGGGGTTGGTGCTAAGATGAGGAACTCTGGGAGATCTCACTCCGATTAATATTCCCTGTGGTCTGAGGTTCTCTGTTAGTCCAGCGGTTTGGACTCGGAGCTACCACCACAGGAGCCTGAGCCTGACCTCTGGCCTGGGAACCAAGTTCCCACAAGCTTTGTGGCACAGTAGAAAAAAAAAAAAAGTGAGAAAAAAGAAAAAAAAGGAGCAGTACAATATCAAAGAATAAAAAACAAAATAAAATTAGAAAGATAAAAAATATATTAGGAAAAATAAAACTATAATGGAAACAACTGCAACAAGGTAAAATAAGACCACAACAGAAAAAAGGAAACAAAAAGTGGGCGGGGGAAGCAAGCCAGACGGAGAGAACAATAACAAAGTTTAAAGAATAAGATAAAGTTCGAAAAATAAAATATTTATTAGGAACAATAAAAATATAAAAGAATCAACAACAATGAATCAACAAGGTAAATCAGAACCCCAGTCTAAAAGAGGAAAAAAGAAAACAAAAAAGAAAAAAGCCTTGGCTATGGGGGTGGAGTTTAGGTGGGGTGGAACTTAGGCAGGGGCAGCGTTCAGTGTGGGGCAGGACCTAGGCGGGTTGGGGGGGACGTTTTGGCGTGGGGCGGGGCCTAGGCTCAGGACCCACGTAGCTGGAAAAAGTCCTGGGGGTGGGGCCTAGGCAGGGCAGAATTCAAGCATGGGGGCACAGGGGGTCTCTGCTTAGGACCTCTGTGGAATGGGAGAAGCAGCACGTGGAAAGGAGGGCCTCCAGAGTGTGGGGTTCCAGAGTTTAGAGGTAGGTCCCTGGATGAGGGTGTGTGGGTGGGGTTTAGGCCCAGTGCGTTGGAGGGGGTCTCAGAGGGGGTCTCCCAGTGTAGAGGTGAGGCCCTGGGTGGGGGTGTAGGAGCAGGGCTTGGGCGCTGCGCAGCAGGAGGGAGGCTCCGAGAGCAGAGGATTAGGCCGGGGAGCCCAACAGGCTCCCCAGCTGCTCAGCTGACAGGGGAAGCACTGGCTGTGTTCCCTTCTGTTCCTTCACACCACTCCCCAATCATCTCCCCCAGGGTCTCCCCCATTGCCGCTGGACCCCTAACCATGGGTGGGTCCTGCTGGATGTAGGAACTCCTCCCCACCCCCAGCCACCCCTCAGGGGTTCGAGTCCCATAGGTCTGGGCTTTACTTTTGCTCCCCCTTCCCTCCCTCCCACTCCCTCAGGACCACATGGCTAAAGGGGGCCTCCGTGGGCAGAGGATCAGGCTTGGGATCTCAGCAGGTTCCTGGGGACCCAAGTGGGCACGGGAAACCTGGCCATGCTCCCTTTTGATCCTCTGCCCTCTCAATGGTTCCCCAATTTCCCCCTTTTCCCCTCCCCCAGACGCCCCTCAGGGGCGCCAGTCCCATCCTGCCTCCACTTCTCCTCCCCCTTCACTCCCCCCAGGCCCCACGTCCTACCCAGTGCCTGGGGATTCCTACCGTCCCCTTAGGTGTCCACAGTACCCCACCTGTGCCTGGTAGGTGCCCCAGTTGTACGAGACGCAAATTCCACGTCCTCCTAGTACACCATCTGGACACCGCCCCCGTCAATGTCTTTTTAGATTACAAGTTTACCATTTTCTTTGTTTCCTATGTCTTCTTGTACCTAACAAACAACCTTCTTCTGGGTTCAATTTCCTTCTTACTGAAGTACTTCCTTCATAAATTCTTTAACAAGAGTACATGAACAATAAACTACACTTTTGTTTAGTTTTGTTTTTGTTGTTATGCGTGAAAGGTCCTTATTTTAGCCTCATTCTTGAATAATACTTTAGTGTGGATATAAAATTCCAAGTTGATAGCAATTTTCTCTCAACATTTTGAAAATACAATTATATACTGCCTTTTATCACCGCTATTAAGAAATTATCCTTCACTCAAAACTTTCTTTGGTAGCTAGTTTTTTCTCTATTGTTTGAAAATCTTCCATTTGCCTTTGGAGTTCAGAGTTTTATTATGATGTATCTGTGTGTGTGTTTTGTTTTATTGAGTATGCTTCAGACTCATCTCGATCTGAGGCTTAATGTCTTTATTAATTCTGGATAATTCTCATTATCTCTTGTAATACTGCTGCTCCTTTATTTTTCTGTGCTCTTCTTTAACATTTCACTAAGTAAACTTTGAGATGTCTCCTGTCTCTTAGCCTCTATTTGATCTTTTTCATACCTTTATCTATGTTACATTCTGTGTGATTTCATCTCTTTCAGTTAACCAGTTTCTCTTCAACTTTGTCTACTATTCTGTGTAACTCATCCATCAAGTTTTCATTTCAATTAAAAAGTATGTTTGACTATGTTTACCTGTCTGTTTTGAAAAAGTACTATACTTTTCTCATATTTATAATTCCCCTTTAATGTCATTTGTCATTTCAAATTTACTTACCTGAATATCTGTTAATTTTATTATGTGGTCGTTTTGAGGATGCTCTTCTTATTCTGATTTTAGCTCATGATGTATTGTTTACCATTGAGGTTGTATGCTTATCTTTAATCCCACCTTGTAGTTGGGATCCTATGCAGTCTGGATTTAACATACATACTCCAAAGCATTTGCTTCTATCAGATACTCTAGGAGGATTGGCATCACATGGACCATTTTTTGGTTAATTTCTTAAAGTGTCTGGGACCATGCAGGTGGTATTAATGTAAATCCAAAACTTTCATGAAGTCAGGTTCATGATTATGAATTCTCAGGAGAACCTTTTTTCCATCCAGACCTGGACCTCTGAGACAACTAAACTTTTTTTCTTTTATGATGTGAGTTCTTCTTCTTTCTAAACTATGCTTTCACTGAATGCCTAGTTCTTTGAGAAACCTAGCCTTATTCTGGAACCTCATGTCCGTCTCCCTATTTTTTACTAGCCCAAGACCTCATCTCCAGTGTCTATTAATGCTGAAACACAAAACAATTGCAATTCTAATGCTTACCATGTAATATTCATATTCTTTTATTTTTAGTCTTCTAAGATTTCCCTTATTTTCACAGGAGCCCAACTTTGCATTTCAAATAGAATTTATTATATTTTCGCTAGCATTTCTGGTTGTTTTATATGAAAAGCTTCTTTAAATTATTTAGGTTTTCATGTTGCTAGAAATGTAAGATGTAATTATTTATTCAGTGTCTGCTTCTTCATCTAAACTGCCCTATTCATGAGAATGGCAACTGTGAATCTTGGTCATAGCTAATTTCTGAAACTAAGAATAACACCCAGCACAAAAAGGTGCTTATTTAGTATTTAGTAAATATTAAATTAATATCTGGGGTAAATATTATGGCAAAATTAGCAATTGAGATGAGAGGAGGCAGCCTAGAGTATGAGAGCATCAAAACCAAATGTGCCTAATGCACATTCATTTTCAGAAAAGGAGAGTGCCAATATTAGGTGGAGGAAGTGATTTACATGGTAATTTACATGGAAGGAAATGGATATTATATCGATTTTAGAGAATTATAACCTTTAGCCAAATTATCAAGGTTCTTGTGAGAAATATCAACAGTTAATCGAAACAGAGATAAAAATCTTAACGTATGACTACAGAAGTTAAAATGTGCTTTTGTAGCCAGATAAGGGGGTGTAGGTACCAGAAAATTAACTTGAGCCTATAAGTCACATAAACTTGGAAGTTCATCTCTTTATAAGTTTGTTTAATGAGATGAGTGGGGTTTTTTGAAGATTTGTGAAGTCTAACCATAGCTAATACTTACAGCATACTTACTGTATGCTATGTACTCTTCCCAAAAGTCTTACATATGTTAATTCATATAATCTTCATAATAACCCATTTTAATGTGAGGATACAAGTACAGAAAGATTAAGAAACAAAAAACTTACCTAAAGTCCAACAGTAAATGGCAGAGCTGGTGTTCAAACTCTGCCACTCTGACTTTAAAACAAGCTATCCTGAATAGTGGGTACAGTGTACTATGCACTGAAATCTAGTGTTTGTGGGGTAGCATTGTGATATATCATTACATACAGAAACACTGTTATGTGAATCTGTTCTAATGTTAAATTTCTTAAGTAATGTTTTTAATGCTTAATCAAGAAGAGTATATAAAAAGAACGACAGAAAATTATCATAATTATACATTTTTTAAAATATCTTTATGGTTTTTCAGGCAAAATGGTAGTGATGTGATAGGAGATATTGTCATGAAATTTAAATTCGCCAGGAATAGCAATGAACCATCAGTGAAAAGGAAAACTGAGTCTGTTTTACGCCAAATGCTGAATAAACCTGGAAACTTGGCAATGAACACAATTGACTTAACACGCAAGTATCATTTTTTTAGCCATTTCATTTCAATATATCTCTCTACCAGTTCTAATTCATGTTTTGATTTAATGAGAGACTGACTTTTTTCCCTTGGAATTAAACTTTATGAAAACAATGTATTATGAAGCTACCTATAATATATAGCTCTCCAATATAAAATATTCTAAAGTTTTAAAGAATCATTTAGCATTCATTTAGTAAGTTTTATTTGCTAAAAATTCTTTATTATTTTTCCCTCTCCACCCTCCTTGTAAGGGATGTTGCTGTCAGATGTTCAATTTGTAGGTATGTTATAAGAATGGTAAATAGCTGTTTGAGGTCAGAGAACAATTTAATTAAGGATCTATCTCCCTGAGAACAGAGCATGCAATTGGAAGGTGTCTGGTAAATACTTGTAGAATAAAGAAGGAAATTAGAAGATTTAACAATATCCCTACCTAATCTCTGAAAATCCTCTCTACTTCTGCCTAGAATGGAATCTATTTCCATTGTTTTTCATCCCTATTGCTAACACTCTGGTCTAAGCCAACATCATTTCTTACTTGAACTACAGCACTAGCCTCCAAGCTACTCTGCTTCTATACTTTCTTGGCCCTTTCCAATGTATTGTACACATACTGATCAAGGAAATATTTTAAAATATAAATACAATCTTACTTAAAAGCTCCCATGGCTTCCCACAAAACAAAACAAAAATAAAAACAAAACATAAACACCACATGTAAGAAGAATACCATATTTCCTGGTTTACCCAGGACAGTCCTGGGTTCATGCCAATTGACCAAGAACCATTATTAATATTAGCCTTTACGTTTTCTGGTTTGGACAATAAATGATATGGTGATCTCATCTAAAGCACTGTATGATCTAGTTCATACTTACCCCTCTAGCCATTTATTATACCATTCTCTTCCTCATTCACCACAATCTGGCCACACCTTCACTTTCTCTGTTTGCAAAAATTCTCTCCTTCTTGCCTCAGGGCCTTTGCATACATTATTCCAGTTTCTTATAACACAGGTTAGATCACCCCCTTGCATCTGTCAAGTATCATCTGAATTATTTCTTTCTAATGTAAGTCTTTTCTAACTTCCAGTACTAAATTATTTACCTCTGTCATACACACCTTCATTTTCCTTCACAGCGTTTATCACAATTGAAACTACAATATTATTTCTGTGTCTTCATCCTACTCTGTAAGTTTTCTAAAGGCAAGGACCAGTCTGCCTTGTTCATCCTACTGTCCTTCTACTACCCAGTGTCTAGCACATAATAAGTACTCCATTAATATTTTTGCATGACTTTAAAAAAAAGGAATTACTTAATATATGCATAGAATTTAAGGACACTCCTTCAACTCTGTCATGTACTGCTAGCTTAAGAAACCATGATTCCCCTCATAATAAGCTCACAATTAAGGGATTTTGGTGGCTCCCACATTGGACTGGTAGTTAATCAGCAAATACCTGTTATAGTTTTACTAGTTGTTAAAATATTGAAATTCTTTCCTATCTGTTGGTAAATAACCACTGCACCAGGCCTACAAAGGTGCCTCCCCAACCCCTCCAAATTCTCCCAACCCTCTCCTCCCCTTGCAACTACAGCATTAATGCTTAGCACAGCAAGGACTTCCAAGACATTGATCCAGCTCCATGGGTGGCTGTGTCCTTCCTGACTAGCTGATGCTCATGCATTACAGTTTGTTAATCCTCACAACAACCACATGTTATAGATCCTTCTATTGTCCCCACTCAGAAAAGATAGATAATTGCCCAGGGCATACAGGCAGCATGTAGGGGAGCCAGTATTAAAATAAAATCTTTCTTGCTCAAAGAATGAAAAGGAATGGTCAGCTCTTTTTATTTCCTTTCTCCAAAAGGATGTTTTGCCTCCTCTAACACTTACAAAGCAGGTGTGATACCCAAGCCCTGTGAAACTTCTGGCAGCAAAAAAGTTTGTTTAAGTTGACTTTAGAGAACATGAACACCTGTCTGAGAGGTTTAGATTTATCTTATAGGAAATAAGAAGCTGATTTCTTATTAAAATATTTCAAGCAGAGAAGAATATACTCTGATATGATCTACAATTTTAGAAATGTCAGTCTGGTAAAGTAGAGGTGGATGCATTAAAAAGGGAAAAAGTGGAGGCAGGGAATAGGTGTCAAATGATGAAAGCATGAACTAAAGTAGTAGCCAAAGGGAGGGGGAAGATGGTGCTAATGCAAAGGATCGTTAGAGGGTAGAAGGTACAAAATCTGGAAAGCAATAAGATGTGGGAAATGATGAGAAAGGAGGAGTTAGAGACCATTTCAGATTTCTAGCTATTGGTGGAAGTGGTGTCATTTACTAAAGGAGGAAATATACGTAGCAAATTTGGAGTAAAATTTGGTGACATTGAGTTTGAGATGGCTGTAGGACATGCAGAGAAAATTGTTCTGTAAGTAGACATTAAACTGGAATATACAAACTGTCACCATCTGGCACCAACATATTTTCCTTTCTGTGCTCTCCCACCACTTCCCTACATGCAACGCTTGTATTAGCTCTACTGACTTTATTGCTCCACAAACATCTTACACCTCCATGCATTTGTGCCCACTATATCTCTCATCTGGAATGCCTTTTCACCTCTTGCCTGCCTGAAAAACTCCTTTTAGGTATTCAAAATACAACTCAAATGTTATTTTCATCATGATAACATCTGTGAACCAGAATCACTAGTAACTCTCTCCTTTATCCTCTCTACTTCACACTTAAATTTATTTGAATGATTTCTTGATCAATTTCTACCTATAAATTATGTGATGGCAGACCTCCTATATTTTGTTATACCTGCAGTACTACAAATAGTATCAGTAAAGTAATACAGATATAGTTATATGTACATAAATATATATTAGAAAAAAATGAAAAATTAACTTCTCTTATAGCATTTACTACATTGTATCTCCATGACTATGTTGCTGTCTTCCCAAGTAAACTGAGTGACTTGAGAGCAGAAATATCTTTTAAATAACTTTTAACTATCTTTTAAGCGTTTGATGAGAAATTAAAGCACAAACTTTAGTGTGCAAACAATAAATTGAGGGAATATTATAAACAGTTTTCTGAAGCCCATGACTCAGATTCTTTCAGCAGGTCTGGATGGAGTCAAGGAGTCTATTTTAGCAGTCCTCTAAATGATTCTGATTATGGTTGTCTGAGGACTACATGTTAAGAAATTAAGGTCAAATGGTATACAGTCCTTTTTCTATTGATCTTACTCTCTCTCTCTTTTTTAACACCAGAAATAACTCACCAGGATACAGAAGATATTTTAACTCAAGGTAAGCTTTTAAATTACTTTGTAAATGTGGTTTACCAAAATAAAAAGAGTAAATGTTCAAGTGATTTGTAGTCTTTGCCAAGGCAGTGTCCACTGAGATGGTATCTTTATTCTTAGTTCACTCATGTGGGTTGTTGTTGAGATAAGATATTGCTGATTCTGTTGGCCTATGAAGTGATGTTTAAGTTTCCCCTCCTTTTAGAAGGAAGAAGTAGCAATGCCATTCCACCACTCTGTGTCAAGTTTGGTCTCATTAAGGTTTTCTTGGCAGCTTTGGGAAGTTTCTCCTGCCCTGGTTCCATGGCAGCATTTCAGTAGACTTGCAAATTATGTTTAGTTGCATCATTTATATGCTTTCTCCTAACCACCAGAATAGCTTGCTTTGTTGTGGATTTAAGTTAATCATAAACTATAATAAAAAAAATTACAAAAAGCAATATGAGTTTTATGTCTATAACATATTAGAAAAGTCACTGCTTTCCAATGTCCTTAGCTATACTCTCAGGCTAGGATAGCAGAAATATAGCCGTTAGAAAACAGCAGTTTACTTCTCTGGCTAATAAAAGGTAGTTAGAAATTAGTTCAATATATCTTGATAGCTGGCCTATCTCACATACTTAAGTGATGTTATAAGTTAATGCTTCTTCCTCTGTGGGTGTTTTTCAACTTAACTATATATTTAATTCATGCTTCTTTTTCATTAACATGTGCTTAAATAATTTACTAGAGAATTTGGTTGGAGAATGTAGCAAAGGAACCTATATTCCATGTATATTCTTACTGGAAGTCTAGTCCTCCTCTATCTGGGAGATCTGGTAGAAAAAATGCCTTTGGATGGTGTCCTATTGAAGCAATGTCACTACTTCAGAGCTGGTCCAGCAATAGAAACTGTTGGTGGTGATTTACCAACACTATTACCAACAACAGTAATAGACTAAACAAGAGAAAATAAACCATGGGAGTGGGAGTTAAGGGGAGTTGAGTGATCCAGCCCACTCCAGCCTGTTTCAGCTTTGACCATTAGAGAGTCATGGGCTCTCTTAAAATATTTAAATAAACCTCATCTAGATACTTAGAAACCTTCAGTTACCCTCGAGAATATTCTGTGGACCTAAAGTAACTCCTTTTCCAGGGCACATTTGGTGAGATAGAGTCAGTTACAGATGTGGACTGAATTGTCCACAATGAACTGAATTACCACTATAGAGTCTTCATGATGAGAGCAGTTTCCCTCCAACTTCATTGTGCACATGAATCACTTGTTAAAATACAGCTTCTAGTAAGTTCTGAGAACCTAATGCCCAGCTTGTGACTACAGTTAGTAATATGGTATTGTACACTTGAAAGTTGCTGAGAGCATTTCATAAGTATTCCCGTCACACTTACACACACACACAAAAAAGAGAACTATGTGAGGTGTTAGATGTGTTAAATACCTTGAACTTGGTAATCATTCTACAATGTATATGTATATGTATATCAAATCATCGCACTGTATACTTTAAATATATATACATTGTATCAATATTTGTCAATTATTCCTTAATAAAGTTGGAGGGAAAAAAAATGCAGCTTTTGATTTGTTCCCTGATGTGAGTCTGAGAGTCAACTTTTTTTTTTTGTCATCACTGTTCATCTTTACTGTGGGACAACTGACAAATAAAATTACAAGATATTTAAAGTGTACAATGTCATGATTTGATACATGTACACATTATGAAAAGATTCCCCTCATCCAGCTAATTAACACATTCATCACCTCATGTATTTATCACCTCCCTCCTTTTTTATTTTTTTAGCGAGAACTCAGCAAATTTGCTACTCTCAGCAAATTTCAATTATACAATACACTGTTGTCAACTATAGTCACTATGTTATACATTAGATTCTCAGACCTTATTCATCTTACAGCTGAAAGTTTATACCCTTTTACCAAACTCTCCCTATTTCTCCAACCCGCTGGCCACCACTTTCTACTGTTTCTAGGAGTTCAACTTTAATTTCCACATATAGGTGATACCATGCAGTATTTGTCTTTGTCTGGAAAATTCCCTTAGCACAATACCCTACAGTTTCATCCATGTTGCTGCAAGTGACAGGATTTCCTTCTTTTTTAAGGCTGAATAACATTCCTGTGTGTGTGTGCATGCTTGTGTGCATGCTTATGTGCACATATATACCACTATTTCTTGATCCACTTATCTACTGACAGACACTTAGGTTGTTTCTACACAGAGCCAACATTTCTAACAAGTTCCTAGGGGAGGCCCGTGCTGCAGATCCACAGACCACACTTTGAGTAGCAAGGCTACTGAGAAGATGGAAATTTCCCAGGGAACCTGTGGCCTGAACTGGTGCCTCCAGCACTGACCTATCTTAACCCCCACTCATGAGGAATTCCAGAGAACTCTGAAGCTGCTCCAGAATTTGAAACTTCCATGCCAATTAAGTTCAGCAATGTTCTCTAAAATGCAGTCTATAGGCAACAGTCACATAAGTACTCTAAAAATATAACATATTGATCATGCTTTTGGAAAGCCTAGCATGTCGTGGGAAAGAATACATAAGAGACATAAAAGTCATAAATGATGGTGAAATTCTTAAAGCATCTGCCAAGTGTAAGAATCATGATCTTCTCAGCACATTAATTCCCTTTTCCCATTAGAATGTGGGGTCCGTCCAGACCTAATATCATTGTCTGATGAGAGAATCATAGGAGGCACTAAAGCTAAGGAAGGAGACTGGCCATGGCAAGTCAGTTTACAGTGGAATAATCTTCACCACTGCGGAGGTGTCTTCATCAGTAAAGAGTGGATCCTGACAGCAGCTCACTGCTTCAGAAGGTAAGACCACAGTTAACTACCCATCTTGGCATACCTTAGTTGTCTCAATTAATAGTTACATCTGTGTTAGAGGGTATCAATCAATCACATTTTATGCATAAAAAAATTGATCATTAGCGATATTAAATAACTTGCCCTGAATAACACTGCCAATATGCGACACAGCCAAGATTCAAATCTAAATTCAACTGATTCCAAAACCATGCTCTTATTCATTTGCTGAAAGAAAGGAAAGGAAGGGAGGGAGGGAGGGAGGCTGACAGGGAAGAAAGAAAGAAGAGTATCTTTTAAAATCTTCACAATAAAGACATTGAGGCAAAAGAAGTTTAACATAAAAATTCATGTATTTTCTTGTTGTCAAATATTTTTTCTTTAGAATTTTTAGCTAGCATTTACTCCTTTGCAAGCTACTGTACCTCATGAAAGTATCTCCTGGATATATAATTTCTATTTTCCGTATAACTCCACTATCTAAACTCCACAAAACCCTCAAATTATTTGGTTACATTTGGCTTTTATTCAACCTTAAAAGCATGTTGCATTAATCAACCTTCCAATTCATAGATCCTTATTTTCATCAGTTCATACAAGACCTTTCTCTCCTTTTATTTTTCTCCTGTCATACCTGTATTCCACTACTACTACCTTCCCTGCCCCCACAGGCCTCACACAAATATTTGACATGTCTTTAAATATGCAGTTACCTGCAAAACCTTTGGGGTGTGTGTGTGTCTTTAATTTATATGAGTGGCATTGTGTATAAGTCTCATATTTCCTTACTGTTTTTGCTCAATCCTGGGAATTTTAATCTGGTCCACCACTGCATCCACCATATCCCTTCATCCAGCTAGGTTGCTCCAACTTCCCACTGCCACAAAGAGCAGCACATATACACTTTCTCTCATGCCTTCATATGTGCCTCTCTATAAACCTTCAAGAATTTCTCTGACATACATACCCAGAAGTATATATACAGTGTGCTAAATACACTACAATGCTTTCCAGAATTTTACATCTTCACATGTAATGCAAGAGTTCAAACTTCTTTCTCACCAACACAATACTATTCTTTTTCAATTTTTTGTCATTCTTATGAATATACATTAGATGCTCATTATTGCTATAATTTCCATTTCTCTGCTTATTAGTGAGTTTGAGTATCTTTTCATATGTCTACTGGCTGTTTGAGCTTCTCCCATGAAATGCCTATTAATATTTTTTGCTCATTGTATAATGGTTTCTCCCTCCATTTATTGCTGGTTTACAGACTTCTGTATATTCTACAAAAATTTTAGATATTAAACATTGCAAGTCTTTTCTCATTCATCTGATAAATATGTCTATGGTACAGTTAATTTTTTCAGTTTTTTATGTCTTTTAATTTTATTTTTTATTCTACATACTTTTTATTGAAGTATAGTTGATACACAATATTATATACTATAGGTGTACAGTATAGTAATTCACAATTTTTAAAGGTTATACTCCATTTATTATAAAATGTTGGCTATATTCCCTGCATTGTACCATATCCTTGTAGCTTATTTATTTTATATATAATAGTTTGTACCTCTTAATCCCTTAGACCTATCTTGCCCCTACCCCCTCTCTCTCCCTCTAGTAACCATTAGTTTGTTCTCTATATATGATACACTTAATTTTGATCTCATGAAATTCATCCATTCTTAACTGTATGGTTTGTATTTTGGGAGTTTGGCTAAAAAGTCCCTATTCCTAGGTCAGCAAGATAATGCCTTATATTTTTTTTATATTAGTGCTCGCTCTCTCTCTCTCTCTCGCTCTCTCTCTCTCTCTCTCTCTGTGTATGAATACATACACACACACACACACACACACCCAAATCTTCAAGAAGCATCACACTTAGTACAGAAAAATCATTCATCAATTAGTAAGACAAGGAGCCCCTTATCATCACTACTATTTAAATGGAACTTCTGGTTAAAGGAAAGGAAAAAAATAACAGTTGGAAGGAAAGAGTTAAAACTAAAGTGAACATTATTTCAGACATCTTAGTTGCTTGAATGGAAGGATGTAGAAAAGGGAGAAATCAAAGAAAAGTTTTGTGTTATACTAGTGTTCATCAAAGTGTCAGTATATCCTTATTGGAATAATGGAACACCAGGACGTTCATCACCCCAAGATATGTTTTCTAAAATATTTATGTTTCTTTAGACAAATGATCACTCATTGTGCCAGTAAAGAATTACAGAAATAGATCACAAAGAAATGTTGGTCGAATACTTTCTAGATTGGGGGTGGAGGGGACAAACACAAAAACCAAATATTTGAAATTCTCACAAGTTCTCTATTCAAATAACATGTTTTCATATTTTTAGCCGCTCTGATACTCTTCAATGGACTGTCACCTTTGGTATTTCCACAAAATTTCCTAAAGAGAGAAGAGGAGTAAGGACTATTTTAATCCATAACAATTATAAACCTGAAACTCATGAAAATGATATTGCACTTCTACAACTTGATAGAGAAGTCACCTTTACCAGAAATATCCGTACAGTGTGCCTCCCAGATGCTAGCCAGAATATTCTACCTGGTTCCCGTACTTATGTAACAGGATGGGGCTCTCAAAGATACAGCGGTGAGTATCTCAGGAAAAAATAAAACAAAAACAACAGCAATATCTCCTGGTACTTGCTAGTACGCATTTTTTTTTAATTAAGGAACACCTGAAGGGTAGGTTCTATGGACAGAACCATGCTACAGTCTGGTCATCCTAAGATCTAACTAGAGTTCCTTCAGCAAATCCAAGCAATGTCCCTAGAAACTATACAGAATTCTCACACACAGTAATACGAAAATGTAAAAGCAAGTGATACAGAAACATGAGTTCTTCCATGATCCAGAGACTCTACAGACTTGAATGGCTCCCCTATAAAGAAAATTTTAAAAATTTATAAGAGGATTTAGATAGGTATTCTCTAAGGGTTTTAAGGTATTCTGAAGTGAAAGAAATCCTGCCTTCAGAACAAGAAACTCTGTGTGTACATAAGTATTGTTCACACTTATTTATGAAGCAAATAAAATGAGAAAAAGAAATAAGGGTGACATGAAAGAGCAAATATAGCCAAGGGGAAAATGAGTATCAGCTAGGGAGTGGAAGGATAGCATTAACAATATCCATGGGTTTCTAACTATTTTGTAGATCATGTCTCCAAGAAACAAAACTAAGGCTGAATTGTCCTAGAAAATATTTCATTGTGTTTTCATGGCCCAAAGTAATCTGGCGTAGTAAATAAAATCTGTGCCAATCACAAAAACGGCAGTGCCATATTGAAGGAATATCAATATAAAATAAATTCATTCTTTAGTCATGAAACAAGATTTGTTTCTCTTTTGTTACTATATTAAAGGTTAATTAATATTTAATTTTCTAATTCAAAGTTAGTCAGTGGATATTTCAAAATCTACTAGTCAATTTTAAGTAAGCAGATTTTTTCTCCCTCTTAAGGTCTAAGGGGCACTGTATCACACACCTAAAGCAAAAAAAGAAAAAAACCAATCTATGTAAAGGGGTAATCCATATCTACTATGGAAATCTTTGCTGAGAAAAAACTACTAGTACATTTTCAATAGCCTTCTTTGCTGAATAAGAGATAATGTTTGAAGTACAATTATTCCTTCCTATATTCACCATAGAATCATTAATTTATCTACCCTGAAGTCCATTTTCATTCTGCTTTTATACTTAACAGGCAGCCCAGTTCCAGACCTACAACAAGCACAGGTCAATATAATAAGTAATAATGTATGTAATGCACCATCTAGTTATAATGGAGCCATCCTGCCTGGAATGCTATGTGCTGGACTATCTCAAGGTGGAGTGGATGCATGCCAGGTAAGTTCAAGACAATGTTATCCACGTCATCAGCCAAGTTTATAAGCACTTACTAGCATGTCATATTGTGATAGACAGAGAGGTATCATTATAATACAGAGCCCTGATCCTCTAAAAATGTATGGTCTAGATTTTACAGATTCTTATATGAAGTTGATCTATCATGAAACACTGATTCTGAGAAGCCAAGTTGCAAAGTGGTTAACTATCAAGCTCAAGAACGAGACAGACCCGGTTTGAATTCCTTAACCTCTATTACCAATCCTTTCATCTATAAAATCGGGATAAGAATAGTATCTAACTTTTTAGGTACCACTAAAGATTAGATGGAGATTAAATATGTCAGGCACGCACTAAGCAAGAAAGCTCAGCTATCTCAACTATTTCTACTGTTGTTGTCAACCTAGACCATGATCACTGACATCAATAACTTTCACCTCAACCTTCTACTATGAAGACTTAAATAAATCACTCATCTAAGAGTTGTAGATAATTGATTTTAAAAATATAAATAACACCTGAATATCAGCACCTTGAAGATAAAAAATTTATACAAAGAGCTTAGTTACCTGAGTCACCATAGCTCCCATAATTGTTAAATAGCACTAATGAAGGAAAAGAAAAAACTATTTAGATCTACTTTGTAATTTTCAACCAAATATAAAAACACTAACAATAAATATGAATTCTTACTCTAATGTAATTAGAATAAGATTGTTTTTGGAAGGTATGTTGCTATTTATTTTTAATAGATTTTTACTGTAGCATAATTGCTTCACAATACTGTGTTAGTTTCTGTTGCACAACAAAGAGAGAGAATCAGCCATATGCATATACGTGTCCCCATATCCCTTCCCTCTTGAGCCTCCCTCCCATCTTCCCTATCCCATCCTTCTAGGTCATCGCAAAGCACAGAGCCGGTCTCCCTGTGCTATGCTGCTGCTTCCTACCAGCCAACTATTTTACATCTGGTAGTGTACATATGTCGATGTTACTCTCACTTCGGCCCAGCTTCGCCCTCCCACCCCATGTCATCAAGTCCATTCTCTATGCCTCTTTATTCCTGCCCTGCAACTAGGTTCAACGGTACTTTTTTTTTTTTTAGATTCCATATATATGCATTAGCATACAGTATTTGTTTTTCTCTTAGAATAAGATTTTAATACTAAATTTTTAATTAAACTATCTAAACAACTGATGTAGTTATATTTTTTAATAGATTTTATTCCTATGTCTGAAACCCAACCCCATACAGTAACAGCAACAACTACTTAGTATCCAAAATTACATTTTTGGAATTAAGAAAAATCAATCTGTTTTCTTTTTTTTTTTGGTATGCGGGCCTCTCACTGTTGTGGCCTCTCCTGTTGCGGAGCACAGGCTCCGGACGCGCAGGCTCAGCGGCCATGGCTCACGGGCCCAGCCGCTCCGCGGCATGTGGGATCTTCCCAGACCAGGGCACGAACCCGTGTCCCCTGCATTGGCAGGCGGACTCTCAACCACTGCACCACCAGGGAAGCCCCAATCTGTTTTCTTGATGAATCTGCTACTGCTTTCCTGACTGAATCATAAGCAGAAAAATGAGGTTTATTCTTTCCTTAAACGTGGCTGACTTTTATATTTAGTGCTTACATTCTTGAAAAAGAGGATAAGTAGTAGTTCTTACATAGTTTTGGCAAAGAGCCCAATCCATTTCCCCAAAATGAAACATTTTTCTTGACTACAAGCTGTGTGGAGGTGGAGGGGAATTGTTTATCAATTTTCAAGACACTGTTAATTACCCACTGGTTTTATTCACTTTAAGTGGAGATGTCTTGATGGTAGGGAATGCTTCTTGTTCCCCTTCCCACTTTCTTCTTTTCTATTGCTAGCCCTGTAACAACAAATTCTCAACTTTCATAGTAGTTTTACAAAGAATTCACCAATCAAGTAAGCAACAAACCTTTACACGATAATTTCAGATCTACGAAGAGCATTAATTAGAACTGACTTAAGGATATACATGAGATATAAAAGGGTGTTTATTCATGCTTTACTCATGATACACTTTACCTTCTGCATATACAGATCCTGCTCTTCCTCCAAGCTCAGTTCAGGCCATAACTCACCATGAAACTTTCCTGTGTGTTCCACTCTGGGTCTCACTGATTTTTAGCTGAAATACTATATATAATACATAGAGTTTATGCCTCAAAAAATAGCACTTTACATAAAAGCTTATGAGATCCTGTTTGTTTTTGTTCATTTATTTTTTTAAATTGCATTATTTACTTTTTATGTGCCAGACTCTGTGCTTACACAGTATCACCTGAACTCAGCAAGTCTATGGTCTAGAAGAGAGACCACAGGCTCAGATATCTGCCTAATCAGGCAGTGAAGCTGCCCAGATATAGGAAAAATTACATGTCCCACTTAGTTTAATATTTGCTTGCCCACTCTTGGTAAGACATTATGCAAAGAAATCTCTTACTATAGAAGAAGTAGAAGAAAAACACAATGATGGGAGAGTGCTGAGAACTGGTAAACTGGAGCACATGTGCAACATCTAAAGGAGGCAGATGCCAATCACCTCCATGCAGTGCTTGCTATCAAGCTGGTAATTCAGACACTAACCCTTCTCCCCATCTAAACCAGTAATTAAGTAGGCATGGAAGAACTAGCTACTATTAAGAGCAGTCAAATGAACAGCAAACTATTCTAGAAGCATACTTGGTAATAACAGCTGAGTTTTATTAGTACTATTTACCAGGCTATACTCAGATTGCTATGCATGTTAAACTCATTTAAACACATTAAAATATTATTTACAGATGAGGAAGCTGAGGTACAAAGGGCTATTAAGTAGCTTACTGAAAATCATATAGCTAGTAAGTAGAGGATTCAAACCTATGCTAACTCCAGAACCCACAGACTTAACCCATTATACAGCATGTAAGATATCCTAACTTTTCCCCCCAAATAGATTATTACATGCACAAATATTTAGTTGGTTGGCTTATTATTATAATTTGCTGGTAAATATTTCATACGGAGTGTTTTACTCATTGCCATATAAATTTCTATTATTCACCAAAAGAATACTTTTTGATACACTGTATATCAAACACCATGCATTGTGCTATGAATAGGAAGATAAGTGAAATTTCTAAACACTTATTCATTCAACAGACATTTTCTTAGCATTTCCTTTGGGCTAGAGGCTAAGCATATAGCAGTGTCCAGAATATGTATGCCCCCTTCCCTTATGGACCTTACAGTAAAGCTTGAAAAACAGACACTGAACAAGTATCATAAATGCAATGAGAGTTGCAGAGATGTGCAGCTGCTACAACTAGGGGAGCTAATCCAGTGGGAGTAAGTTCAAACAGGCACACAAATGTGCACGTACAAAATAATGAAGCAGCAGTGAAAGTACCCATAGGATGTGGGAATGCAGGCAGTGAAAAACTAATCTAGCCCAAAGCTGGAAGCGGTGACAGTGGGGAGGAAAGGTGCAGGTGAGGGATGGCCCCCTGAAGGAGGTGAGCCTGGAATGAGTAGCAGATGGTGGAGTCTGGAAAATATGCTTCTCATCTTCTCACAGTTGCTGAAGGAGCAACACGTGTACTTGGAATATTTTGTTAATTTTTGCATGACTTGGTATTTAGTATTTCAACAGGAAATGTCAGACTAACTTTACTGTCATACTGGATGTGACTTCTACTGCCATAGAAGTAAACTCAATACTTTGGCATTGTTTTCACACTTAAATAATCAATCTTTCTGTTTCCTTCAGGGGGACTCTGGTGGCCCACTAGTACAAGAAGATGCACGGCGGCTCTGGTTCCTCGTGGGGATAGTAAGCTGGGGGGATCAGTGTGCTCTGCCAGATAAGCCAGGGGTGTATACTCTAGTGACAGCCTACCGTGAATGGATAAACCAACACGCTGGGATCTAGTGCAGTAAATAACATCTCTGTTGCAGAGTCTGAATGCAGTTGTGCCTGTCTAAAATTCTAAAACTTTTCAGCTGCAAAAAGAAACAAAGTGTTCTATTTTAACATTCTGTTACATAAATACTAAAGATTAAATACTATTTAACTTTTAGCTGTTACTATGGGTTTTATATTTCTCAAGAAAATTATATGAATGTTGCATAGTAATGTGCCAGGGGGAACACTGTAAACTAGTTATAGAGGTAACAATTATACTATACTTGTGATAACATAAATGCTAGTAGTGAGAGAAACAGATACCCTGAGAGTGGAAACTAAAGGAAACTGCACAAGTCTGCAAGGTCAGAGGAGTTTCCTCTGTGGAAGTCTCATCAAAGCTGATAAATGTGCAAAGTATACAAACTTGCAAAGAAAGAAGTTGCAGATAACATTTAAGACAGAACAGTATGAGACAAAAAAAATACTATATTTTGAGAAAGGAAATTGAGTTATTTGTAGTGAGGTGGATGGACCTAGAGTCTGTCATACAGAGTGAAGTAAGTCAGAAAGAGAGAAAACAAATGCCATATGCTAACACATATATATGGAATCTAAAAAAAAATGGTTCTGAAAAACCTAGAGGCAGGACAGGAATAAAAATGCAGACGTAGAGAATGGACTTGAGGACACGGGGAGGGTGAAGGGTAAGCTGGGACGAAGTGAGAGAGTGGCATGGACATATAAACACTACCAAATGTAAAACAGATAGCTAGTGGGAAGAAGCCGCAAAGCACAGGGAGATCAGCTCGTTACCTTGTGTCTACCTAGAAGGGTGGGATAGAGAGGGTAGGAGGGAGACTCAAGAGGGAGGGGATATGGGGATATATGTATATGTATAGCTGATTCACTTTGTTATACAGCAGCAACTAACACAACAATGTATAAAGCAATTATACTCCAATAAAGATGTAAAAAAAAAAGAAAAGAAAAATACTATTTTTTTAAATTTCTGGTTACTTAATATTTTATAGGAGGCGTTACGCCCTAAAAGTACAAGTACGAAGTCATTGTACAGTCCTACAGCAATCTTAATTACCCTGTAAGAACATGCTCCCATAGGAACTAACCAATGAATTTCAGGCATTTACGATCAAAGCTAGAATATTCACTCCTCACCAGACACCCAAAGAATTATAATTTTCATGATAACTTTTATTTAAAATATTCTTTATCTATGTGAATGAGAGAATTTATCGCCTCCATGGGGACGGGGGGGAATGGGAAGAGTTGGTTTGCAAAAAAAACCCAAAAAGTTAAATAGCTTAATTTCAATAAAATTATCTTAATGAAGAAACTTTTCTCTCTCTCCTTCTTTCTCTTTCTTTCTCCCTCTCTCCTGCCCTCCCTCCCTTAAACACACACACACACACACACACACACACACACACGCACACACACACCAAAAGAACACAAATAAAATTTGTTAACATTTAATGGCACAGCAAATTATACAGTCTGAATTATGATTGTTACTGAATTTTTACGGGATTCTAGCAGAGTTAAAGTTTGCTTATGCATGATCATCTATGTGTCAGAACTTCCTCATTCTAAAAGCTAACTTATGACACCTGGGTATCAGAACAACTACATGCATTGTGATGAAAACGTCTTGTTTTCCTCATGTAAAATTGTGAAGAGACCTACACTGAAATCACTTACTTTACAGAAGTTGAAAATTTAACCAACTCTGTGAAATGTACAAATAAATCATTGGTATACCTTACTTCAAATAAACTATTTTAAAATCATTTCTCTGCCTAAGTATTTACGGAAGTTATGACTTACGAAGGACAATCCAAAACAATTTATTTAACTGGTTCTCAAACAATAGAATGGCCAACTAGATTCTGAAGGCTTCGCACTTTCTGCTGCCTTATAATCAAGCTCTGTAACTAAGGCAAGCGTCCAGCTTGAAACTCCCTGGTTGCACCCTGTGAGGACAATATTAAACTGGCCATTCACAGTAAGCCTCAGGGGAGTGTGTTTGTGTATGGGTGTGTTGGTGTGTTTGTATGTGTGTGCATGTGCCTTCACATAATCATAAACATACTAGTTTATTTCTACGCATTGAACGCTATATAAAGGAACATACTTATTTAGCAGAAAATAGAGCAAATTCAATTATTTATTGAAAATAAAATAGTAAATATTCATAGTTTTATGAAAAGATATTTGAACACCAGAAGAACACCTATTTTAAGAGATTTTTTTTAATGTTCTGATGAGATCTATCTTCTTGATAGCTAAGTAACTCCATGAAAGCAATTTTGAATATTTATGGAAGGCGTGGTGATTCATGAATCTTTTCAGTTCTTAAAAAAATCATTCTGGAAACTCTGGAAGAAACATTCTAGAACCTTAATTCAGTGCCAGGAAGAGTTATTAATACGAGGGAGAATCCTTTTCATCATAGAGAAAACACACAGATGAACCAATTTTTTTAAATGGCAAACAAACTGAATATTTGATGTTCAAACTAAATACTCCTGAGTTTAAAATAGTCAACAGAGCTAATAAAAAGGGAATTATTCAAGAAAGTTTAGAGCAAGCAATTGACTGTTTCACTCCTGGGAAGTCTTAATTACAGAGTGTAGATCATTCATTTAGCAAATTTATTGAGCCCTATATATTTCAGGCTCTCTACTATACTACTCTCTACTATACACTAATAAAACTAAGATAAACAAGACATAGTCCCTGCCTTTAAGACACTCAATATATTGTATGACAGAAATATAATATAACGGAGGCAATGATAAAGAGTAGGATATTTATTATAGGATAACAAAAAAAGGGGGTAGTTCTAGAAGACTCAGGGAAAATATAATAATATCAAAAGTGAGTCTTCCAGACCATCAATTTGCCATGAACAATACTAATTACTGTGTGGTTAGAGAGAAGGGAGCTAAGAACTCCTCAGGTTATTTATTTAAATATGTCACAAGCTCTAATTTATACAATTCAATTCCTATTTTCCTATTTGCTAAACATTAATCTTCAAACAGAGCCAAAATACAATTTTTTATGTCCACATAATCCAAATCTCAAAATCCAGTCCATTCTGCTTCTAATCAGTTTAATTAATCTCCTTTGGGGAAAACAGATCATCCCCACTCCCCTACATTTCCAGTGATTCATTTCTGTAAGAATCAGCTGTCTTTTGAAGGAACAGTTTTCTTAACATGAGAGATAATTAAGCAGAAGCTGGATAATAACCTGAAGAAATGTTTTAGAAGATTTCTGCAATGGGTCAGGCTTAAAAGCAGATTATTTCCATGGTGATTTCCAGACTAAGATTCTACCCATGATAAGCAAATAGTTTTGAGGGAGCATAACATCTGAGAAAAAGAAGAATTTCAGCATATTAGGATATCTGTTTGTTTAATCTGGTTCAAAACCATGAAACAAATCATCAAGAGCAAAGAAATCAAACTGATCAAAATTCAAATTAAGTAGAAAACCATTCTGGAGAAAAAGAGAACTGAATGAAATGAGAAATTAATTCAAAAAGCAGACAGAGCTCAGGCATTTTCCTACCTCCAATCATACAACTTAGACTGAAATTACTTATGCAATAAAAATCTGTTGATATAATATTAATAAAGGTTTCCTCCCTGCAAAATTCATCCATCTAACCATTCATTTTTTTACCCATTCATTTGTTTATCAATATCTTTTGAGCACTGACAATTTGCCAGGCACTATTGTACGCTAGCCAAGTCAAATTCAAGGAAAGAACAAGAAAGGCAGAAGAAGCAAGTGTAAAAGTCCTGAGGTGACTACAAGTTTGTGGGTTTGAGGAACAGTAAGAAGTCAATGCGGCTAGAGCAAAACTAATATAAGAGAGACTAGTGTTAGAAGAGGTTGAAGAAATAAGCGTGGGGGCCATCTAAAGAAGTTTTTATTTTATTCTAAATGTGAAGGCAAAATTCTGAAGGGAAATTATATGATCAATTTTCTATTTTCTAAAGATTAAACTGGTGAAACCAAGGTTAATCATCAGTTAGATCCGTTAAACCTGTAACCTGCCTTCACTAATCAAGCTCCCTTTAATTGTTACTACAAAAACGTGCATGCCCTCCAAGTGGCATGTAACCTAAACAATAAGATGTTTGCCCAAGTTGTGTCCAGTTCAAGCTCCAGCCAATTAAGACTGGTTGGGACCACTGACCCTACAACTGCACATGCCTGAATGACCACTTGGTGACTTTTTAATGTCAGAGGGCTAGGTGTTCTGGCACCCTCAGAACATGCCAACCCCACCATTTTCTGACCATGAGTTCTGTGAAGAAGCCTGTAGCTTAGTTACACTTGTGCAGCACCATGATTACCTCACCTTTTTCTTATTTCCAATCATCTTTCCCCATGCTCCCCACACCTCAGACCACCCTGCTTCTTTATCCCATAAATATCCCAAGCCTCTCCCTCCTCCCTTTGGGGAGGCCGATTTGAGATTTTGTTCTCCCATCTCCTCATTTGGCTGTCTCATGAATATGAAACAGTCCCCCTAAAGCTGAGTTCCTCTGCTGAGTTTATGATTAACCTCTCTATCCAAAACTTGTTCCCTTTTTTGCCCCATACCTATTCCCCCTCAAGATTGAGAAGTATCAAAGAAAACGGGGGACTGACACTGAGAAGGACCCTATGGGGTCCTCCTAGCACAAAAGTCTTACCATGTCCCCTCTGTTTCTTGCTCATAGGCCTTCCCTGATTTCCAAAGAGCAGATTCAAACAGTTACTAATTAGGGAGGTTAGGGAATACAGAAACAAAGAAAAGCAGCAAAGAGAAAACTGTGCAGTGATAAAGTAGAATACTAGTTCCTCCTCAAAGTACATACACAACAATCTGATACTTTTCTTTGAGTTCCTTGACAGGAACTAAAGCCCTCACCCAGGTGGAGGTTGGTAACTTCAGGCTGAGCATAAGCACATTGACCCCAGACCACTCAGAACCAGAAGGCTGATGACTGAGATTCATGGACCACCACCCTGATACCTCACCACCAACCAATCATGCATCCTGCAGCCCTCCCCCTAAATTTGTCTTTAAAAATTCTTCCCAGGGCTTCCCTGGTGGTGCAGTGGTTGAGAATCTGCCTGCTAATGCAGGGGACGTGGGTTCAAGCCCTGGTCTGGGAGGATCCCACATGCCGTGGAGCAACTAGGCCCATGAGCCACAACTACTGAGCCTGCGTGTCTGGAGCCTGTGCTCCACAACAAGAGAGGCCGCAATAGTGAGAGGCCCACGCACCGCGATGAAGAGTGGCCCCTGCTTGCCACAACTAGAGAAAGCCCTCGCACAGAAACAAAGATACAACACAGCAAAAATAAATAAATTTTAAAAAAAATTCTTCCCAGAAGACTATTGGGGAATTTGGGTGTTTGGGGCATGAGCCTCCCATACTCCTTGCTTGGCCCTTGCAATAAACCTTTCTCTGCCTCAAATTCCAATGTGTCAGCTTGTTTGGTCTCACTGAGCATCAGGCACACAAACGTGAGTTCAACAACAAATACACCCTTTCTCTGCTGCAACCCTCTGCAGTCTCGACATTTGACTTGCTGTGCATCAGGCAAATGAACTTGGTTTGGTAACACTGGCTACCCTAAAGAGAAAGAGCTACAAGAGGACAAAAGAAGGGAGATGAGTCAGAAGACTAATGCAGTAATCCAGGGAAAAGATGGGACTGACTTGGATTAAGAAGCTAACAAGATGGTGAAGATGGTGACAAATAGTGGAATTCAGAAAATATTTGTAGGGAGAAACAATAGGAATTTCTAATGGACTAGATTTAGGGACTGAGGGAAAGGAAGAGATCTAGGTTGACTCAAATTTTGGGCCTGAACCACTGAGATAGGAAATTTGGGAGGAGCAAGTTTGGGGTGTGGGGAAACTATAAGTTTCTTTCTGAATCTGTTACGTTTTAAAATTTGCAAGCAATAAGGTGAGGTAAACAACTATGAACGCACATCTGTAGCTCAGGGGAGGGATTGAGACCTGAAATATCTATCTGATGGCATTTACAATTTCAGGGAAGTAGGAGACAAAAGCCATATTGGATGACTAGAAGAGGGAGTGGGAAATGTAGCTTTTAGAAAATATAAGGAAATATCTTAATGATCAAGATATATTTTGATATCTAAAGAAGATGAAAGAGTGATTTTAGTATCAGAACAAAACGGGATTTAAAGGAAAGTTAAATTTGATTTTATTAAAATTAAGAACTTTCTATTTAAAAGACACTATTAAGGAATAAAAAGGTAAAATGAGAGTGAGAAGATATTTGCAATACACATGACAAATACCTTGTATCTAGAATGTGTAGGGTATGACTACAGATCAAAAGGAAAAAGATAACTCAATAGAAAAATGGACAAATGATTGGAACAGGCATATCAGAACAAAAGAGAAATTTAAATGGCCAATAAATGTAAGACAAGGGGCTCAAGCTTATTAGAAATAAGTAAATGTAAAATAAAGCCACTGTAATATATAACAACTACACACTTACCAATGGATAAAAATGGAAAGTCTGAGGATATCAAGCACTGGTAAGGATGGAGGAGTGTAAATTGCTTTAACTTGGAAAAAAATTAGCATTATCAAATAAAGGATATCATATGCATATCCTATGATCTAGCAATTCTACTCCAAAGCGAATACTCTAGAAATGGGTGCACATGTGCAGGAATATTCAAAGCAGCATTATTCTTCATAGCCAAACAGTGGAACAACCAAATGTCCATCAACAATAAAATGAATAAATAAATCTTGTTATATTCAAACAATGGAATACAATACAGCAACAAAAATGAATGGACTAGAGTCACACCTAACAACAAGGCTGAACTTTAAAAAACACAAAGTTAAACAAAAGAAGCCAGTCACTAAAGAATGCATACTATACTATTTGTTTAAAGGTCTACATTGTTTAGGAATTCATTCTTACTCATTAAAAGCTATTTTTTGAAAAAAGCAAGTAATTTATTACCAAAAACTACAAGACAATATTTACCTTTAGAGGAGAAGGGTGGAATTGTAATCACAAAGGGAAAGGCTGGTTTGTTAGTAAACTTCAATGGATATATGCTTTATAGCAAGCCATTAAGTTGTACGTTTATGTTTTACATGCTTTCCCATATGTGTATTGTTTCTCACATCTCTGATGCAGAACATCTGTGGGCATTCCAAACATGGTGAGGGGAAGCAATCTATAATTCTCAGGTCATTCAGGAAAGACTCTTTGAAGAAAATATATGAGACTCTTTTTTTAAGGTATATATCATGACAGCAGAAAAAAAGCATTTTCTTTCTGTTCATGATCCACACTAATCTTTTAAAACTTGTTTTTATTTGAATTTTAAAGATCTAGGAGGATCGCCTATTAGTGTTAACATTGTTACTATACTTAAACATTTCTAATGTGCATGGTACTATTCAAATATTCAATTCTCTTTCTTCCACAATGAGTTAATTTTCCTAAACTATAAGTTTTTGAGGGTAAAATAAAAAGATACATAAAATCCCATTTTGTAACAAGAGGCCAGATCAAATGATTCAGAGTTAAATTATTCACGTTAAATGATTCAGGTTAAATAATTGTACTTGAAATAATAAAAATGGTTTAATAAAAGGTTGTGTGTTTTGTTTGTTTGTAAACATAAGATTTCTTGAACATTTCATTCAGTTTGTACTAATACACCCCTTCCTTAAAATCTCACCGAACTCCTTATTATAATAAAAATGTTCTTCTGTTTTGGGCCTTAACTCTTATAAGAGTGGAGAATCCCAGCGACTTGATACATCCTCTGAACTCCCCCTAGCCACTGCCTCCAATAAAACTCCCTTGATGGAAAGAAAGAAAACTAAAGCTTCCATACATGTCAATGCAATGAAAGCAGATGCTGAGAGGAAAGGTACAAAAGGTACTGGTAAAATCTTCTGGGTTTCAAGTGAGTCAGCCAGAAGTAGTGTTCTATTACAGTTTTTAAACTACTGTAGCTTTTTCTGAATTTTTAAACTTCCTTTCTAGTTCTAATGCTGTCCTAACTCAACACCTCTCATACTCATATGGGCCACTTGAAAAAAACCCTGCTTTTTGCTCCTTTTGTGATGATTTTATGCATCCTCACAGGGTAATTTCACTGACATTTTGTCGTCCTGAACAGGCTTAGGATGCAACCTTGTTTCTTTTCAACCTTAAATATATCACCTTCTCTCTACTTTTCACAGAGCAATTTTATGAGAAAGATATAAATTTGAATGAACTGTCAAAATCATAAGCAATAAAAATAGGATTATAAAGAACTCATCAACACTAGCTCCAAAGATGTTTATACCACGTACTTGGACGAATTAAAAAAAAAACACTTTAAAATTATCCTACAGATGTTAAGCTCTATATAATTATATTATTCTGGTTAAAAAAAAGAAATCTCCATTTGGTTTGTAGCACTTATCAGAAGAAGAAAACTTTCTTCTAAAACTCTGAAGATTTTTACAATCCCTTCTCTAGAACTTTTCTCTATAGAAGACTTGTCAAGCATGTCTTATATAAATCTACTGTAACTTCATTATTTTTCCAAACCTGGCTCAGGAAACATCAATTGCAAAATGAAATGCACTTAACTTTAGGGCAACACTTACCCATGGTGTCGCCGGCAAAGCCCACTGGGGTCCCTGGGAAAAATTCGATGGAACCTAGGTGATAAGGTCTACCTTCTTTTGTGCTTAGTCTAATTTCACTTGTCTATAGAAGCTGCGTCTAGAAGTCTTGCACCTAACACGCTGGGTTAGCATTCCCAGCATAGAAACGCTGTGCCGGACACTTCAGCGGCTGCACGCAGAAGCACCACACACAGCACCCCAATCCAAGATGGCGGCGGAGGTCTGTGTTTATAGCGGCTGCGCCCACCCGGCACTGTGATCTGGGCGTGAGCAGCACAGCTCCGCCCACCTCGCGAGAACTGCGCCCACCTGAGAGAACTCTGCCAGCTTATGAGAATCCTATGAAGCAGCCCTGATGCCGGCCTGTCAGAGAGAACCGTTTACTCTAGAGCTGGAGCTCGAAACTCTCTGTTCTTGGATCCTAGAATAGCGCTTTCCTTTGCTTCTGAACCAAACTCGGTCTCATTATGTTGGTGAGTAAGACATCGGTCAGGAGGACCCTTGTTGGGGCCTGACTCCAAAGGGTCAGTAGCAATGGCGTGAGATTGAAATGAAGACTTCCTTTCTAGATACCCAGATGTAAGTGTGACTTTCATTTCTCTGTAGGTTCATATAATCTGTTAGATAAATGCCAGCTTAGAGATATAATTGTAGGGCTCAAGGCAAATTTTAAGGAAATTAGAATAACTCTTGCAGAGAAGGACCCCTCTAATTAGAGGGATTCTTCTACCCTGACTCAAAAATAAGTTTTTTTTTATTATACTCTTCTAAAATACGTTCTTAAATTTTAAAACTAAAATTGAAAATTTTTAAATAATAATTTAAAATTGGACCAAATAAACAGGCTCATAAATGAGACAAAGAAAAAGGAGGAATAAGAGATAGAGGGCCTATAGTCTATGACAATATTCTCCAGGATAATGTTTGCCTCAAGCAGACTTGATATCCAACACTTAAAATACTTACTACTATGTGAGTATATATTTCAAATTACATACATATGGAAAAGTTTAATAGGATCCTACATTTTGACATATTGGATTTTAATTGTTCAAATAAGTTTTTAACATTTAAGAAAGCAAGATGTGTGTATGTATATTTACAGGTTAGGTTTCTTATAGAACTCAATAATAGTGAATGATATAATCATTGGGACTGAGGAAACAAAAATATATAGCAATTAACCTTATGACCAGTTTATGTCACAGGTTTCTCATGAGATTTACACAATCACACAGCAGATGTACACAGACTTTCCACAAAATTCTTTTCAATAGACTCTCAACCACTGAGCCACCAGGGAAGCCCCGAGTACTTTTTAAAGATTGAAATATCTTTATGCTTTATCCTTTGTGATTTTTCAAACTTTCCCTTCATTAAATATCTATTTGAAAACTAGACAGAAAAGTGCATAACATGTATTTTATACTTATTTTTAAAAGAGATCCATTTTATAAAGCAGAAACTAACACACCATTGTAAAGCAATTATACTCCAATAAAGATTTTTTTTAAAAAAAGAGAGAGATCCATTTTAAAATTTCACCTGAAATGTTAAAAATGGCTATACATGGGGGCTTCCCTGGTGGCGCAGTGGTTGAGAGTCCACCTGCCAATGCAGGGGACACGGGTTCATGCCCCGGTCCGGGAAGATCCCACATGCCGTGGAGGGGCTGGGCCCGTGAGCCATGGCTGCTGAGCCTGCGCGTCCGGAGCCTGTGGTCCGCAACGGGAGAGGCCACAACAGTGAGAGGCCCGTGTACTCCAAAAAAAACAAAAAATAGCTATACATGAATAAGTCATAATTTTTTTTAATATACACTTTACAGGAATGTATTGTGTAAACGTTATAATAATGGAAAAGAATGAAAAGCTTTAAAAAAAATCAGTGACTGCTAATAATATCAATTTTCACTTTCTCATATTCTCTTCCAGTTCTTATCCAAATATATGTATAATTTTACATTTTGGTTCCCAAACTGGCCCCTGTACACAGAAGGAAAGGACAGACTGAAGCAAGAGGCAGACCACCTCAGACTGGTAGGTGGCAATTTTAGTAAACAAGAGAACTCACACTCCAGGCTTGTCTTGGGTGGCCACAAGAAGAGCAGATCTCCACTCCTGTCCACCAAAATCTTTAAAGTTTACAGTATTTAGAGGACTTAACTGAGCTCAGTCACATATACAGTCCAGATGATCTCAGCAACACATTGCTCTCTCAAGGCTGAGTCCTTGAAAATGGCTCCCACTATGGGAATAGTGGGAAGAACATACATCCCAAGGACAGGAGAGGGGCGAGGAGCCTCCAGTTGCCCAGGTCCAACTTGTGAGTCAGCTGGCAGTCATGTCCTTTCCATGACCTTCTCCAACAATACAGAACAATTTTGTATTCTGCCTTATTCACTTTATATTTTATCTTTAACATTAGTTTATGCTGTTTCATGATAATTATCAAAAGGTTTTAGGTTTTCACTTACTTTATATGTCAATGTGTCCATTAATATTTACTTAAAAATTAGTTTTTAAATAATCCTTATCTAAATCCAATGATTGATTAATTGATTTTTAATGATAGCTTTTAAAGTGGACACAGATTTATAATAAGAAAAAAAGAGATACTTTCTGAAAGTGTTCTAGTATACATCATCACAAATGTTAGATATATAGAGAAGACACTTTCAAACACATAAAATTATGGCATTTAAAAAGAAACTTAGATTTGTAACTTCCATATAGCCCCTTTCTATGGAATCTTTCTTATATATAATTTTTTAAAGCTATGACCCTATGTTTTTCCTTGATACTCATTGCTTAAAAACTAATACTTTTATGAAAACCCCCATTTTTTGCTTTTTAAAAAATTTTTATTGAAGTATAGTTGCTGTACAATATTATATAAGTTACAGGTGTACAATATAGTGATTCACAATTTTTTAATTAATTTTTATTGGAGTATGGTTGCTTTACATATTCACAATTTTTAAAAAGGTTATACTCCATTTATAGTTACTATAAAATATTGGCTATATTTTCTGTGTTGTACAATATATCCTTGCAGCTTATTTTACACATAATAGTTTGTACCTCTTAATCCCCTACCCCTGAATTGCCCCTCCCCCCTTTCCTCTCCTCGTTGGTAACCACTAGTTTGTTCTCTAATCTGTGAGTCTAATTCTTTTTTGTTATATCCACTAGTGTTTTTTTTTTTTTTTTGGCGGTACGCGGGCCTCTCACTGTTGTGGCCTTTCCTGTTGCGGAGCACAGGCTCCGGACGTGCAGGCTCAGTGGCTCTGGCTCACGGACCTAGCCGCTCCGCGGCATGTGGGATCTTCCCGGACCAGGACACAAACCCGTGTCCCCTGCATCGGCAGGCGGACTCTCAACCACTGTGCCACCAAGGAAGCCCTGTTGTATTTTTTATATTCCACATGTAGGTGATATCATACAGTATTTATCTTTCCCTGTCTGACTTATTTCACTTAGCATAATACCCTCCAAATCCATCCATGTTGTTGCAAATGGCAAAATTTCATTCTCTTTTATGGCTGAGTAGTGTTCCATTGTATATACATACCACATCTTCTTTATCCATTCATCTGTTGATGGATACTTAAGTTGCTTCCATATCTTGACAGTTGTAAATAATGCTACTATGAACATTGGGGTGCATGAATCTTTTCAAATTAGTGTGAAAACCCCTTTTAGTATAACTTAAAATCTGCCCTTTAAAGCTCATACTCAAACGTGCTTCTTTAGCTGGTATGATATTTTCTTGCCATAAACTCAAGTATACCCCCCAGAAAAGTAATTTTCTTAATTATTTCTCTTTCAAACTCCCATTCTGCCTAATGACTGCAGCTGTACACTCTATTTTTGGTAGATTTAGCCAACTCAGGCTTTTCTTAGGCAGTCTGGGGTTTTCTCAAGCGAGTTACCATACTCCTCCCTGTTCTCTAAGTTCCAGGTGACCCAGCTTACATAGTGTCAAAGCACTGGGTTGAGGGGGCTGATCTACAGTCATAATCTGTCCAGACTGTCACCTCACTGGCACAATCTACAGGTCAGTCAGCTTTCTCACACGTTCATTTCTACACAGTGCTTAGAAGCATAGAATAAATAGACTATTATCCCCCACTCTTCTCAGTCACCATCACACTCATCAAGCCTACCTCAGGATCTCACTGCCTCAGTACACTGTGAAGTCTCTCTATTCAAGGGCTTTAGCACCATGATGGCACAAAGAACTCAGGAAGGTGCAAGATCCCATGACTTTATGAACTTCAAATGATTAAGCAGTATATTTTGAGAAGCTCACATGGAAAAAGTAGGGACTGACCTAATCTTAAAGGATGAATAGATTTACATAGACAAGTGAGTAAGAAGAGCATACTAGATATTTTGAAGAAAAGTACAAAAGCCTAGCCTAGAATGCTCAAATAAATACAATTTAAGTAGAAATTGTTAAAGAATGCAAATGTTTCTGATCCAGGTCCTATTAATAATTGATACGAGGGCTTCCCTGGTGGTGCAGTGGTTGAGAGTCCGCCTGCCGATGCAGGGGACGCGGGTTCGTGCCTCGGCCCAGGAAGATCCCACATGCCACAGAGCGGCTGAGCCTGCGCGCCCGAGGCCTGTGCTCCGCAACGGTAGACGCCACGGCAGTGAGAGGCCCGCGTACGGCAAAAAAAAAAAAAAAAAAAATTGATACGAGAACCACCGTGATGGTTTTTAATTCTGATACAAATATCATTACTCTGATGACCTTTACCTTTACATGTTTGGGAGGAAAAAAAGAGGGGAAGCACAGTTTAGAACAATGATTCTACTTGACCATATAAGTTTGAATCTCTTTAACAAAGACTGTTACCCAAGGAAGCCTTCTCTCCCAGCATAACTGGATTTTCCCTTACTACTGGTCCCTGGCCTCTGGCAAATTCATTTTCTTCCAAGTGGCTAAACATTAGAATGTGTCAAATCTAGTCTCCACAGCACTATCTAAACTTGCTGCTAAGAACAAGAATGCTATCTAAAAATTTGAAAAATTACTGGTTAAACCCATGTATACTTTTAATAAAAAATCAACACCCTTTGGGTTTCAGGGAATGAAAAATTCTTTAATGAGTGCTAGTATTAGGGTAGCAGTAAAAATTTCAGGGAGGAATTCAGAAAGGATGATATGAGTCAAAGGAGACAAGAGTTATGTATTGGAGAGCATTCAGATTCTGGTGGAGGGTGAGAACTTGGAGAGCCATTGGTCTTCCACCAAAAAGCAATAAAGAAACTGCCACAATCTAGGGAATAAGAAGGGCAGCTGCTCTCTTTAGATTCACAAAATGCAAAACTAAATAAAGGCTGACTGTCCTTCTCAAACCACATAAACTTATTGTTTCCTCAGTCACAACAACTGAGAGTTTTAACTTGGGTCATATGATTATTATTTATGGAACAGCATATATACAGCTCATGTTTTACTAATGTACAAATAGGAAATTCTCAGAAAGTACTTTGAAGATGAAAAGTTGTATGAGTGCTAAGTATTATCATTACACCGTTATCATAAAACACATAAAAGTCACAGTATCTTGTAAGCTAAATGGGTGGAGAATGACTGTGCTGCACAGCACTCGGGGAGATGATGGCAAAGGGACAACCTCTGTGGAGAGAGCAGGCATGGACACCACCACAGAACAGGTGGGCTTAATGGGCTGGGCAGCAGGAGGGCTTGCCCTTGCTCCTCAGGGAAATTTTCTGAAGGGACCAAATTCATTAAAGTAGCTTCATTTGTATTTTATAGTCTCAAAAAATGAACTTTATATGGAAGAAGGAACAATGTATATTCTAAATAAAAGAAAAATAAGAATGATTGATTGATAAATTTTAATCATTAGAGTCTGTTTTGCTTGTTAGTTTTTGTGAGAAATATTTCCATCACAATTAAAACATTCATGAGAAGTATATGTATAAATTGCTGAAATTTCTGAAGTAAAATTGGGGCATTCTACTTTTTAAAAGATAATTTCACTTTGAAAATTGAAAGAACACAAGATAGTTATACGTATCTATTCTTTTTTTTTTGTATCTATTCTTGATGTGTGTTGATACAGAGACATTAATATTTATGTTTATAATATGCTATTTTACCTATAGGAAGTGGTACATAAAAGTTTAGGTATTAATCACTGAAACATCACAGTGCTTCACTGCTATACATTTTTACTGGTGTGATTTAATATTTCAGTTGGAAACAAGAACAAAAAAAATTTATTTCTTTCCATTAGCAGTGCCACATGCTTAGACAGCAACTGGCCCGAAAGTTAAAGAAATGTGCTGACTGGTTCCATGGCACACAGATGGACAAATAATTTTTGACTCTTAAGCTAATCAAATTAGCACACAAAGATAAATGTTCACATACAAATTACAGTCCTTCCTGTCACTCCAAAATGCACACCTTGATAGACACATTGGGCCTGACCCATGTTTTTAACAATTTTTAAACAACTTTTCTAGTTTTGATCTTGCCAACATCTAGATTCTAGGTGAACAGTTTAATATTGGGCAGAATATAACTTATTCAATAATCAGTCACTTTATACATTCACATAAATATTTAACTATAAGAGTACCCCTGAAATCTTTTCCATTAAATGGTGACTGTTAATTCCTATGATTTAATTAACAAAAATTCTAGTAAAAAATGTTTGGCCTTGTCTTTAATTAATGTGTTTTATTTCCACGTCAACTTGCTCAGTTCGTTAGGTTTCATAAATGATATATGAGAAATAATATATAGACCCTGATTTCATACTTTCAAGGAAATAATTTTTATGTAAAACTCATCAGCAAGCCACACTTTCTAAAACTGCTAAATCAATCTCAATATCATTATTACACCTTACCATTATTACATCTTACCTTTATCACACCTGAATGGCTTCAATATACACTTGGTGAATAAATAAAACTTTGGAAAATTAAGGCATGTTGCAGAAATAAAAACAAGTTTTTCTATTCCTCATGTCAACTCCCACCTAAGACCCAATTTCTGTTGAATAAGTGGTCTATTTTTCAACTGACAATCACATAATAACACTTTGAGAAAGTGGAATTTAAATGTCTCACATTGTTCTTAGAGAATAAAGAATCTGGATGTTTACAAAGTTTAATTTTTCTTTTCAATTTAGGGATACACACACACACACACACACACACACACACACACACACACACACACCACTCACACAGAGGATAACTACTTTCCAAATCAATAAAATCCTTTGTAAGTAGGAAGAACATCTGCATCTTTGAAAACTCAGGTGAGAATGACAGAAATACACACTTAGTTCATTTGCCTTTAGAATTAAGTTTTATTCACTAACCATAATTTTGTATTTGTGAATCAAGATAGTTAAGTCACTGTAGTGATCTTAGATTTTGGCTGTAAGATAAGTAAGAGTTGCAAGTTAGAGTGCCCTATATGATTTACTTTTCCTTCAGGAGACCAGGAAAGAATCCTAATCCAAATTCAAACCCTAACCCTAAATATGCTGCTGATAACCAAAGGAGAAATCTCTACCTAGACTGTTTGTCTTCCCTAGATTTGAAAGGTTCTAAAGAGAAAATATTGTCCTACAATTTCCACTTTTTTTAAATAAGGAAACAGGAATGGGTGATTTGCAAAATCCCTGCCACCTCCAAAGGGCCATGCATCTCTCATTTTAGGAAATTTACACTGAAGAGAAGTTTGAAGTCAAACAATCTCCCTAGTAAACAAGTTGTTGTTTACAAGAATCCCTTTTTTGTCACCTTATAGACAAATAAGGAGAAACAATAAATTAAATGTATCTGAATCTATAGGTTAAACTGTTGTAAAATTGACAATATAAAATTTTTTTGATTTACAAAAGCAGCATCTTTTTTTTTTTTTGGGGGGGGAACAATATATTTTTTGTAGCCTATGTAAAGTATAGCCACCAGATTTTTCTCAACATCTGTAACTAACAAAGGAAAAAATGTGACTCCTCGTGTAATGAAATAAACCACAATGAGAGTCAAATAATCCACTGCTGATTCTCCTTGCCATGGGAAGCGTTTTTCATTTGATCGTTAGCAGTAGAAACTCATAACTGAGAATTGCATGGTAGTTTAGGAGTGTTCTGTAACAAACAAACAACCCTCAGTTTTGAAAACTGAGTGCTATTTGCTCCTTAAATTTTTTTTTTTAAACATCTTTATTGGGGTATAATTGCTTTACAATGGTGTGTTAGTTTCTGCTTCATAACAAAGTGAATCAGTTATACATATACATATGTTCCCATATGTCTTCCCTCTTGCATCTCCCTCCCTCCCACTCTCCCTATCCCACCCCTCCAGGCTGTCACAAAGCACCGAGCTAATATCCCTGTGCCTTGCGGCTGCTTCCCCCTAGCTATCTACCTTACTACGTTTGTTAGTGTGTATATGTCCGTGACTCTCTCTCACCCTGTCAAAGCTCACCCTTCCCCCTCCCCATAGCCTCAAGTCCGTTCTCCAGTAGGTCTGCGTCTTTATTCCTGTCTTACCCCTAGGTTCTTCATGACATTTTTCCTTAAATTCCATATATATGTGTTAGCACACGGTATTTGTCTTTTTCTTTCTGACTCACTTCACTCTGAATGACAGACTCTAGGTCTATCCATCTCATTACAAATAGCTCAATTTCATTTCTTTTTAAGGCTGAGTAATATTCCATTGTATATATGTGCCACATCTTCTTTATCCATTCATCCAATGATGGGCGCTTAGGTTGTTTCCATCTCCGGGCTATTGTAAATAGAGCTGCAATGAACATTTTGGTACATGACTCTTTTTGAATTTTGGTTTTCTCAGGGTATATGCCCAGTAGTGGGATTGCTGGGTCGTATGGTAATTCTATTTGTAGTTTTTTAAGGAACCTCCATACTGTTCTCCATAGTGGCTGAACCAATTCACATTCCCACCAGCAGTGCAAGAGTGTTCCCTTTTCTCCACACCTTCTCCAGCATTTATTGTTTCCAGATTTTTTGATGATGGCCATTCTGACTGGAGTGAGATGATATCTCATTGTAGTTTTGATTTGCTTTCTCTAATGATTAATGATGTTGAGCATTCTTTCATGTGTTTGTTGGCATTCTGTATATCTTCTTTGGAGAAATGTCTATTTAGGTCTTCTGCCCATTTTTGGATTGGGTTGTTTGTTTTTTTGTTATTGAGCTGCATGAGCTGCTTGTAAATTTTGGAGATTAATCCTTTGTCAGTTGCTTCATCTGCAAATATTTTCTCCCATTCTGAGGGTTGTCTTTTGGTCTTGATTATGGCTTCCTTTGCTGTGCAAAAGCTTTGAAGTTTCATTAGGTCCCATTTGTTTATTTTTGTTTTTATTTCCATTACTCTAGGAGGTGGGTCAGAAAGGATCTTGCTGTGATTTATGTCATAGAGTGTTCTGCCTATGTTTTCCTCTAAGAGTTTGATAGTTTCTGGCCTTACATTTAGGTCTTTAATCCATTTTGAGCTTATTTTTGTGTATGGTGTTAGGGAGTGATCTAATCTCATACTTTTACATGTACCTGTCCAGTTTTCCCAGCACCATTTATTGAAGAGGCTGTCCTTTCTCCACTGTATATTCCTGCCACCTTTATCAAAGATAAGGTGTCCATATGTGCGTGGGTTTATCTCTGGGCTTTCTATCCTGTTCCATTGATCTATCTTTCTGTTTTTGTGCCAGTACCATACTGTCTTGATTACTGTAGCTTTGTAGTATAGTCTGAAGTCAGGGAGCCTGATTCCTCCAGCTCCTTTTTTCGTTCTCAAGATTGCTTTGGCTATTCGGGGTCTTTTGTGTTTCCATACAAATTGCGAAATTTTTTGTTCTAGTTCTGTGAAAAATGCCAGTGGTAGTTTGATAGGGATTGCATTGAATCTGTAGATTGCTTTGGGTAGTAGAGTCATTTTCACAATGTTGATTCTTCCCATCCAAGAACATGGTATATCTCTCCATCTATTTGTATCATCTTTAATTTCTTTCATCAGTGTCTTATAATTTTCTGCATACAAGTCTTTCCTCTCCTTAGGTAGGTTTATTCCTAGATATTTTACTCTTTTTGTTGCAATGGTAAATGGGAGTGTTTTCTTGATTTCACTTTCAGATTTTACATCATTAGTATATAGGAATGCCAGAGATTTCTGTGCATTACTTTTGTATCCTGCTACTTTACCAAATTCATTGATTAGCTCTAGTAGTTTTCTGGTAGCATCTTTAGGATTCTCTATGTATAGTATCATGTCATCTGCAAACACTGACAGCTTTACTTCTTCTTTTCCGATTTGGATTCCTTTTATTTCCTTTTCTTCTCTGATTGCTGTGGCTAAAACTTCCAAAACTATGTTGAATAAGAGTGGTGAGAGTGGGCAACCTTGTCTTGTTCCTGATCTTAGTGGAAATGCTTTCAGTTTTTCACCATTGAGGATGATGTTTGCTGTGGGCTTGTCATATATGGCCTTTATTATGTTGAGGAAAGTTCCCTCTATGCCTACTTTCTGCAGGGTTTTTATCATAAATGGGTGTTTAATTTTGTCGAAAGCTTTCTCTGCGTCTATTGAGATGATCATATGGTTTTTCTCCTTCAATTTGTTAATATCGTTTATCACATTGATAGATTTGCATATATTGAAGAATCCTTGCATTCCTGGAATAAACCCCACTTGATCATGGTGTATGATCCTTTTAATGTGCTGTTGGATTCTGTTCGCTAGTATTTTGTTGAGGATTTTTGCATCTATGTTCATCAGTGATATTGGCCTGTAGTTTTCTTTCTTTGTGACATCCTTGTCTGGTTTTGGTATCAAGGTGATGGTGGCCTCGTAGAAGGAATTTGGGAGTGTTCCTCCCTCTGCTATATTTTGGAAGAGTTCGAGAAGGATAGGTGTTAGCTCTTCTCTAAACGTTTGATAGAATTCACCTGTGAAGCCATCTGGTCCTGGGCTTTGGTTTGTTGGAAGATTTTTAATCACAGTTTCAATTTCAGTGCTTGTGATTGGTCTGTTCATATTTTCTATTTCTTCCTGATTCAGTCTTGGCAGATTGTGCATTTCTAAGAATTTGTCCATTTCTTCCAGATTGTCCCTTTTATTGGCATAGAGTTGCTTGTAGTAATCTCTCATGATTTTTTTTATTTCTGCAGTGTCAGTTGTTACTTCTTTTTCATTTCTAATTCTGTTGATTTGAGTCTTCTCCATTTTTTTGTTGATGAGTCTAGCTAATAGTTTATCACTTTTGTTTATCTTCTCAAAGAACCAGCATTTAATTTTATTGATCTTTGCTATCATTTCCTTCATTTCTTTATCATTTAGTTTTGATCTGATCTTTATGATTTCTTTCCTTCTGCTAACTTTGGGGGTTTTATGTTCTTCTTTCTCTAATTTCTTTGCAAGGTTAAGTTGTTTATTTGAGATGTTCCCTGTTTCTTAAGGTATTGCTATTAACTTCCCTCTTAGAACTGCTTTTGCTACAGCCCATAGGTTTTCGGTCATCATGTTTTCATTGTCATTTGTTTCTAGGTATTTTTTGATTTCCTCTTTGATGTCTTCAGTGATCTCTTGGTTATTAAGTAGTGCATTGTTTAGCCTCCATGTGTTTGTATTTTTCACAGATCTTTTCCTGTAATTGATATCTAGTCTCATAGCGTTGTGGTCGGAAAAGATACTTGATACGATTTCAATTCTCTTAAATTTACCAAGGCTTGATCTGTGACCCAAGATATGATCTATCCTGGAGAATGTTCCATGAGCACTTGAGAAAAAGTGTATTCTGTTGTTTTTGGATGGAATGTCCTATAAATATCAATTAAGTCCATCTTGTTTAATGTATCATTTAAAGCCTGTGTTTCCTTATTTATTTTCATTTTGGATGATCCGTCCACTGGTGAAAGTGGGGTGTTAAAGTCCCCTATTATGATTGTGTTACTGTCGATTTCCCCTTTTATGGCTGTTAGTATTTCCCTTATGTATTGAGGTGCTCCTATGTTGGTGCATAAATATTGCAATTATTATATCTTCTTCTTGGATCGATCCCTTGATCATTCTGTAGTGTCCTTCTTTGTCTCTTGTAATAGTCTTTATTTTAAAGTCTATTTTGTCTCATATGAGAATTGCTACTCCAGCTTTTGATTTCTTTTGATTTCCATTTGCATGGAATATCTTTTTCCATCCACTCACTTTCAGTTTGTATGTGTCCCTAGGTCTAAAGTGGGTCTCTTGTAGACAGCAGATATACAGGTCTTGTTTTTGTATCCATTCAGCCAGTCTTTGTCTTTTGGTGGGAGCATTTAATCCATTTACATTTAAGGTAATTATCGATATGTATGTTCCTATTCCCATTTTCTTAATTGTTTTGGGTTTATTATTGTAGGTCTTTTCTGTCTCTTGTGTTTCCTGCCTAGAGAAGTTCCTTTAACATTTGTTGTAAGCTGGTTTGGTGGTGCTGAACTCTCTCAGCTTTTGCTTGTCTGTAAAGGTTTTAATTTCTCCATTAAATCTGAATGAGATCCTTGCTCGGTAGAGTAATCTTGGTTGTAGGTTTTCTCCTTCATCACTTTAAATATGGCTTGCAGAGTTTCTTCTGAAAGATCAGCTGTTAACCTTATGGGGATTCCCTTATGTGTTACTGGTTGTTTTTCCCTTCCTGCTTTTAATATGTTTTCTTTGTACTGAATTTTTGGTAGTTTGATTAATATGTGTCTTGGCATGTTTCTCCTTGGATTTATCCTGTTCGGGACTCTCTGTGCTTCCTGTGCTTGATTAAGTATTTTCTTTCCCATATTAGGGAAGTTTTCAACTATAATCTCTTCAAATATTTTCTCAGTTCCTTTCTTTTTCTCTACTTCTTCTGGGACCCCTATAATTCGAATGTTGGTGGTTTAATGTTGTCCCACGGGTCTTTGAGACTGTCCTCAATTCTTTTCATTCTTTTTTCTTTATTCTGCTCTGCAGTAGTTATTTCCACTATTTTATCTTCCAGGTCACTTATCCGTTCTTCTGCCTCAGTTATTCTGCTATTGATCCCTTCTAGAGTAGTTTTAATTTCATTTATTGTGTTGTTCTTCAATCCTTGTTTCCTCTTTAGTTCTTCTAAGTCCTTGTTAAGTGTATCTTGCATTTTCTCTATTCTATTTCCAAGATTTTGGATCATCTTTACTGTCATTATTCTGAATTCTTTTTCAGGTAGACTGCCTATTTCCTCTTCATCTGTTAGGTCTGGGGGGCTTTTACCTTGCTCCTTCATCTGCTGTGTGTTTTTCTGTCTTCTCATTTTGCTTATCTTACTGTGTTTGGGGTCTCCTTTTCGCAGGTTGCAAGTTCGTATTTCCCGTTGTTTTTGGCGTCTGTCCCCAGTGGCTAAGGTTTGTTCAGTGGGTTGTGTAGGCTTCCTGTTGGAGGGGACTAGTTCCTGTATTCTGGTGGATGAGGCTGGATCTTGTCTTTCTGTTGCGCAGGTCCATGTCTGGTGGTGTGTTTTGGGGTGTCTGTTGCCTTATTATGATTTTAGGCAGCCTCTCTACTAATGGATTGGGCTGTGTTCCTGTCTTGCTAGTTTTTGGCATAGGGTGTCCAGCACTGTAGCTTGCTTGTCATTGAGTGAAGCTGGGTCTTGGTGTTGAAATGGAGATCTCTGGGAGATTTTCGCCATTTGATATTATGTGGAGCTGGGAGGTCTCTTGTGGACCAGTGTCCTAAACTCAGCTCTCCCAACTCAGAGGCACAGGCCTGATACCTGGCCAGAGTACCAAGAGACTGTCATCCACACAGCTCAGGATAAGAGGGAGAAAGAATAGAAGGAAAGAAAGAGGATAAAATAAAATAAAGTAAAATAAAATAGTTATTAAAATAAAATATAAAAAATAATTGAGAGAAAATTTTAAAAAGTAAACAAAAAACGGATGGACAGAACCCTAGGACAAATGGTGAAAGCAAAGCTTCACAGACAAAATCACACACAGAAGCATACACATACACACTCACAAAAAGAGAAAAGGGGGAAAAAATAATATATCTTTGCTCCTAAAGTCCACCTCCTCAATTTGGGATGATTCGTTGTCTATTCAGGTATTCCACAGATGCAGGGTACATCAACTTGATTGTGGAGCTTTAATCCGCTGCTTCTGAGGCTGCTGGGAGAGATTTCCCTTTCTCTTCTTTGTTCGCACAGCTCCCGGGGTTCAGTTTTGGATTTGGCCCCGCCTCTGCGTGTAGGTCGCCTGAGAGCATCTGTTCTTTGCTCAGACAGGACGGGGTTAAAGGAGCAGCTGATTCAGGGGCTCTGGCTCCCTCAGGCCAGGGGTAGGGAGGGGTACGGATGCTGGGCGAGCCTGCGGCAGCAGAGACCAGCATGACTTTGCACCAGCCTGATGCGCGCCGTGTTCTCCCAGGTACCTTGTCCCTGGATCATGGGACTCTGGCGTTGGCGGGCTGCACAGGCTCCCAGGAGGGGAGGTGTGGATAGTGACCTGTGTTTGCACACAGGCTTCTTGGTGGCTGCAGCAGCCTTAGCGTCTCATGTACATCTCTGGGGTCCGCGCTGATAGCCACAGCTCGCACCGCTCTCTGGAGCTCCTTTAAGCAGCGCTCTTAATCCCCTCTCCTCGCGCACCAGGAAACAAAGAGGGAAGAAAAGGTCTCTTGCGTCTTCGGCAGTTCCAGACCTTTTCCCGGACTCCCTCCCGGCTGGCCGTGGTACACAAGCCCCCTTCAGGCTGTGTTCACTCAGCCAACCCTCTCCGTGGGATCCGACCTTGAATCCCAAGCCTCAGCTCCCAGCCCCCACCCGTCCCGGCGGGTGAGCAGACAAGCTTCTCGGGCTGGTGAGTGCTGGGCGGCACCGATCCTTTGTGCGGGAATCTCTCCGCTTTGCCCTCCGCACGCCTGTGGCTGCGCTCTCCTCCATGGCTCTGAATCTTACCCCCTCTGCCGCCTGCAGTCTCAGCCCGTGAAGGGGCTTCTAGTGTATGGAAACCTTTCCTCCTTCACAGCTCCCTCCCACTGGTGCAAGTCCCGTCCCTATTCTTTTGTCTCTGTTTTTTCTTTTTTCTTTTGCCCTACCCAGGTACTTGGGGAGTTTCTTGCCTTTTGGGAGGTCTGAGGTCTTCTGCCAGCGTTCAGTAGGTGTTCTGTAGGAGTTGTTCCACGTGTAGATGTATTTCTGATATATCTGTGGGGTGGAAGGTGATCTCCACGTCTTACTCTTCCACCATCTTGTCCCGGACCGCCATCCCCAAGACTGTCGCGGCTTCGGCCGCCGGGGCCCCTCCAGAGCCGGCAGCCTCAGTGAGGCCCCCCTCCCCTTGGGCTCCGGGGCAATTCCGTGACGGTGGAGGGAACAGACTCTGAGCCGGGTGTTCCAGCTCTGCGGATACGCGGGCTCCATTCTGCCCATTACCATTTTAAGATTTTCTAGTTCACTATTCTAGACACGAAACCTGGAAGCTACTAACCATATCCTCAAAATAACTACTCTTTCGCTTGGGCCAGTAACTAGTTAAACAAAGACAGCTAGACAACCAAAGCACAGCACAGATATTCACTCCACAAAACCTACCTTTTTATACCTCACATGACTCTATGTAATAATAATGTTGTGTTATCTATTTGGTTAACTTTTTAAGAGAAGATAGATAAATAGATAGATGGATAGCCTTCCTCTTTCTCCCATTCTATCTGAAACTGCATACAGATTCAACCCAACAAGCCATTCATTGGGTGACTACTGTGTACTTAACGGTAGGTAGTAGGCTAGGTGCTATAATGGGAGTAGTGGAGTAATGAAGGAGAGTTTCTAGAACATCACACTAGTCCTTGCCTTAAAGTGCTCAGTATCTAGAGCAGGGTCAGCACACTTTTCCTGTAAAGGATCAGACAGTATACATTTTCCTCTCCGTGGGCCATAATAGTCTCTATCACAACTTGAGTCTAATGTTGTAATGCTAAAGTAGCCAATATGTAAATAAGTGAATGTAGTTAATTTCCAATAAAACTTTATTCATGGACATTGAAATTTGAACTTCATGTAATTTTCACATGTCACAAAATATTATTATTTTGACTTTTTTTCAACTTTTAAAAAATGTAGAAACCTTCTTAGGCACAGGCCATACAAAACTAGGCAGCAAGCTAGATTACACAGTTTGCTGATCCCTGATCTAGATTAATAAAATTTAACCCTGACTGCACCTTAGAATCACCTGTAAAGTTTTTTTTCAAACACTACTAGTACAAAAGCCCCACTCAAAGATGCTGTCTGGAGTGCAACTTTTAACTTTAAAAGCTCCCCAGGTGGTTCTAATGTTCAGCCACGATTTGAGAACCACTGATCTAGGGGAAAACAGATACATATATTTATAAGATTCAGACACAAATATGTTCAGAAGTCAGTGACTCAGGTTCAGTATGTCACTTCAAGACGTCAGAGACCCAGGCTCCTTCAATCTTGCTATGCTACCATGAACTATATTGCCCAGATCATCTCAATATTCAAGTGACTGTGCCAGTTCTGACCATCATGTTCACATTCCAGCCAGACAGAAGGCAAAATAGGAAGAAGAGCATGGCTTCTATTAAGAAAACATGTCATAAATTGCACTTACCACTTTCCATTTCATTCCACTTGTCAGAACTTAAATGTACTCCATCACTCCTAGATGGAACAAACAGAGACAGGAAAACATAGTTTTTATTTTTGGATAGAATCTGCTCAGTTAAAAATCACAAACTGTATCACTATAGGAAAAGAGAAGAAAGAATATCAAGAAGTAGCACATAATTTCATCCTCAGGAGGTTAAAATTCTCTTGCAGTAGGTTAGGCTGTGAGTAATTGATGAGGAAATGAACAGATGAGATTTCCAGGAAAGTTTCTGGCTATGCATGGAGAAAGTTAATCTATCTTGCTGATTTTCTCACTACCACTAGTTCAGGATATTTCAAATACTCCTGTGCCAACTGTAAATGGAAATTGTTAATCCCAAAATAGCAACTTCACTTTCAAGGAATAGGAAATGAAAGGGAAAGCATTAGAGTCAAGGCAAAAATAATTTCTTCTCAAATTCAAATTTATTTTCTTTATTTTCTTTCTTCTTAGCCAAAGGCCAAAATGGTAAATATGTGAGGTACTTTTTCTAGACTGTCTCTTCAGGGCCAAGTTTATTGTTAACTAATAGATTTTGTAAAAGGCATTTCTTTGACTCTCTAGAGGCACATTTGGGAGATCCTGGCCTGGAGAACTACTTTCAACAAGTTTTTTGGTTTTTTTTTTTCTTTTTTTTTTTTGCGGTATGCGGGCCTCTCACTGTTGTGGCCTCTCCCGTTGCGGAGCACAGGCTCCAGACACGCAGGCTTAGTGGCCATGGCTCACGGGCCCAGCCACTCTGCAGCATGTGGGATCTTCCCGGACCAGGGCACGAACCCGTGTCCCCTGCATCGGCAGGAGGACTCTCAACCACTGTGCCACCAGGGAAGCCCAACAAGTCTTAAATGTTGAGAATAGAAGCCAAGGACCAAGCTGAGGGTATTTAAGGTGATTCATCTTCTAAGATAATAGCAGACAAAAGTGAGAGCAATTGGTGGGCACCAGAATGCAGTTTTGAGCAAGTAAGTCACCATGTGTGAGAAAGATCTAGGTGTGGAAACATCTAGGGACAAGTGTACTGATACTGTTATCAGTTAATTATAAGCCCACAATATATGTATGGTCCTGACCACAGAAAGAATTCTATGGGGCAAGAATTCTCACAGGACAAGTGGTATTGTAAAAGAAAATTCAACATAAAACCATTTCCTTGAACACCATTTTTAGATTACTTTTCAGTAGTTTTGAAAAGATACAAAGAGTAGGGGAGGGAATCTGCCGCATGAACCAAGTGAATGAAGTTAACATCAGCTATAATGGGACAAACTGATATCAGGTGCCTAATGTTTGCTAAAGGACATATAACTGCTGTGATATTTACTGGCCAGAAAAATAAGCAAATCATAATCTAAATCTAGTCATGAAAAACATCAGTGTTATTCAAATGTCAAGCCACATAGAGTGCCCATATTCCTCAATCTCTAATATAGTAGTGTCTTTAAATAAACTTTCTTTAGCATTCTAGAGAGGCAGTGTCTCCTAATTACTCTTGTCTTTCAGAAATTTCTGCATTATTCTGGGCCATAAATGCCATCCTGTTTAGATGTGCATTTTCTTATTTATTTATTTTTATTATAATTTTTTTTGGCTGCTTTGGGTCTTTGTTGCTGTGCACGGACTTTCTCTAGTTGCAGCAAGTGGGGGCTACTCTTTGTTACAGTGCACGGGCTTCTCATTGCGGTGGCTTCTCTTGTTGCGGAGCATGGGCTCTAGGTACACGGGCTTCAGTAGTTGTGGCTCAGAAGCTCTAGAGTGCAGGCTCAGTAGTTGTGGCACAGTGGCTTACCTCCTCCATGGCATGTGGTATCTTCCCGGACCAGGGCTCAAACCCATGTCCCCTGCATTGGCAGGCGATTCTTAACCACTGTGCCACCAGGGAAGCCCTAGATGTGCATTTTCTTAATCCTGATCTACATAGAGCTGACAGACCATCCATATGGGAACTAAACACTACACTTCTCTTCTTCACTGATATCCCAGGTCCCCACTTCATCCTACATATGAATCTTAGCTATCAATAACTTTCCAAAGTGATCTGTCACAAAGGGAACATTGTCTGTAGTTTCAGGTCATTACTTCATGGTGGCAAGTGCTCAAGGCCCATCAGAAGTCTGAATGGAGAAAACAAAGAAGGATCTGGGATACAGGGGCGAAGTGTTCTTAAGAGTTAACCTTGACTGTCACAAGAAAGAAGAAAAAAAAGGTAGTTGAAAAAAACTTGTTAGGCAGAAACACCAGAAGTACAGAAGTAAAATTTTGCATGTTCTAAAACCATGGCATTTCAAGAAGTAAGGAGGACATAGCTCCGACCCAAGACAGGACATTTACCTGAGAACCTGCCATTTCTTCCTCTTCCGCTTCCTCCTCTAGGTTTCTTCCTCAGGTGAGATTATGTGGAGAAATCACGTCAGCATCTTGAGAATATGCCTTTAAAGGCTTCGGCACAGATCCTTTACCTGCTACCAATGTGGCCATGGGCAGAAGGGCCTTGAAACTTAGGAAAGTCAACCCTTCCTCGTCTCAGGAGAGATTCAGGAACAATGAGCTCCTACCTGGAGAACAAACTTTGAGCTTCTCCTTTCTTGTCTTCAATGACCCTCCCTTCCCACAGATGCCCCTAAATTTTGCTACACAATAGCTAATGTGGGCTCCACCACCCTGCCTCTACCAAACCCATGTAGAACAGACCCTGTTACCTCCCCTTGGACAAAAGCCTGGACTCAACTCTCATAAATATACTTGGGAGACCACATACTTAACCCTGGCCTCATTAGAATCACCTGGAGCACTTAATTAAAGCAACATTGATGTTCTCACCCAGACCAATGAACATAATCTGTGGGAGAGGACCCAAGATTTGATAGTTCTCAAAAATCCACATGGGATCTTTGTTGAAAGCCCAGGCTGAGAGCCACTTATGTAAACCTTGCTTCTCAAGGTTTACTGTGCATAAAAATCGCTTGGATGGATGTTAACTAGACTTATTGTGGTGATCATTTTGCAATATGTACATATATTGAATCATTATGTTGTACACCTGAAACTAATATAAAGTTATATGTCAATTATATCTCAATTGTAAAAACCACTTGGAAAGCAAATAAAAATAAATAAATAAAGATACAAAGAGAAGAATTGGTCAGGATCTAGTCCTCCCTGGAGCTCTTAGCCCTAGCCCAGAATGTGACCTGGATTATTTGAAAAACATGACTCTTCTAGGGAGGAAAAACCAATCAAAATAACACTCAGAAGAGATCCTAGATTATAATTTTTCCTTTTCTCTGCTCAAGGTCCAGGTTACATTTGAAGGAGAGAAACTAATCCTTCAGTATAATAGCCTGTTAGCTCCTCTGAATACCAACAGTAGCACCTAATTTATCACTACACCTTCCAATTCAGGACTCAGTGCTCTAACAGGATAACAGAGCTAAGGAATGGCTTTCCTTTCTAGTGTTTAAAATTTGTTTAGTACTCCAACAAGTTAATAAAGCCTAATACTGTCTTAATGCCCTAGATTTTCAGCCCTGATATCCTAATAGAAAATTAAGGTCATATAGTATTTATAAATAAAAATATATAATAACAAAAATATTATGTTCCTTTGGAATTTTCTTCTTCCAGCTTTATTGAGATATAATTGACATATAACATTGTGTAAGTTGAAGATATACAATGAGTTGATTTGATATATATTGCAAAATTGTTACCACCGTACACTTGTATATTGCAAAATGATTATCATAATATGCTTATGTGTATATTTTTTAATAGATCTTTTTTGGAGTATAATTGCTTCACAATACTGTTTTAGTTTCTGTTGCACAACAAAGTGAATCAGCCATATGCAAACACATGTCCCCATATCCCCTTCCTCTTGAACCTCCCTCCCATCCTCCCTATCCCACCCCTCTAGGTCATTGCAAAGCACTGAGCTGATCTTCCTGCACTATGCTGCTGCTTCCCACCAGCCAACTATTTTACATTCGGTAGTGTATATGTGTCGATGGTACACTCACTTCGCCTCAGCTTCCCCCTCCCACCCCATGTCCTCAAGTCCATTCTTTATGTCTACCTCTTTATTCCTGTCCTGCAACTAGGTTCATCAGTACCATTTTTTTTTTTTTAGATTCCATATACGTCCGTTAGCATACAGTATTTGTTTTTCTCTTTCTGACTTACTTCACTCTGTATGACAGACTTTAGGTCCATCCACCTCACTACAAATAACTCAATTTTGTTTGTTTTTATGGCTGAGTAATATTCCATTGTATATATGTGCCACATCTTCTTTATCCATTCATCTGTCAATGGACACTTAGGTTGGTTCCATGTCCTGCCTATTGCAAATAGTGCTGCAATGAACATTGTGGTACATGTCTCCTTTTGAATTATGGTTTTCGAGGTATCACCTCACGCTGGTCAGAATGGTCATTATCAAAAAATCTAGAAACAATAAATGCTGGAAAGAGTGTGGTGAAAAGGGAACCCTCCTGCATTGTTGGTGGGAATGTAAATTGATACAACCACTATGGAAAACAGTATGGAAGTTCCTTACAAAACTAAAAATAGAACTACCATATGACCCAGCAATCCCACTACTATGCTATTATACTATTTCAGATGTTTCATTGTTAGTATATAGAAACACAACTATTTTTGTGTCCAGCAGCTTTACTGACTCAATTAGTTCTAACAGTTTTTTGGAAGAGTCTATAAGATTTTCTATACATAAGGTCATCAATGTGCAAATAACAACTTTCCTTCTTTCTTCCTAGGTTGGATGCCTTTTAATTCTTTCTCTTGCCTTTGCTCCAGCTAGGATTTCCAGCACTATACTGAATAGGAGTGGTGAGAGTGGGCACTCTTATCTTGTTCCTGACCTTGGAGGAAAAGCTTTCAACCTTTCACTCTTGATTATCATGTTGGCTGTGGATTTGTCATATATGGTCTTTATTATGTTGAGGTTTGTTCCCTTTAGACCCAACGGGTTTTTACAACATGAAAGGTTTTGTATTTTGTCAAAAGCTTTACTGATCTATTGAGATGATCATATGATTTTTATCTGTCATTCTATTAAAATGGTATATCAGGGGCCTCCCTGGTGGCGCAGTGGTTGAGAGTCCACCTGCCGATGCAGGGGACACGGGTTCATGCCCCAGTCCGGGAAGATCCCACATGCCGCAGAGCGGATAGGCTTATGAGCCATGGCCGCTAGGCCTGCGTGTCCGGAGCCTGTGCTTCACAACGGGAGAGGCCACACCAGTGAGAGGCCCGCATACCGCAAAAAAAAAAAAAAAAAGGTATATCAAATTTATTGATTTGTATATATTGATCCATCCTTGGATTCCAGGGATAAATCTCGATTGTGGTGTATGATCCTTTTATCGTGTTGTTAAATTCAGTTTGCTAGCATTTTGTTGAGGATTTTTGTACCATATTCATCAAGGATATTGGTCTATAGTTTTATTGTAGTGTCCTTATCTGGTTTTGGTCAGGGTAATACTGGTCTTGTAAAATGAGTTTAGAAGTGTTCCCTTCTCCTCCTACACTATTGGTGGGAGTGCGAATTAGTACGGCCACTATGGAAAACAGTATCAAGTTTCCTTAAAAAACTAAAAATAGAGCTACCATATGATCCAGCAATCCCACTCCTGGACATATATCCAGAAAAAAACACAATTCGAAAAGATACATGCACTCCAATGTTCATTGCAGCGCTATTTACAATAGCCAAGACATGGAAGCAACCTAAATGTCCATCAACAGAGGAATGGATAAAGAAGATGTGGCACATATATACAATGGAATATTACTCAGCCATAAAAAAGAACAAGGGCTTCCCTGGTGGTGCAGTGGTTGAGAGTCTGCCTGCTGATGCAGGGGACACGGGTTCGTGCCCCAGTCCAGGAAGATCCCACATGCTGCAGAGCGGCTAGGCCCATGAGCCATGGCCACTGAGCCTGTGCGTCTGGAGCCTGTGCTCCGCAATGGGAGAGGCCACAACAGTGAGAGGCCCATGTACCGCAAAAAAAAAAAAAAAAAAAGAACAAAATAATGACATTTGCAGCAACACAGATGGACCTAGAGGTTGTCATACTGAGCAAAGTAAGTCAGACAGAGAAAGACAAATATATGATATTGCTTATATGTGGAATATAAAAAAAGGCTACAAATGAACTTATCTACAAAACAGAAATAGAGTTACAGATGTAGAAGATAAACTTATGGTTACCCGGGGGTGAGGGCAGGGGGAGGGATAAATTGGAAGATTGGGATTGACACATACACACTACTATATATAGAATAGATAACTAATAAGCACCAACTGTTTAGCACAGGGAACTCTGCTAAATACTCTGTAATGGCTTATATGGGAAAAGAATCTAAAAAAGAGTGGAGATATATATATATATATATATATATATATATATATATGTATAACAGATTCACTTTGCTCTACACCTGAAACTAACACAACATTGTAAATCAACTATACTCCAATAAAATTTTCTTTTTAAAAAAAGTGTTCCCTTCACGTCTATTTTTTAGATAATTTTGAGAAGTATTAACATTAATTCCTTAAATGTTTGGTAGAATTCACCAGGGAAACCATCTGGTCCTGGGCTTTTCTGTTTCAGGAGGTTTTTGATTATTGATTCAAACCCCTAACTCATTGTTGGTCTGTTCAGATTTTCTGTTTCTTCATGATTTAGTCTTGGCAGGTTGTATGTTTCTAGGAATTTATCCGTTTCTTCTAGGTTATTCAATTATTTGGTGTATAATTATTCATAGTAATCTCTTATGATCCTTTGCATGCCTGAGGTATCAGTTGTAAAGTCTCCTCTTTCATTTCTGATTTTGAGTCTTCTCTCTTTTTTCTCAGTTAGTCTAGCTAAAGTTTTGTTAATCTTGTTTATCTTTTCAAAAAACCTTGATCTTGACTATTGTTTTTCTGGTCTCTGTTTCATTTATTTCTCTGATTTGGTTCTTTCCTTCCTTCTGGTAACTTTGGGCTTAGCTTGTTCTTCTTTTCCTAGTTCCTTGAGGTTGTAAATTTAGAGTTTTTATTTGAGATCTTTCTTTTGTCTTCATGTCAGTGTTTATCACTGTAAAATTCCCTCCTAGAACTGTTTTTGAAGCAACCCATAGATTTTGGTATGTTGTGTTTTCATTTTGATTTGTTTCAAGATATTTTTCAATTTCCTTTTCAATTTCTTCTTTGATCCATTGGTTGTTCAGGGGTGTGTTGTTTAATTTCCACATATTTGTGAATTTTCCAGCTTTATTTCTGTTACTGATTTCTACTTTCATACCATTATGGTAAGAAAAGATAGTTAGTTGATTTCAATCTTCTTAAATTTTCTAAGACTTGTTTTGTGACCTGTCATATGCTTTATCCTGGAGAATATTCTGTGTAAACTTGAGAAAATGTGTATTCTGCGGCTGTTGGATAGAATGTTCTACATAAGTCTGTTAAGTCAATTTCTCTAAAGTATGATTCAACATTTCTTTGTTGACTTTCTCTCTGGATGATCTATCCATTATTGAAAATGAGGTATTGAAGTCCCCTACAATTACTGCATTCTTGTCTATTTCTCCCTTCAGATCCGTTAGTATTTGCTTAATATATTTAGATGCTCTGATGTTGGGTACATATATATTTATGATTTTTATGTCTTCTTGATGAATTGACCCCTTTATCATTGCATAATAATAGGTCATATTATATTATTTAATATGTATATAATATTATATAATGAACTTCTTTGTCTCTTAATACTATTTTTAGCTTAAAGTCTATTTTGTCTGATATATGTATAGCTACTCCAGCCTGAGTATTATTATTTTTGTCATCTTTGCCAATACAATCCAAGAAAAATGCTATGTCATTTTTTTGTTTGTTTTTTTAAGTTATTTGTGACTGTATAGGAAAGATTTTTTAGATAATTAACTGCAGCCACTCACATGAAGAATTTTATCAGAGTGTTACAAAATGGTTTACATTCTTGGGCAAGGTCATAATTTAATAGACATGTCAAAGTTATTTCCACAATCGCTAGGTATTAAGACTATTTAAATGTTAAGTTACTTGAAATTTAATCAGAGTATTCTATTTCACATGATTCCTTAAGAATGAAAGGAGTTACACAATAAGCAAAGTCAGAACTATTTTTTCTTTTTTCTCCTTCTCAGGAAAAACACCTTTTTACTATCACATGAGCTTTAAAGTCAGTAATATTGACTATGACAGCAAGTTCAAAAAACCATATTCACAAGAATATATGGACCTAACTAAAAAGATAGTATCTTTGGTAAGATGAAATTCTTTTCTTAGCATTGTTTTTAATAAATGCTATGCTCTTTAAAATGCCAGAATCCTAGCACTCACCTTCCAAGTTGGAAATGATTGATAATTTGATATTATTTCTTACCACTACCCCAGTTCTAGATGAGGATAGTGAGCCCTTTCAGAAAGTCAGTTAGAATACATGTATGGGAGGAAAAATGTAAGAGGGACACATTTTGAAACATCTAAGAAATGCCTGACATGTGATAGACAGTCAAAGAATATTTCTAACGTATTAATAAATTAAATGAATAAAACTTACTCTACCTCCAAGATACCTGACCAAGACTATGCTGTTTCTCCTCCTAACTTAAACAGTCCTTCAAGGAAGAGAAATGGCCAGTGTAGAAGAGAACATACAGCCCAAAATAAAAATCTTCTTGTTGATCCTCAGTGTATGTAAAATTTTTAAATGTCTACTTAAGAATATGCTTGTTATAATTTAAACTTTACTTGACTAAAGACCTAGTGAAAAGTCTTGACTGCCCCTTGGACATAAGCTTCCTTTATCATAGATACCACTCTAACTAACTCAAATAATTCTATCAATCAAACCAAATTCTGCCAAGAGCAATGGTGTCATTATTCATCTCCCATTTCTCTGAGCAGATTCCTGACATTTTCAGACCTAACTGTCTCTGAGTAAAGCTTGTAGTTTTTCCACAGCATTCCACTACCTCCAGTTTCTAATAAATCCAAAGACTAAAAGTTTTGGTGTGCTTTTACCATTAGACTATGAGTTAGCATATAGAAAATGAAGAAAGAAAATTCCCACTTTTAGTTTAGCTTTATGATAAAGAAGGAAATGACAAGGAAGCAGTATAACACAAGGACTAATAAATAGTAGACTTTGGACTCAGAGTCCTTGTTCAATTCTGTGTGTAGCCATTTACTACCTGTATGACTTCAGGCAAGTTATTTAATCTGCCCACACCTCAGTTTCTTCAACTAAAAATGAGATGACAAATACCTATACCATGGAAATGTTCTTGGCATGACATAAGGTTAAATATGTCATAATCTTAAAAGAAGTCTTATTATTCTATAAACCCTTAAAATAAGGATGGTCTAAAACAATTACCTAAAATAAGAGTGCCAATAGACTTAATAAATTATAAGTATATAACAAAGCTAATATGTAAATTTAAAATAACTCCAAATATGCCCACACTAAGAAATTCACCTTTTCTGCTATAAATTCAAACCAACACGTTCAAACCAATTAACCTATGTTTACTTCACAAATGAATATTCCAAAACTATCAGTCTGATCTATTATCATATCATCTTGGTCAATCAACCACCAATCCTGACATCTTCCTTCAGGCTCCTTTAGCAGTCCTCATTCCCAATTTGTAAGTCACCTGTATTAAAACAATCACCAAATATTTCTCATACTTTTTCATTTACATGGGTCAGAATGCCTGCTTTTACATGCCTTTCCTTCTATTTTCATTTAATTCAATGCTCCTTGTATTATAATTGTTACCATATACACAACATTCAAAAGTACAACACTGGTGATGATAGCATGTACCAAATGGACTTGTGCATTCATCAAACTTACCTATTAGTCATTATTATAATGCACACAGCCTGTTTTTCTTCTGATTTTCATTAAATAATTCTTGTGATGATTCACTCTAAAAGGAGAAAAGGAATTAAATAAAGACAGCTGCTGCTTTACTATGAATCATAGTTTTTTTTTCACTACAGAGAATACACCTTCATAGGGAACATTTTCATGTTTTAGATATATGGTTTTCTAGTGGGAAACTCAAAAGAAATCTCTGTTATTTCTTTCTTTTTTTTTTTTTTTGTAGCTCTCCAGCAGATATGATGTCCAACTACAGTGAATATAAATTCTAAAATTTAGGAGTGAGGTAATACCTTAACAACAAAAATTAGCTTTACTAATTGTCAGGACTGGTCTAAGCACTTTATATATTAACTTATTTGATTCTCCTGATATCCCCATTTTGCATATGAGGAAACTGAGGCATGAAGAGGTTAATTTACCCAAAGTCATAATGCAAGTATGCTTCCTTCTACTTTATGATTTATTGTCCTATAACTAATGAACATGCAAACATAAAATATCAAGCACATTTCCAATTACATCAATTTTCACATGACAGGTCAAATATTCCAAAATGTTTAACCAAATACTATGTGGTTTTCACATGTAAATGTAGTGGATTATAGATGACCAAAATGATACCTGATATGTGTAAGATATCTAAGATTACCCATAAGAAACAGGTCAGCCAAGCTTATACATCAAACCACTTATCAGAGTATCCAAGAGCAGGGGGGCATCTTTGGTCATTATATAACCAGGGTATTCATCAAATAACAAATTTTCTGCTGATCCAACCTAAACCTGGTATAGGCATATGCACCTTTAAACTTATGTCTCTCTGTGCAGCCTACCAAATGACAGATTATCTATGGAATTCATCAGGATTAGAAGTATGTAATTTTTAAAAGGTAACAAAGTGAAGGATAATATGCAGGATTCCTGTCCTATCTAATATGAGTAAAAATTATGCCAGTGTTCATTCAGTTTCATGCCCTTCAAAACTTATAAGAAAACTAAATTCAAGATTACTGTACTCTCCAATATAGGCTATTGAAAAAAATGCTGATCTGACATATTAAATGAAAATCATTGTGCGTTAAAATTTTAACCATGAAGGAATTGAGAATATCCCAGGTTTATCAAAAAAAATGCAACCAACATTATGGAGATATTATTCATATTTCAAATGGTATGAAGAAAACTTACAAAAATTACTGATGCGCTAGTTTTCTACAATTGGAAAATAAGGAGAGAAGAAATATTAGATGCTCAGGACAGGATGTCTGCAGACATGGTTATGGAGGGTGGGAATGGTAATAATGAACACTAACATAATTCTAAGTGAGTTTCTGAAACTTGGCACTTAGTTTCAGGTCAAATATCTAACAACCCTTTTCCTACAGGGTGTACCAAGAGACTGAGCTTCTTAAAAACAGGGATTGCATGAGTGCTACTGGGGAAACTTCTATAAATCCACCTTACAGCTTCTTGGAACACCCTAAGCCTGAAGTTACTGTTCACTCTAAGGATGGTTCTACATCTTCCATATATCCACACCTTATTAAACAAATATTATATGCTAAAGCTGGGTGTCTGAGTTCATTTTGAAGCTTATTTTTTTCAAGTATCATTTAGCATGCATCATTTTTGGTCTTCAGTCTAGTCTCTTTCCCTGGTTTTGGTTCATAGTATTCCCATTCTCCCACTCACCTAGTCACCATATCTTAAAGTCAATTTTGACCCCTCCTTCTCCATTATCTAACCATTATCTCCATTATCTAAACATTATCTCCATTATCTAACCATTCACCAAATTTTATTAATTATTTCTTCAAAGTATTTCTAGCCTGACTTCCAAAGCAAGATTGCTGATTAAAAACAAGCATTTATCCCTCTCTCTCTCCCCTCAAATCTCACTGAAATGACAGAAGACAAATAAAAACAATACAATGTGTCTTACAATCGTGGAAATGTTGCCACCCAAAAGACTAAAAGAGTGAGGAGTTTCTGGAAGATAAAAACTAGAGCTCCACTAAGAGTTAAATCTCAGCAGCACAGTTGCTGACAAACTCCAGAGCCCTGGAGGTAAAATACCAGCCTCCAAGAAAGTGAGTCTTCCCAACAGAAGCTTCAAGTAAACTCAAGATCAGAGAAAGCAAAGGTTGAAAGGAAGTCATAGTGGGTAACTAATTAATTAACATAAGGTATTAATTATTCCAACAGGAAGTAATATATTGTAAATTAATTAAAGGACTGAATCAAACATTCTACTGGAATTCTATACCAACGCAATTACAAAAAGAAAAGGGAGTAATATGTGTACATTGAAAAGAATGAGGGGAAAAGGTCATTATATACTGACAATATTACTAGATACTTAAAATATTCAAAAGACTTAGTTGAAAAATTACTAGAAATAATAACAGTTTTGCAATGTGGCCAAATACCAGACCAACACACAAAAAGTAATAGTTTTCTTAATCAGCAAAAATAACAAAATATAAACATTATTTTTAAATTCCATTTAATAGCAACAAAAACTATAAGATATACATGAATAAAAATAACATAAATTGTACAGAAGACTCATTATTTTAATTATATCAATTCTGTTCAAATTAATGATAAATCCAGTACAATAGTTTATGATAAAGATGCAATTTCAAATTCAATAGTGTTGGGCCAATCAGCTAGCCATCTGGAAAACATAGGAAGTGATATTATTTGTGTTTCTGGTGTAATCACTCAATTACATAAGTAGTTAGCTTGTGCAAGATTCTGTTTACTTATCTGAAGAATAGAACTGGTTAAGATTATTTATAAGGTGGTTTATAGATTTAAATTCCATGAATCTGTGGATTTATTACTATCAATTCTGGGATGCTATTATCTAACCACTCCAACTCAAAATGTTGTCTCCCATCTCTGAATACCTACAGAAAACACAATCTATGGTACTAATTTTGTCACTTACTGTGTCTTCTCTTTGTAGCTACAGGTATGCTCCCTGTACCTCTTGCCCCAGTCATCTCCTTATATTCAAATAATATTTGAAAAAAAGGAGAAGAAAAAGTCAGGGGGAAGGGAGTTAGGAAGGAGTGAGAAAGAAAAATGATGAAACAGTTTAAAGAGGAAAAGGCAGATTTACGGATCAGCAGAAAATTTCTGCAGCCTAAGAGAGTTGACAACAGTTGAATTATTCTGAGCATATAAGTAGCTATATTTTTCTCTCTTTTCATAGGATTTTCTTTGCCACAGGAAACAAGATACTGGAATACTATTGCTCTTCTAGAGTACAGTACAGTATTTCATTGTCTTTTCTTCAGAGATATCAGTAGCTAGCTCACACACTCTCATCTAAAAATGTTGCTCTTGACTCTATGTTCTCCTCCAGCATCATTTTCCTGCTCTCCTTCTCAGTAAAATTTTGTTGAAAAAGTTAGATATGCTTGCTGTTTCCACCTCCTTTGTCACCTGTTCTCACTTTAACCCAGTCCAGCTGGAATTTCTCTCTCCGCACGCATTCAACTACTCTTATAGAGGTCACCAAATACCTCACTGTTGCCAAATCCGATGGTCACTTCTTACTTGAACTTCTCACCATTACTTATGTTCCTTCCTGAAACTTTTCTCTTTTTCGTTTACAAGATACCTCCTTCTCCATCTTTTCTTCTTCACTAACTGCTTTTCCCAGCTGCCTTTGCTGGTTCCTTATCATCTGTAGATCTCTAAATATAGGTGGTCCCCTCTGCATTGTCCAGAGTCTCCCTTCCTTCTCCATCTTTCCCCCTCCTTTTATCTTCTCTCTTCTCTATCTGTACTCCCTCTACTTCATATTTTGTATGTGTATGTGTGTGTGTGTGTGTGTTTGTTTATTTTTTGCTCCAGATTTCTTTGCCTTTTGACCCTTTGGTTGCTTGCTCAAACTTCATCATCCCAAATCTGTTGCTTGATATATGTTCTCAGATTCTAAACTCTGGCTTTCCTGTACTCACCCCTTAGAATTATTTAACAAGCCCTTATATAGCTTTTATTTATTAGAACAGTGTTTGTCACTGTTCTAAGCATATGACATATTATCTCACTTAATCATCATAACAGCTCATAAGCAGCATATAATTACTGTCCCCATTCACAAAAGGTTTGACAACACATATGAAATATTGCCAACCAGTGAATCTCATCCAAGCCTTAGGGGATCCAGGGTAATTTCTGGGGGACAGTCACATAAGCATGGACTGTCCACATGACTCTCCTTAACTACTTAGTCTGCAGCCCCTCCAGAGGTGAAACTGTTATACCATGACCCAGGGCCCCAGGCAAATAAAAAGCAGGCATCCCCCACAGGCATCCAGCACAGTGTTAACATAAACCATCTGGTGTGGCCCAAAGCCCCAGGTATACAAACACACTCTTCTCAGGCAGGACATTCCAAGGGCTTAAAGGTTATCCCTCAGAAGCTGGTCAAGGGTCACTCCTTCCTTTGGAATGTACAGGGATTGAACACCCTAAGCCTACTGAGTTAACTCTTTACTGCACATATAGCTTCTAGAACTTATGCATCTCACAAGAAAAGTAGCGTTGTTATTTGAGGAAGAGGGTTGGGGCCCTAGAATGATGATGAATGCATCATGAGCATCAACAGTGGAAGTATGTGGTAGAGGGGGATAAATGAATCTTGGTATTAAGGAGCTAGAATCCAGTGTGTGGTAAATTCTTCCAGTCATCAGACATGTAAAATTTTTTAAAGCCTTCAGTTTTTGTTTTTGTTTTTTAAGGTATAATTGACATTAACATTGTCAACATTGTGTTGGTTCCAGGTATACAACATAATGATTCCATCTACATGTATATTGTGAAATGACCACGATAAGTCTGGTTAACATCCATCAGTACACATTATTTCAGTACATGATCAAATGAAAGTTCCCTTGTACTAGGAACATATTTGATAAGGCAGTATGTAAAATCATAAATATACCATTACATTTTTTTCTCTTATAATGGAAATCATACAAACTAAAATATATCAGAATTTCTGTGTTTTAGGACTCAAGCCTATGGTACTTAAACAGTTAGTACACATGTTCATACATGAAATAAGCCTAGATCTTCCCTAAACTACATTTTTCCAAATAAAATTTTAATGTTAATTTGAAAAATAGATAAAATAAAATGCCATCCTTGTTGTATTCTAAGTCCGTATATAATCTAGGATCTATTTTTTTGATTCTATATTGTGTTCCACATTAATTGTATAGCATTTCTTTCTCATAACTTCATAATCAATGGTCTTTTTTTTGTCAAATGTGTATTCCTTTAATTTTTAAAAATATACACAGGAGAAGCCATGGGTTTTATATAAGAATACACACATTACCAAAGCATTTCTTATCATTTTCCAAAACTCTATCAGTCTGAGCTTTATAAATTAAATATATCAGAACCTTTTAAGTTAAAATGATATCCGTGAAACTACTGGATATGCTAGACTTTTCTCAAGATCAAATGAACAGGGAATGTGAATATGATTTGTGCTAAATAAAGTTTAGTGTTAGCTTTATTGCCTATAGTCTATAAGATGCAACTTTATTGTGCCTTTGCAAACAGGATAATTTTCTTTAAAAAACTGATCAAAATTTTCCATACATATAGCTCTATATGATAGATTACTGTGCAACACCATTGTTACGTAATTACAGAAATACCATAGAACCCAAGAGCACAGGGTAAGCAAAAGAAAAACAATCCTGAGCTATCTGAACAAGATGATTTGATGAATCCTTTTAGTGTAAGTTTAGAAAACATGGAAGAGGGGAAAAAAATACATGCACACTACAGCCAGGAGCAAAATAGTCAACAGTCTTTCATCCCTTTATTTACAAGTACGATTCTTTTAAATAATAGATAACTAGGTTTCGGTTTTGAATGCAATTTCATAGATTCTTTAATGACAAAGTTTTATCTATTCTCATTAATTGTAGCAGGTAATATACTTGATTTTATTTCTCCATCTTGCTTTAAGTAAATAACATTTTATTTTTTTACTTTCTTATCCTTATTCTTGCTGAGTTTCACTGTTTTTCATTCTATATTTTTCCACTTGAAAATTTCAATATACTTAGTTAATAGTTAACATCCATCCTGAAACTCAAAGTTAGATGAATATTTTTCTTTATTAAAAAAATTATTAGCCCTATCAAAACATTATTTTCCTTACCTAAATGCCAACCCAAGGACGGGAGGCCTTTAACATACTTTCATTTTTATCCTCTCCTCACATTCCCATTCCCCACTCCTGATAAGGCTTTTTAACACTTGTTTCCCCTTCCTCTCCTGCCCTCCTTTCCTATTCCTAATAGGTGAAATAGCACCTCAAGTTCTAATGTTAGGCTGTTTCTTAAAGTTTGTTGCTTCTGCTGCAAGCATTTCCATTATACATTCATTGTATTGTACACACACCCCTCAGGTTTCATTGCTCAACATTTGTTCCCTCTCCTCTTCACCTCCCCCTCTACTGAGACCTCAATTCTGTTTTATATCTTGCTTTCCTAGAATCCTGAGTCATGTATTCTCCTCAGTTGTGATATGTGAATGCTATATTACTGAATTCTTGAATATCTATAAATAACTTTCTTTTACTCTAACAAGAAATTATACCTTGACTGAGAATAGGATTGTTAAATTGTCAGCTTTTTCTCTCAGAGTATGAGGATATTATTCCACCAGTTTCCACCTTCAAATGTTACAGATGAAATGATTCTATTTCTTCTGACAACATATTTTTACTTCAATATTAAAGTTTGTAGCTAAAATTCGAAAATATTCCCCTGATGCATCAAATATGCCTGAAACTCAGTCTATCCCTTTGAATCTGTAGATTTTGATCTTTATTTAATTCAGAACCACCTCCTCCTACTACTTATTTTACTATTATTATTATTTTTTCCTTCTATCTCTTTCTCTCTTCAAGATCCTATTATTTACAGCCACTTCTGGAATCATGATCTAAGTGTTTTGTTTCTCTTCCCTCATTGTTTTCTTCTTTTTAAATTTTACTATTTAAAGTATTTATTCTTTTTGGCCTTACAGGTCACAAATTTGGATCTCAAGAATGACACTCATCTTTTTAAATTGACCCACTAAATTTTTTAACTTGAAAATTGTGCTTTTTAGTACCACATAGTCTTTTTTTGATGTACCTGAATGTTCTTATGTGTGCTTTTTTGCCATTGTTGTTAGGTTGCTGTTTTCTCCAGAAGTTCTCTTTTGATGAGCACCTAATCTGTTATTTCCTTTCTCTGGCTGCTGGGTTTCTTTATTTGTATTATCATTTTTCCTTGTTGGTTTATTCGGGCCACTGTCTTGCTACTGGAGACAATCCTACAAGATAGAGCATGAGCTATTCTTAAATCCTGTAGTCTGAATGTGGGCAGCAGGCCTTCTGCGTCTCCAAACCAAGGACCCAGGAGGAAGTCTTCCAGCTCCCCATGTTCTGTCCAGTATTAGCCTAGCATCAGGAGAAAGGAGGCTTCAGCCCCCTTTTCAGTTCCTTCTTGGCTTCTGTGGAGCCATGGAAACACACTCACATGGTTCAATGTCGACCTTATCCCTGGGTATTCAAGCACCTCTGTTGACCAAGATCTTCCCAGGGCCTGTTTTGATTCTATCCTTGCACAGGACTCATACTATTTTCTAGGTTCTTCCTTGACCTGTGGAAAAGAAATTCTTCATCACCTTCCTGTTTCTAGGACTCCCATAAAACCCAATTCCACCTGGCCCCAGGAGTGGCAGATTGGAATAGAGAATAGAAGAAAAATACAGTATAGTTAAGTTACCATCTTGTCTGGATTCCTCCATTCACTATATTTAGGAATAACATCCAAACTTATTACCATGGCCAAATAGGCTCTCTGTAATCACATTGCTATCTACCTGGGCAACCTCAGCTTACACACTCTCCCTTGCTCATTTTACTTGAGTCACAGCAACTTTGCTTCTATCCCTCAAATATACTAATCTCGTTTTTACCTAGGATTATATCACTTGCTGTTCACTCCTTATAGAATATTCTTCTCCCCTTGATAGTCAACTTTACATCTTTCAGGTCTCAATCAAATGTCACCTCTTGAAAGAGATCTTATTTTATCATTCAAGTACTATTCCCTAAATTACTCCATCACATCATTTTACATTTTTCATATCACCTAACACTATCTCAAATTAACATATTTATATATTTATTTCTTGGTCTGCTTATTATCTGTCTCCTTCATTGAATCTCCAAGAAAGTATGGATCTATCTAATTTGTTAGTAGTTTTATTTCAATAGATATTTATTGAATAAATGAACATATTCCAATTGCTTTGGAGCAAGAGGAAAAATATAAATTAAATCTTTGCAATTCCAAAAATGAGTCACTGTTTCTGAAGGACTATCTTTGCCAAAGTAAAAGCCATGGACAGTGCAACATTTTGTCTTGTCCTCTGTGAAGGTCCTGCTGTGAGAAATCATCATTAGGTTAAGATCAAGAACAGCTGAGAAAATGACTCTTATGTGAGATTTCTCTGAGAGATTTCTACATATCCTGCTTTGAACCTGTCGGTAGCACGTAACTGAAAGATCAGGGAAAATGGTTTGCAGTCCAGAGGTGAAAAGCAGGCTGCCATAGTACAAAAAAAAAAAAAAAAATAGAGAGAAATATTTCCTCCTTCTCAGGACACTTCTGTTTAGTTTTATGGCATTGATGTTCAATGGAGGCTGAACATGGAAGACAAACTCTATTCGTTGGACCTTTGAATTTATCTCTCTAAAATGAATATTCTTCCCTATCATGCTGTTAGGAAGCAAATATTATTGCCTCACCTTGCCACACAATTTATTGATTTAAGGATATTTGAGAATTAATTGAGCTAGTATAAAGGTAATTTGCAAAAAAAAACCCCACATGTTTAACACACATTGCATCTCTTTCTTAAATGAGATCTGGGGAAATTTTAACACTATGTATTTGATGATATTAAGGAGTTATTTGATCCCTAGGATGTGGATAGTAGTAGAATGAAACTGGTTTGGTCCTTGATTGATAACTGCTGAAGATGAATGATGGGTACATGGGGTACATTATACTATTCTATTTATTTTCATGTATATTTGAAGTTCTTCACAGTGAAAACTTTAAAATTAAAAAAATTCAAAGCATAAGTTATTCATTTTACTGTTTAACAGATAAATGAAACATTTCATGGATCCAGACTGAGAAGGCAGTATGTCAAATCTCATGTTGCGCAAGTAAGGTATGTAAAACAACCTGAGAGGTGCAGAGAATAAATTTTTCCTTTGCCTTCATATCTCATATTCAATAAAATATCTTTGCATAGTATATAATCGAAAGGTTAAATTTGAGGCTTCAAAACCACTAGCATTTTCAAATGTGAAAAAATGTATTCAAGGTCTGTTGGAAAATTATTAAACCAGAACCAAGAGTTCCAGCTGATGGTAAGTATCAGGTAAAGGTTAAATGGGGTTGTTTTTTTATTTGAAGGCACAAAGTCAAAAAGCAAATCTAAAATCAGATAATTTCAACGTAAGAATGGATAAGATAGGAGAGCCACATATAAAATGTCTGACCCAGGAGTGGCACACTAGTAGATAATGTGCCAAATCTTGCTTAGAATTGTGGATTAAATGTAAAAGTTTGAAAATTTCACATAAAAGCAGGATTCTCAGAATGCGTTAAAAAAAATCAAAATATCTAACAACATGTGACCCACATTCCCACACGGTAACAATATTCTGACACTGAAGCTGCACTGTTTGCAGCAGGCCCTAACACTCACACAAATGTATACATATGTATTTACACCCAACCAGCTTCACTCTTTTACCTTACCTTCCTAATTCTACAGTTATTTTCTAGCAGCAAAGATGTTTATCCAAACACTGGTGAGGAAGAGGTAACCTGCAATAGATATGGAAAAATAATAACCACAATCTCAAATAGAAAAGCTAATATGCTTTGGAATATACCTCCTCCTAAAACTAGAACTTGTGCTATTTAATTTTCTTGGTTCCTTTTTAAATAATCCATGCTCTCAACCAGAACCCCCAGAGAACTTATATTAACTCATTTAACCTGATAGCAACCCTGTATGGTATATACATATTAGTTTCTCATTTTGCAGAGGAGATTGAAGCAAAGTTAGGTTAAGTGACTTGCCAAGGTCACGTATTTAATAAGTAAAAAACTGTAGTCTGAACCCAAGCAATCATATCTAGATTATTGCATCAACTTGTCTAATCTTCAGCTTTCACTCTTGCTCCACTATTATACAAACTTCATGCAGCAATCAAAATGAATTAGAAGAGGCCATCATCCCCTTCCTTAATATCCTCTGGCAGTTTCCCACAAATTCCACACTTCTTACATAGTGCACATAACCTTACCTGGAATGGCCCTGCTTCTCTCTGACCTCATCTCATACCCTCATCCTCATTCAACACTTATATCCATATAGATTGCTATTATTCCCCCAATAAACATGATAAAATTGTTCCCACCACCGGGCTGTCAAAGCACAAATTGCACCATACAAAATTGAACAGACAAGGAAGATATTGTTCAAGGCTTTTGCAACAGGATAGATGGTTGAATATGAATGTGAAATGGTGAATCTAGAGTACAAACTCAGTTCCTGTGAATCTAAATCACACTCTCTGCTGTTCACCATGTCAATAAAGTGCTGTTTCCACTCCCTTCAGAGGAACTAGAAAACTGCCAGGAGCTCTGCTTAACAAAGGATAGAATGACTCCACTAAGAATGATAGAGGCTTAGTAATAAAAGCATAATTTCTTTGTTTCTGTTCTGCAGCCGAGCCAAAGGAAAAGTGATAACACATGCTGTGCTTAAGTTTAAATCCTGTTATATGAATAATGAAGCAAAATTTTGGGATAGGATCGAAACCATTTTACATCAGAAGCTAAAGGGCAAAACTGGGTCTTTTTATATAGATTCTTCTTCATTTAGATTTTCAGGTAAGCTTTTTATGTATGGTACAGAATAATTTTCATCTTTTAATTTGAATATGGTGTTTTGCTGTACAAATGAAAACAATACTTCTCTCTTTAAATATCATTTCATAGATAATGGTAATTATTTTTAACCACTGTTAAAGTAATCAAGGTCTCTGTTAATCAATTTTTTGATATAGAATCATCCTTATATTCTTGAAATTAAACTTTATTTAATGATAGATTTTTTTCAAAAAAAGCAATCATGGTCCCAAATAACATTTCTTTGCAAAACAAGGCAGCCTTAAGCTCGAACACTTATGGTTTGTTCTGTGGGTCATGATTTCTCTCTCAGTTCTTTTGGATGTCTTAAGAATCTAGACTCCCAAATTCAAGAACTGAGTTTGAATATCTTTAACATCAAACTTATTTCTTGATAGGCCTTTAATGGATTTCATCTCTCTTATATCCAATCTAATTCTTATTCTTGGTCACATAACAATATTGTGAAAGATGGCTTCTAAAAGATAGTGACACATGTCCTCCATTCCCAGGATAATCAGTGTCTCCCTGATCTTGATAAATGTATAGCCAATGCCTGGCACATCTAAGCTAGGCTATCAGTTCTCTGCTACAACAAATTTGATCAAGGGCAGAAAAGTATCCTATCCCTACAGGAAGGACTAAAGGACTAAAGGTTTATGAAAAAAAAATCTAGTCCAAGTGTTCATTTGTCTGGAACATCAAAAGGATCAAAAAGCAAAACCTGAACATACTTCTCCTGGATAAAAATCCATCATGTTGTTGAAATGTGACTCTCCTCGGGTTATATTAGACGCTTTGTCTTAGAACCTTCCTTCTCACACAGCTACGTGTGATTACCTTAAAAAAACACGGAGAAATAAAGCAGTTCTCTGATTTACAGAGAATCAACCACCAAAGATATATTTTTGGAAACTCATCTGCTAAAACCATGAACTCACATAGTAAAAAAAACAGCATTATATTCCTGGTATTCCTCCAAACTTTAAGAACATTATGTAGGATCCCAGGAGAACAGACTTTCTGGGAGGTATTTCCTAGATTTATGGTTTTCCTCAGTAGTTTTATTTATTATAATGCCATCCAACAAGTTTATGGAGAGCAGTGACTGATAAGTGTAATACTCTTAAGTACATGCAGTGCTTTGGTACAGGTGCAAGATCAAACTCAGAAGCCGACTGGGCCAGGCCTCCAAAACCACAATGAAGTGAGTTAACACAAAGCTCACATTTAAGACAGCTCTTAAAGAGATTATGAACCTTCGTTAGTCAACACATAAATGGGTCTCTGGCTTAGGGATTTATGAAAGCTTATTTAGGTAGCCAAGGTTGCTGTCACAGCATCTTATTGAATAGCCTGGTTGCTTAGCGCCTGCTCCTAAGTATGTCAAGGTTGTGGATTTCATTTTCATACAAGCTGCTAACATAGAGGAAAAAGACATCACCGACATCACTATTAGTTACAATGAATGCCTGAATACAATACCAGTGTTCCCATATGATTATGCCTAGAAAGAGGGCATATAGAATAATGATATGCATAAACTGTGTATCATCAGTGCATAATAGAGATGTTCCAGATGCATAGAAGAGAAGTTTCATTAGAACAAAAGCCACCTAGGACTTTAGAGCTTAATTCCCTTACAGAACCCCAACTGAGGAAGGCCAATGGCAAGTTTGGCACATGTACGCTGCTAGTAGGCACTGCTATCCCCAAATTTAAGATGCAAAGAGTGCTTCAATTATTAAGACCTGTGAACATAATATGCAATTTAATTTTCCACTCACTCTTGAATTCCAGGGAAATGACACTGCTACTATCTTCCTAGGTACTAGCAATCAGTATTTACAGTGTATTCTTCAGTGAGAAATAGTATTTTCTCCATCAATTCTAAACTTACTAGATCAGAGAATTTTCAAATTGACTACCAGGCATAAAGTCTAGAAAAAACATTGATGGAATAGTTTTCCCCTGCCCATGATAGAATATTTTCCAGAAAAATCTCTCAAATGGCAAATTTCTTAACCTAATACCATTGAGTTCAGTGCTGAAAGTTTTTATGCATTCCCAAACCCCTGAATTTATATTCACTTATACTTTATCCTTAAACAATATCACATTATTTTAAAAATAGAGAAGATAACCTCAATAGTTAAGATTAGTTAACACATCAATACTTTATAAATTATTGCCTTTATAAATTATAAGATCATGCTTACATGATCTTGTTATTTTATAGCTTAACAGGCAGAACATACATGTGATACTTAATGTTTATGCAAACTTTAATGCAAAAAAAACAGAACATACATGTGATACTTAATGTTGTGCAAACTTCAATGCAAAAAAAGAAAGAAAAGAACAAGTAAAGCAATGCAAGTGATATCCCACCAAACAAGTTGACCTCACAGCATGATGCACTTGACTGTCACTGCCGTAAACTATCAAGCCAGCAGCTAAGAAGAAAATGTAATGCTAGACTAGATCTACCAACTACACAACTGCAAGGATGACCACATGGTGTTTCTCTCCTGGAAGCTTTGGAAGGAAAAATCTAAGTCATTCTTTGTAAAAACAAAGAAATGCCTCATAAGCTGAAGTGAGGGTTTTAATGAAATGCCTTATAAAGTTGAATGCTCATAACTTTAATGAGCATACTTAAGGATATGACTGTACCTTGTTTTAAAAAATATTTATTATTTCCTACAGAAAAATGCCTTGTACCTACTGCTACACTTAATCATTTACTGATTAAGAATGAAAAATATTTTAAATACTTATGCTAAATCATAACTGGTTAAAGTAAAAACTCAAATTATGTGACAGTAATAGGAATTCATACACAAGGATGACGGTCCTGACCCACTGTTAAGGGTTTTACAAGAAAAGGAATGAAGCTCTGGCCTAGCACTCATTTGTGTGTCACTGGGCAACACTGAGATATAAATGATGTTAGTAGAACACAGCTTTTTCATGTGACTTGATCCTGAGACACTGCATGGCTTCATTTGTACCATGTTTTAACCAACTTTAACCAATCATTCTTTGATAACTTCTAGAGGACATTTTGTTAAAGTATACTGTTTCCCAGAGACATGTTCTCTTTCTTTAAGTATTTTTCAAATGCAAGCTTGAAATATATGTATTATTGAATGATACAGCTATTAGGCACAGTCCAGATACTTTAAGAGAATTTAAAAATTATTAATAGTCATTGCATTAAAGGACTTGCTATCAATAGGGCACACAACACATACTGTCACAGAATTATCTATAAAACAAGAATGTTCTTCCAAATGAATAATCCTTATTTTCTAATCTCTATAAAAGGAAAAACATTATAATTTATATTGGTTATTTTTGATAGTCAGGCACTAATTTTAAATGCTTAACACTAAGACACTCCATCTTGTGGGCCAATTCAGTTACTTGCCTGGACTACCTGCTAGATCCATGTAGAATGACTGAGACTTGATCAAAATAGGCTTAGTAGACCAGACCCCAACAGATTTTATTTAGTGGAGTTCTAGATTCATCTTGCCAATTTAGATCCAGGATACCTGAAATGAATCCTGAACTTTTTTTTAACATCTTTATTGGAGTATAATTGCTTTACAATGGTGTGTTAGTTTCTGCTTTATAACAAAGTGAATCAGCTATACATATACATATATCCCCATATCTCCTCCCTCTTGCATCTCCCTCCCACCCTCCCTACCCCACCCCTCTAGGTGTTCACAAAGCACAGAGCTGATATCCCTGTGCTATGCAGCTGCTTCTCACTAGCTATTGATTTTACATTTGGTAGTGTATATATGTCCATGTCACACTCTCACTTTGTCCCACCTTACCCTTCCCACTCCCCATGCCCTGAAGTCCATTCTCAATGTCTGCATCATTATTCCTGTCCTGCCCTTAGGTTCTTCAGAACCTTTTTTTTTCTTAGATTCCATATATATGTGTTAACATATGGTATTTGTTTTTCTCTTTCTGACTTCACTCTGTATAACAAACTCTAGGTCCATCCACCTGACTACAAACAACTCAATTTCATTTCTTTTTATGGCTGAGTAATATTCCATAGTATATATGTGCCAAATCTTCTTTATCCATTCATCTGTTAATGGACACTTAGGTTGCTTCCATGTCCTGGCTATTGTAAGTAGTGCTGCAATGAACATTGTGGTACATGACTCTTCTTGAATTATGGTTTTCTCAGGGTATATGCCAAGGAGTGGGACTGCTGGGTCATATGGTAGTTCTATTTTTAGTTTTTTAAGGAACCTCCCTACTGTTCTCCATAGTGGCTGTATCAATTTGCATTCCCACCAACAGTGCAGGAGGGTTCTCTTTTCTCCACACCCTCTCCAGGATTTGTTTGTAGATTTTTTGATGATGGCCATTCTGACCACTGTGAGATCATATCTCATTGTAGTTTTGATTTGCATTTCTCTAATGATTGGTGATGTTGAGCATCCTTTCATGTGTTTGTTGGCAACCTGTATATCTTCTTTGGAGAAATGTGTATTTAGGTCTTCTGCCCAGTTTTGGATTGGATTGTTTTTTTGATGTTGAGCTCCATGAGCTGCTTGTAAATTTTGGAGATTAATCCTTTGTCAGTTGCTTCACTTGCAAATATTTTCTCCCATTCTGAGGGTTGTCTTTTCATCTTGTTTATGGTTTCCTTTGCTGTGCAAAAGCTTTCAAGTTTCATTAGGTCCCATTTGTTTATTTTATTTCCATTTCTCTAGGATGTGGGTAAAAATGTCCTTGCTGTGATTTATGTCATAGAGTGTTCTGCCTATGTTTTCCTCTAGAGTTTTATAGTGTCTGGCCTTACATTTAGGTCTTTAATCCATTGTGAGTTTATTTTTGTGTATGGTGTTAGGAAGTGTTCTAATTTCATTCTTTTACATGGAGCTGTCCAGTTTTCCCAGCACCACTTATTGAAGAGGATGTCTTTTCTCCATTGTATATTCTTGCCTCCTTTATCAAAAATAAGGTGACCATATGTGCATGGGTTTATCTCTGGGCTTTCTATCCTGCTCCATTGATCTATATTTCTAGTTTTGTGCCAGTACCATACTATTTTTAACATCTTTATTGGAGTATAATTGCTTTACAATGGTGTGTTACTTTCTGAGTTATAACAAAGTGAATCACCTATACATACACATATATCTCCATATCTCCTCCCTTTTGCATCTCCCTCCCTCCCACCCTCCCTATCCCACCCCTCTAGGTGATCACAAAGCACTGAGCTGATCTCCCTAGGCTATGCGGCTGCTTCCCACTAGCTATCTATTTTACATTTGGTAGTGTATACATGTCCATGACACTCTCACTTTATCCCAGCTTACCATCCCCCTTCCCATGTCCTCAAGTCCCTTCTCTAGTAGGTCTGCATTTTTATTCCCATCCTGCTCCTAGGTTCTTCATGACCATTTTTTTCTTTTGTTTTGCTTTTTTAGATTCCATATGTATGTGTTAGCATACGGTATTTGTTTTTCTCTTTCTGACTTACTTCACTCTGTATGACAGACTCTAGTTCTATCCATCTCATTACAAATAGCTCAATTTCGTTTCTTTTCATGGCTGAGTAATATTCCATTGTGTATATGTGCCACATCTTCTTTATCCATTCATCTGTTGATGGACACTTAGGTTGCTTCCATGTCCCGGCTATTGTAAATAGAGCTGCAATGAACATTGTGGTACATGACTCTTTTTGAATTATGGTTTTCTCAGGGTATATGCCCAGTAGTGGGATTGCTGGGTCGTATGGTAGTTCTGTTTTTAGTTTTTTAAGGAACCTCCATACTGTTCTCCATAGTGGCCGTATCAATTTACATTCCCACCAGCAGTGCAAGAGGGTTCCCTTTTCTCCACATCCTCTCCAGGATTTATTGTTCGTAGATTTTTTGATGATGGCTGTTCTGAACACTGTGAGATGATATCTAATTGTAGTTTTGTTTTTTGTTTTTTGTTTTTTCTGTAGGTGGGCATCTCACTGCCCCGGCCTCTCCCGTCACGGAGCACAGGCTCCAGACGCACAGGCCCAGCGGCCACGGCTCATGGGTCTAGCCGCTCCGCAGCACATGGAATCCTCCCAGATTGGGGCACGAACCCGTGTCCCCCGCGTCGGCAGGCGGACTCCCAACCACTGCGCCACCAGGGAAGCCCTCTCATTGGAGTTTTGATTTGCATTTCTCAAGTGATTAATGATGTTGAGAATGCTTTCATGTGTTTGTTGGCAATCTGTATATCTTCTTTGGAGAAATATCTGTTTAGGTCTTCTGCCCTTATCTGGATTAAGTTGGTTGTTTTTTTGATAATGAGCTGCTTGTAAATTTTGGAGATTAATACTTGGTCAGTTGCTTCATTTGCAAATATTTTCTCCCATTCTGAGGGTTGTCTTTTTGTCTTGTTTATGTTTTCCTTTGCTGTGCAAAAGCTTTTAAGTTTCATTAGGTTCCATTTATTTACTTTTGGTTTTCCTTCCATTTCTCTAGGAGGTGGGTCAAAAAGGATCTTGCTGTGATTTATGTCATAGAATGTTCGGCCTATGATTTCCTCTAAGATCAGGAAAAAGACAAGGAGGTCCACTCTCAGCACTATTATTCAACATAGTTTTGGAAGTCCTAGCCACAGCAAACAAAGAAGAAAAAGAAATAAAAGGAATCCAAACTGGAAAAGAAGAAGTAAAACTGTCACTGTTTGCAGATGACATGATACTATACATAGAGAATCCTAAAGATGCCACCAGAAAATTACTAGAGCTAATCAATAAATTTGATAAAGTTGCAGGATACAAAATTAATGCACAGAAATCTCTTGCATTTGTATACACTAATGAAGAAAAATCTGAAAGTGAAATTAAGAAAACACTCCCATTTACCATTGCAACAAAAAGAATAAAATATCTAGGAATAAACCTACCTAGGGAGGAAAAAGACCTGTATGCAGAAAATTTTAAGACACTGATGAAAGAAATTAAAGATGATACAAACAGATGGAGACATATACCATGTTCTTGGAATGGAAGAATCAATATTGTGAAAATGACTATACTACCCAAAGCAATCTACAGATTCAATGCAATCCCTATCAAATTACCAATGGCATTTTTTATGGAACTAGAACAAAAAATCTTAAAATTTTTATGGAGACACAAAAGACCCCGAATAGCCAAAGCAGTCTTGAGGGAAAAAAATGGAGCTAGAGGAATCAGGCTCCCTGACTTCAGACTATACTACAAAGGTACAGTAATCAAGACAATATGGTACTGGCACAAAAAAAGAAACATAAATCAATGGAACAAGATAGAAAGCCCAGAGATAAAGCCACTCACCTATGGTCAACTAATCTATGACAAAGGAGGCAACAGTATACAATGGAGAAAAGACAGTCCTTCAATAAGTGGTGCTGAGAAAACTGGGCAGCTACATGTAAAAGATTGAAGTTAGAACACTCCCTAACACCATACACAAAAATCAACACAAAATGGATCAGAGACCTAAATTTAAGACCAGACACTATAAAACTCTTAGAGGAAAACATAGGAAGAACACTCCTTGACATAAATCACAGCAAGATCTTTTTTGATCCACATCCTAGAGTAATGGAAATAAAAACAAAAATAAACAAATGTGACCTAATGAAATTTCAAAGCTTTTGCACAGCAAAGGAAACCATAAACAAGACAAAAAGACAACCCTCAGAATGGGAGAAAATACTTGCAAACGAATCAACAGACAAATGATTAATCTCCAAATTATATAAATAGCTCATGCAGCTCTATATTAAAAAAACAAACAACCCAATCCAAAAATGGGCAGAAGACCTAAATAGACATTTCTCCATAGTAGACATACACATGGCCAAGAAGCACATGAAAAGTTGCTCAACATCACTAATTATTAGAGAAATGCAAATCAAAACTACAATGAGGTATCACCTCACACCAGTTAGAATGGGTATTATCAGAAAATCTACAAACAACAAATACTAGAGAGGGTGTGGAGAAAAGGGAACCCTCCTGCACTGTTGGTGGGAATGTAAATTGATACAGCCACTATGGAGAACAGTATGGAGGTTCCTTAAAAAACTAAAAATAGAATTACCAGAGCTTCAAGATAGTGGAAGAGTAAGACGCGGAGATCACCTTCCTCCCCACAGATACATCAGAAATACATCTACACTTGGAATTGCTCCTATAGAACACCTACTGAACACTGCCAGAAGACCTCAGACCTCCCAAAAGGCAAGAAACTCCCCCACGTACCTGGGTAGGGCAAAAGAAAAAACAGAGACAAAAGAATAGGGATGGGACCTGCACCAGTGGGAGGGAGCTGTGAAGGAGGAAAGGTTTCCACACACTAGAAGCCCCTTTGCAGGCACAGACTGCAGGTGGCAGAGGGGGGGAAGCTTCAGAGCCACAGAGCAGAGTGCAGCAACAGGGGTGCAGAAGACAAAGTGGAGAGATTCCCGCACAGAGGAGAGGATCGGTGCCGACCGGCACTCACCAGCCCGAGAGGCTTGTCTGCTCACCCGCCGGGGCGGGCACGGCTGGGAACTGAGGCTTGGGCTTCGTTCGGATCCCAGGGAGAGGACTGGGGCTGGCGGCGGGAACACAGCCTCCAGAGGGTTAGTGCGCCACGGCTAGCCGGGAGGGAGTCGGGGAAAAGTCTGGAACTGCCGAAGAGGCAAGAGACTTTTTCTTCCCTCTTTGTGTCCTGGTGCACGAGGAGAGGGGATTAAGAGCGCTGCTTAAAGGAGCTCCAGAGACCGGCGCGAGCCGCGGCTATCAGCGCAGACCCTCAGACGGGCATGAGAAGCTAAGGCTGGTGCTGCAGCCACCAAGAAGTCTGTGTGCAAGCACAGGTCACTATCCACACTGCCCCTGCCGGGAGCCTGTGTAGCCCACCACTGCCAGGGTCCCATGATCCAGGGACAAGTTCCCCGGGAGAACGCATGGCACACCTCAGGCTGGTGCAACGTCATGCCAGCCTCTGCCGCCGCAGTCTTACCCTGCACTCCGTGCCCCTCCCTCCCCCCGGCCTGAGTGAGCCAGAACCCCCGAATCAGCGGCTCCTTTAACCCCATCCTATATGAGTGAAGAACAAATGCCCTCCGGCGACCTACATGCAGAGGCGGGGCCAAATCCAAAGCTGAGCCCCAGGAGCTGCGCGAACAAAGAGAAAGGGAAATCTTCCCCAGCAGCCTAAGGAGCAACGGATTAAAGCTCCACAGTCAACTTGATGTACCCTGCATCTGTGGAATACATGAATAGACAACGAATCATTCCAAATTGAGGAGGTGGACTTTTGGGAGCAAAGATATATTACTTTTCCCCCTTTTTCTCTTTTTCTGAGTGTGTATGTGTATACTTGTGTGGGTGATTTTGTCTCTATAGCTTCCCTTTCACCATTTGTCCTAGGGTTCTGTCGTCCATTTCTTTTGTTTGTTTTGATTTCTTTCTTTTTTTTTAACTTTTTAAAAGATTTTTCTTAATAATTATTTTTTAATTTAATAACTATTTTATTTTACTTTATTTTATTTTATCCCCTTTCTATTTTTTTCTCCCTTTTATTCTGAGCTGTGTGGGTGAAAGGCTTTTGGTGCTCCAGCCAGGATTCAGTGCTGTGCCTCTGAGGTGGGAGAGCCAACTTCAGGACACTGGTCCACAAGAGACCTCCCAGCTCCACGTAATATCAAATGGCAAAAATCTCCCAGAGATCTCCATCTCAATGGCAAGACCCAGCTTCACTCAACGACCAGCAAGCTACAGTGCTGGACACCCTATGCCAAACAACTAGCAAGACAAGAACACAGCCCCATCCATTAGCAGAGAGGCTGCCTAAAATCATAATAAGGCCACAGGCACCCCAGAACGCACCACCAGATGTGGACCTGCCCACCAGAAAGACAAGATCCAGCCTCATCGACCAGAACAGAGGCAGTAGTCCGCTCCACCAGGAAGTCTACACAACCCACTGAACCAACTTTAGCCTCTGGGGAAAGACACTAAAAACAATGGGAACTACGAACCTACAGCCTGCAAAAAGGAAACCCCAAACACAGTAAATTAAGCAAAATGAGAAGACAGAAAAACACACCGCAGATGAAGGAGCAAGGTAAAAAACCACCAGACCTAATAAATGAAGAGAAAATAGGCAGTCTACCTGAAAAAGAATTCAGAATAATGACAGTAAAGATGATCCAAATCTTGGAAATAGAACAGAGGAAATACAAGAAACGTTTAATGAGGAGCTAGAAGAACTAAAGAGCAAACAAACAATGATGAACAACACAGTAAATGAAATTTAAAATTCTCTAGAAGGAATCAATAGCAGAATAAAGGAGGCAGATGAACGGATAAGTGACCTGGAAGATAAAATAGTGGAAGTAACTACTGCAGAGCAGAATACAGAAAAAAGAATGAAAAGAACTGAGGACAGTCTCAGAGGTCTCTGGGACAACATTAAATGCACCAACATTCGAATTATAGGTGTCCCAGAAGAAGAGAAAAAGAAAGGGACTGAGAAAATACTTGAAGAGATTATAGTTGAAAACTTCCCTAATATGGGAAAGGAAATAGTTAATCAAGTCCAGGAACCAAAGAGAGTCCCATACAGGATAAATCCAAGGAGAAACACGCCAAGACACATATTAATCAAACTATCAGAAATTAACTACAAAGAAAACATATTAAAAGCAGCAAGGGAAAAATAACACACAAAGGAATCCCCATAAGATTAACAGCTGATCTTTCAGCAGAAACTCTGCAAGCCAGAAGGGAGTGGCAGGACATATTTAAAGTGATGAAGGGGAAAAACCTACAACCAAGATTACTCTACCCAGCAAGGATCTCATTCAGATTTGATGGAGAAATTAAAACCTTTGCAGACAAGCAAAAGCTGAGAGAGTTCAGCACCACCAAACCAGCTTTACAACAAATGTTAAAGGAACTTCTCTAGGAAGGAAACACAACAGAAGGAAAAGACCTACAATAATAAACCCAAAACAATTAAGAAAATGGGAATAGGAACATACATATCAACCGTTACCTTAAATGTAAATGGATTAAATGCTCCCACCAAAAGACAGAGACTGGCTGAATGGTAACAAAAATAAGACCCATATATATGCTGTCTACAAGAGATCCACTTCAGACCTAGGGACACATACAGACTGAAAGTGAGGGGATGGAAAAAGATATTCCATGCAAATGGAAATCAAAAGAAAGCTGGAGTAGCAATTCTCATATCAGACAAAATAGACTTTAAAACAAAGACTATTACAAGAAACAAAGAAGGACACTACATAATGATCAAGGGACTGATCCAAGAAGAAGATATAACAATTGTAAATATGTATGCACCCAACATAGGAGCACCTCAATACATAAGGCAGATACTAACAGCCATAAAAGGGGAAATCAACAGTAACACAATCATAGTCGGGGAATTTAACACCCCACTTTCACCCATGGACAGATCATCCAAAATGAAAATAAATAAGGACACACAAGCTTTAAGTGATACATTAAACAAGATGGACTTAATTGATATTTATAGGACATTCCATCCAAAAAACAGAATATACATTCTTCTCAAGTGCTCATGGAACATTCTCCAGGATAGATCATATCTTGTGTCACAAATAAAGCCTTGGTAAATTTATGAAAACTGATATCATATCAAGTATCTTTTCCGACCAAAATGCTATGAGACTAGATATCAATTACAGAAAAAGATCTGTAAAAACTACAAACACATGGAGGCTAAACAATACAATATTTAATAACCAAGTGATCACTGAAGAAATCAAAGAGGAAGTCAAAAAATACCTAGAAACAAATGACAATGGAGAAATGATGACCCAAAACCTATGGGATGCAGCAAAAGCAGTTCTAACAGGGAAGTTTATAGCAATACAATCCTACCTTAAAAAACAGGAAACATCTCAAATAAACAACCTAACCCTGCACCTAAAGCAATTAGAGAAAGAAGAACAAAAAAACAAAAGTTAAACAGAAGCTAGCAGAAGGAAAGAAATCATAAAGATCAGATCAGAAATAAATGAAAAAGAAATGAAGGAAATGATAGCAAAGATCAATAAAACTAAAATCTGGTTCTTTGAGAAGATAAACCAAATTGATAAACCATTAGCCAGACTCATCAAGAAAAAAAGAGAGAAGACTCAAATCAATAGAATTAGAAATGAAAAAGGAGAAGTAACAACTGACACTGCAGAAATACAAAGGATCATGAGAGATTACTACAAGCAACTCTATGCCAATAAAATGGACAACCTGGAAGAAATGGACAAATTCTTAGAAATGCACAACCTGCCGAGACTGAATCAGGAAGAAATAGAAAGTATGAACAGACCAATCACAAGCACTGAAATTGAAACTGTGATTAAACATCTTCCAACAAACAAAAGCCCAGGACCAGATGGCTTCACAGGCGAATACTATCAAACATTTAGAGAAGAGCTAACACCTATCCTTCTCAAACTCTTCCAAAATATAGCAGAGGGAGAAACACTCTCAAACTCATTCTATGAGGCCACCATCACGCTGATACCAAATCCAGACAAAGATGTCACAAAGAAAGAAAACTACAGGCCAATATCACTGATGAACATAGATGCAAAAATCCTCAACAAAATGCTGGCAAACAGAATCCAACAGCACATTAAAAGGATCAGACACCATGATCAACTGGGGTTTATTCATGGAATGCAAGGATTCTTCAATATCAATCAATCAATGTGATACACCATATTAACAAATTGAAGGAGAAAAGCCATTTGATCATCTCAATTGATGCAGAGAAAGCTTTCAGCAAAATTCAACACCCATTTATGATAAAAACCCTGCAGAAAGTAGACGTAGAGGGAACTTTTATCAACGTAATAAAGGCCATATATGACAAACCCACAGCCAACATCATCCTCAATGGTGAAAAACTGAAACCATTTCCAATAAGATCAGGAACAAGACAAGGTTGCCCACTCTCACCACTATTATTCAACACAGTTTTGGAAGTCTTAGCCACAGCAATCAGAGAAGAAAAGGAAATAAAAGGAATCCAAATCGGAAAAGAAGTAAAGCTGTCAGTGTTTGCAGATGACATGATACTATACATAGAGAATCCTAAAGATGCTACCAGAAAACTACTAGAGCTAATCAATGAATTTGGTAAAGTAGCAGGATACAAAATTAATGCACAGAAATCTCTGGCATTCCTATACACGAATGATGAAAATCTGAAATCAAGACAACACTCCCATTTACCATTGCAACAAAAAGAATAAAATATCTAGGAATAAACCTACCTAAGGAGACAAAAGACCTATATGCAGAAAATTATAAGACAATGATGAAAGAAATTAAAGATGATGCAAATAGATGGAGAGATATACCATGTTCTTGGATTGGAAGAATCAACATTGTGAAAAAGACTCTACTACCCAAAGTAATCTACAGATTTAATGCAATCCCTATCAAACTACCAATGGCATTCTTCACAGAACTACAACAAAAAATTTCACAATTTGTATGGAAACACAAAAGACCCCGAATAGCCAAAGCAATCTTGAGAACGAAAAAAGGAGCTGGAGGAATAAGGCTCCCTGACTTCAGACTATATTACAAAGCAACAGTAATCAAGACAGTATGGTACTGGCACAAAAACAGAAAGATAGATCAGTGGAACAGGATAGAAAGCCCAGAGATAAACCCACGCACATATGGACACCTTATCTTTGATAAAGGAGGCAGGAATGTACAGTGGAGAAAGGACAGCCTCTTCAATAAATGGTGCTGGGAAAACTGGACAGGTACATGTAAAAGTATGAGATTAGATCACTCCCTAACACCATAGACAAAAATAAGCTCAAAATGGATTAAAGACCTAAATGTAAGGCCAGAAACTATCAAACTCTTAGAAGAAAACATAGGAAGAACACTCTATGACATAAATCACAGCAAGATCCTTTCTGACCCACCTCCTAGAGTAATGGAAATAAAAACAAAAATAAACAAATGGGACCTAATGAAACTTCAAAGCTTTTGCACAGCAAAGGAAACCATAACCAAGACCAAAAGACAACCCTCAGAATGGGAGAAAACATTTGCAAATGAAGCAACTGACAAAGGATTTATCTCCAAAATTTACAAGCAGCTCATGAAGCTCAATAACAAAAAAACAAACAACCCCATCCAAAAATGGGCAGAAGACCTAAATAGACATTTCTCCAAAGAAGATATACAGAATGCCAACAAACACATGAAAGAATGCTCAACATCATTAATCATTAGAGAAATGCAAATCAAAACTACAATGAGATATCATCTCACTCCAGTCAGAATGGCCATCATCAAAAAATCTATAAACAATAAATGCTGGAGAGGGTGTGGAGAAAAGGGGACACTCTTGCACTGCTGGTGGGAATGTGAAATGGTTCAGCCACTATGGAGAACAGTATGGAGCTTCCTTAAAAAACTACAAATAGAATTACCATATGACCCAGCAATCCCACTACTGGGCATATACCCTGAGAAAACCAAAATTCAAAAAGAGTCATGTACCAAAATGTTCATTGCAGCTCTATTTACAATAGCCCGGGGATGGAAACAACCTAAGCGCCCATCATCGGATGAATGGATAAAGAAGATGTGGCACATATACACAATGGAATATTACTCAGCCTTAAAAAGAAATTGAGCTATTTGTAATGAGATGGATAGACCTAGAGTCTGTCATACAGAGTGAAGTAAGTCAGAAAGAAAAAGACAAATACCGTATGCTAACACATATATATGGAATTTAAGGGAAAAAAATGTCATGAAGAACCTAGGGGTAAGACAGGAATAAAGACGCAGACCTACTGGAGAACGGACTTGAGGGTATGGGGAGGGGGAGGGGTGAGTTTTGACAGGGCGAGAGAGAGTCATGGACATATACACACTAACAAACGTAGTAAGGTAGATAGCTGGGGGGAAGCAGCCGCAAGGCACAGGGATATTAGCTCGGTGCTTTGTGACAGCCTGGAAGGGTGGGATGGGGAGAGTGGGAGGGAGGGAGACGCAAGAGGGAAGACATATGGGAACATATGTATATGTATAGCTGATTCACTTTGTTATAAAGCAGAAACTAACACACCATTGTAAAGCAATTATACCCCAATAAAGATGTTTAAAAAAAAAAAAAAAAAGAGAGTATGGTACTGGCACAAAAACAGAAATAAAGATCAATGGAACAGGATAGGAAGTCCAGATATAAACCCATGCACATATGGTCACCTTATCTTTGATAAAGGAGGCAAGAATATACAGTGGAGAAAAGACAGCCTCTTCAATAAGTGGTGCTGGGAAAACTGGACAGGTACATGTAAAAGTATGAAATTAGAACCCTCCCTAACCCTACACACAAATGTAAACTCAAAATGGATTAAAGACCTAAATGTAAGGCCAGACACTATGAAACTCTTAGAGGAAAACATAGGCAGCACACTCTATGACATAAATCACAGCAAGATCCTTTTTGACCCACCTCCTAGAGAAATGGAAATAAAAACAAAATAAACAAATAAGACCTAATGAAATTTAAAAGCTTTTGCACAGCAAAGGAAACCATAAACAAGATCAAAAGACAACCCTCAGAATGGGAGAAAATATTTGCAAATGACAAAGGATTAATCACCAGAATTTACAAGTAGCTCATGCAGCTCAACTCAACAAAACAAACAACCCAATCCAATAATGGGCAGAAGACATAAATACACATTTCTCCAAAGAAGATATACAGATTTCCAACAAACACATGAAAGAATGCTCAACATCATTAATCATTAGAGAAATGCAACTAAAAACTACAATGAGATATCATTTCACACCATTCAGAGTGGCCATCATCAAAAAAATCTAGAAACAATAAATGCTGGAGAGGGTGTGGAGAAAAGGGAACACTTTTGCACTGTTAGTAGGAATGTAAATTGATACAGCCACTATGGAGAACATTATGGAGGTTCCTTAAAAAACCAAAAATAGAACTGCCATATGAACCAGGAATCCCACTACTGGGCATATACCCTGAGAAAACCATAATTCAAAAAGATCATGTACCAAAAGTTTCATTGCAGCCCTATTTACAATAGCCAGGACATGGAAGCAACCTAAGTGTCCATCAACAGATGAATGGGTAAAGAAGATGTGGCATGTATATACAATGGAATATTACTCAGCCTTAAGAAGAACTGTAATTGAGTTATTTGTAGTGAGGTGGATGGACCTAGAGTCTGTCATACAGAGTGAAGTAAGTCAGAAAGAGAAAAACAAATACCGTATGCTAACACATATATATGGAATCTAAGAAAAAAAGAAAAAGGTCATGAAGAACCTAGGGGCAAGACAGGAATAAAGACAGAGACCTACTAAAGAATGGACTTGAGGATATGGGGAGGGGGAAGGGTAAGCTGTGACAAAGTGAGAGAATGGTATGGACATATATACACTACCAAACGTAAAACAGATAGCTAGTGGGAAGCAGCCAGATAGCACAGGGAGGTCAGCTCGGTGCTGTGTGACCACCTAGAGGGGTGGGATATGGAGGGTGGGAGGGAGGGAGATGCAAGAGAGAAGAGATATGGGAAAATATGTATATGTATAACTGATTCACTTTGTTATAAAGCAGAAACTAACACACCATTGTAAAGCATTTATACTCCAATAAAGATGTTAAAAAATAATAATAAAAATAAAATAAAATTTAAAAAGACATAGACGTAGAGAATGGACTTGAGGACACGGGAGGGGGTAGGGTAAGATGAGACAAAATGAGAGAGTGGCATGGACATATATACACTATCAAATGTAAAATAGATGGCTAGTGGGAAGCAGCCGCACAGCACAGGGTGATCAGCTTGGTGCTTTGTGACCACCTAGAGAGGTGGGATAGGGAGGGTGGGAGGGAGACACAAGAGGGAGGAGATATGGGGATATATGTATATGTATAGTTGATTCACTTCATTATACAGCAGAAACTAACACACCACTGTAAAGCAATTATACTCCAATAAAGATGTTAAATTAAAAATAATTTATAAAAGGAAAGACACACAAACTGCCAGAGCAGTGACTCAGTCGAAAACAATGACAGCTTAAGTCATTTCCCCATTCGTGGTACCTGTCTTCCACCTAACCAAGTGATAGTTACTGTATTAAGCTTTGAAATAATACAACTATTAAATGTAAGTTCTAGCTCAAAAACATTTCTTCTCTTTAGAAAGTCATGCATTGCCAATGCACATATGTGGAATCTAAAAAAACGGTACTGATGAACCTAGTGGCAGGGCAGGAATAAAGACGCAGATGTAGAGAACAGAATTGAGGACACTGGGTGAGAAGCGGAAGCTGGGACGAAGTAAGAGAGTAGCATTGACATATGTACTCTACCAAATATAAAATAGATAGCTAGTGCCACATAGCACAGGGAGACCAGCTCGGTGCTTTGTGACCACCTAGAGGGGTGGGATAGGGAGGGTGAGAGGGAGGCTGAAGAGGGAGGGGATAAGGGGATATATGTATACATATAGGTGATTCACTTTGTTGTACAACAGAAACTAACACAACATTGTAAAGCAATTATACTCCAATAAAGATGTATTAAAAAATACAAAAGTAAATTAGATACTGAGGCCATATCAGAATAAAGCTGTAACTTTTGTAGTGTTAATCATACCTTAAAAAAAAAAAGTCATGCATCAGTTAAGAAAACCTCAAAGGAAGAAGAAAGTCTGTGAACAAAGTAGGGTTTCTAAATAATTAGTTTTTAAGATATAGGAATTAACATTTTTCCAGTAGAGTCACAGTAGTTTAATTATTTCCCAAAATCTTGATATGGTTTGATACATTTTACCAACGACACAAAGCTCAAAATCAAACTCTACTGATATCATGTTGAATAAAAATTAGCCTCTGGAAAGCAGACATAAAGGATTAGACAGAAATATGCCATCAGTTTAAGTAGGTGTGGCACACATTTACTCCTAGTCCTTCTGACTGCTGAATTGCTCCTGCCTTTTTGTTCAGACAGGTTGACTTTCTGGTAAAGGATTCTTTTGTCTCTCTGATTTTTTGTGCAACCTAATACAAGAGTGTGTAATTGTAATTGGCATACATAACTGGATACTCCTTCCTGGATTTATAGAAATCCAAGAACATAATAAAAATGAACCTACTTTGACATTTACAGTATTTAAGTTATAGAGTAACTGGTGATTTCTTTTTGAAGAGAAATCATAAGTCGAAATGGCTACTGGATTTACAGTTCTCTGCATCTGAAACTTAGGACATAATTGTAATTCACTTACCCTCTCCTCACACACTTTGCACATGAATTAAACAGGTTTGCCATTCTCCATAGATGTGGGGCCCATACCAAAATTATCAGGAGTAAATCTCACTCTATAATATTCCCTAGATGTCTAGGAATGAGTAGACAATGTTGAAGTGTACCCTCTTCTTAAAATATATTTTTATCCAAAATGAATGAGAAATGGAATGGCATGCTTAATTGAATGTTCTGAATAATTGAAATTTACTGCACAAAATGTATTTATTTTTAAATGAGCAAAATGCACACAACACCGAGAAATGCACTAACTATAAAATTTATGTACTCTCTCCTAATTACAAGCATTATTTGTTCTGGTATGTAGTTATTTGAGTGTCTTAATCTGGTTCCTCAAAAGCAGAGCCTGAGACAGAGACTTGCATTCAGTAGTTGATTTGAGAAAGAGTAAAGGACAGAAATAGTAAAATGGGGAGAGGAAGTTGGTCATCACTAGCGGCAACTCTAGCTCCATCTGGTAGGACCTTACTAATTGTATTTCAGAACTGTGTTCCCCTGTGACTAAAGGGGGAAGCATTTGTCCATCAGCTCTCAGCCAATTCTGGCTCCAGCAGTTACCTCCCACATCTCCTATTGTCCATCTTGGAATGTCCGGTGGGTTCCTTCTAGCAGAAAGTGAGAAGTCCTAGGTGCTGACTTGAGAAGGGCATTTGTTACTCCTGAGTAGAGAAGATCCAGATCTGTGTGGACTAGGTTACCATACTGTGACTGGGATAAGATGGGCCAAGAGTATTTAAAATGGCATTAAAAAGCGTCAAATGAATTTAGTATCTGGTGGTTTGTATTCAAGATGTGGTGAAAGATTACCATTTTTCATATATTTTAGTACTTTCTAGAACCCAGACCTCTTTTTCAAATATCTTGTGATGGGGAACTTGAGAGTCTTTTTAGAAACAGAATAATAAATACTAAGATTTTATTACTCTCTATGCTAATCTATGAACATAGAAATTACATAGTCAGGATTGAATAAAATGATTATGCCTAAAGAATAATGTGTTCTCCAAAACCAAATAATTAATATGAATTAATATTAAAACAAAATGTGTTCATAAATGTAACTATTTCCCTTTTCTTCCCCCTTGACTTTTAGACATTGCAATGCCAACAGCAGAAAATCTTCTCAATACATGTAAGTTCACTAATAAAGAGTTATTTTCTAGTAAGAAATTCCTTAGATGGAAAAAAAAAAAACCAACCCTCCACTTGAGAGTCAATGTGGTATCCGTAAAGGTGTAATGGGAACCTTTCTTCTGGAAACTCGTATGAAGGTGACTGTAGATGGTCTTTGACTGATATCATGGATTTAAAATGAGGAACACATTATCTCATGCCATGATGGCAGAGGGGATCTAAGGACTGCAGTGATAATTAAGAACTTAGACTCTAAAACTAGCTACACATTAGTTTTGAGCCCCAGATCTAGCACTTCCTAACTGGGTGAATTTACACAGGTTATTTAACTTCTCAAACCTTCCGTTCCAAGCTATTGTGATGATAAAAGAAGGTACAAGTAAAGTACTTAAAAGAGTATATGCTCATGATAAGCACTCAAAAGATGTCAGCCCTTTGCATTTTCTACTCTGCTGATGAAAACTTCAGGCCTAGGAACTCACTGTGGAATTCTGATCCTAGAAGCCAAGTTTAAGAAGTCAGCTGCCTTACATGCAAGCAGCTGCTTGCTGGCCAAGGCATTCTGTTTCTACTCTCCCACTAGCCGCTTTGGGAAATGTGATCCCCAAGGTTGCTAGAACCTGGAGCACACTGTCAGGAGAAGCACTCCTCTTATCTGAGGTTGATTGGAGCAACTGGATTAAAGGAATTGCCCTCCAGAGCCAGGTGACACCGACCCCAATGGCTCTTGCTATCCCTCAGTCACATCATGGTTATTTCTGAGCAACCTGGGCAAAACGTAAACACAAATCTGTATTAGATTGTTTTTCTCTGTGATATATTTTGACTGAACAACGCTTAAGCAACTAATAAGACGTTTTAAAGTCAATTATTCCAGTTAAAATCTTCAGTGCTGATATGATCAAAATCCACAATTAGGAATTTGTCAGGTTGGTAGAGAGAGGTAGTCAACACAGAAATAAAAGCAGTGGTAAGAAAGAGATTAGCCAATTTGTCCATCCCCCCATCTGGGACACTAAACAACCATCCAGACCAGTATCCTGAATTTGCCTTGGTTTATCTGAGATTTTAATTTAAATAAGAAGGGAGAAGGGAGAGGTAGGCAAGAAAAATCGAACAGGGTTGAAGAGAATAGAGTTCAGCATGTGACATAAAGTATATTAAAGTGCAGTAATAGGATAAACAACAAGGTCCTACTGTATAGCACAAGGAACTATATTCAATATCATGTGATAAACCATAATGGAAAAGAATATGAAAAAGAATATATATATATATATATATATATATATAAAACTGAGTCACTTTGCTGTACAGCAGAAATTAACACAACATTGTAAATCAACTATACTTTGATAAAAAAATTTTTTTAATGCAGTAATAGCTGATGGAGTAGAAGTTGGAAGTGTAGCGAGACTGTAAGAGCTTGGTAGATTATCTGATTTTTCGGAAAGTATCACCCAGAGAGTCTTCATTATATTCCTTAAATCCTTGAAATTTGTCAGATGACCTCTTTCGACATAACAAAAGCTCTAAGGTGCCAGGTAAGATTTTGGCAGAGGTAATAACAAGGTAGTACTGCAGAGGTGGTGGCTAAAAGCTTAATAGACGTAACAATCATGAGTAAATAAAAACTCAGAATAAAGATTGGTGCATGGATATAAATTAGATTAAAATTCTGAGTAACAGCAGAAACAGAGAAGTACAGTCACCCAGGGGAGGTTCTCCTAGCCCACAGATTATCATCTTGTTTTTACATTCCTCTGAAGGAAGTTGAGTAAAAGCCAACTTCCTTTAGGAGTTGTCCAAACAGAAAGGAAGATCAGGAGGAACGCTTATATCTTCAGGTTCTGCATTATTTTCTTTATCCTCTGTAGCGTTCCTGATAAGGGAGTGGATAGAAAGAGGGAAAGAAAAGGGAGTCACACTTAGTGAGTCAGTGTGTGTGCTGTCTCATTCAAATTCAGTGATGTTTATCAAGAGGATGCCTTAACAACCTGAAGTTTGAGTTTCATCAAAGAGCAGTATAGAATCAGAAGCAATATACAAACTTAAGGATTTCAAAGGGCCAGTGAAGGTTTTTTAAAAATCTACATGTCCCTCCCCTGTGCTTCTAATCCTTTCCACCCTCAGAAGAGAATACCTCAAGATACATCTTGTCACATATAACAAACAACATCTCTGTGAAGCAATTGACCATCTAACCTTTCCAATTAATTTAAATATTCTCATTCTTGATACAAACATCTTTCTTTAATTCAGAGTTTTTCAACCCTAACTACTAACGCTTTGGGCCAGATAATTCTTTGTTTCAAGGACAGTCCCATGCATTATAGAATTTTTAGCAGGATTACTGGCCTCTACCCACTAGATGCCAGTAGCCCAATACTGCCCCTCTCCCAGTTATGACAACCAAAAATGTCTCCAGATATTGCCAAATTACTCCTGGGGATGGGAGGTGGTATGCAAAATTGACACTGACTGAGACCACTACCTTAATCTACGCCCACTGCATTGATTTTGGCAAATTTTATTCACTCGCCAAATTCTTAGGAACAAACCTAATACAGAAGAGGGTTTTGCAGTCAAATATTTTTATTTTAAGATGTCTCATGGATTACACTATATAGACTTCATTTCTACAAACATTTGAGAACTTGTTTGCGCTCCTTTTATGTGATGGGTTCTCTCCAGTAGGTTCTGGAGATACATTTTTATTTAAAGATACGATTCTTGCCCTCTAAAAATATTTATTAGTGAGGCTGACGATCTCTAGCAAAAGGTACCATAAACTGTTAAGGGACAAGCTCAGTGCTTTAGTTGGAGTAAGACGAGATAGTCACGAGAATCAGAGAGAGGGTCAGATGGGTAGAATAATAATGAAGTTACACTATTACTGTAGATTTGCTTTAAAGACTTAAGAGTCTAGCAGTTTCTCTGGATCTAAATTGACACTAAAGCACAGTCCTGATACAGAGAAGCATATAACTTTAGGAAAAGTGTTGGTTATCTTCATGTGTTTTTCCTTTTATCCAAGTATTGTTTGTTGTAACTTGAATGCAAATACATTTCTGTCTACTCTGTCTCTCATCAATATCTCATTTACATTGACATTCATTCACACTTTCTTATGAATGTTTAATAGCAATTATTGCTTTAAACAACTGTTCACAAAATTAAAAAGCACACATTTCCCCATGCAACTTTGTAATTTGTTATGCAATTATCTTCCAAATTTAAACATTTAATTCCACCTACCTCTTTCAACAGGTCATAGCAAGGCCGAACCATGCACAAAAAGATGTATGTGAGTGATGAGGATGGGGGAGAAAGATGTCAATCTATTTTGAATGAATTCTCAGGATATCTCATGTCATTAGTAAATTAGTCCTGACTTTTCCAAGACTGTGCTTTTTCTCAGTTAAAAGTTAACAGTGACCCATATTATAGGAAGGTTGTTTACTATAGGAATGCATGCATAAGTGGTATCAATATTATATGCTAACGACTCGATTTTGAAAAGGTTGAGGACAGCACACAATAACTCCCGAAGGGGAATGGCCCTGGCAAGCTAGCCTTCAACAGAGCAATGTCCACCAATGTGGAGCCACTCTGATTAGTAACAGCTGGCTTGTCACTGCTGCTCACTGTTTCTTAAAGTAAGCTCTGGACTATTTAAAGGCCTCAAATTCACTCAAGTACCTAAAAGTCTGGTACATATCTTTCAAGAATATAGTCATACAACTATGCTTCCAGCTGTACAATATTGTGAGGTATAGCTCAAAATTACTCAATGAATTATCAGTAAAATATATATATATATATATATATATATATATATATATATATATATATTCAGACTAGAGCAGGGTTGTCAACAGTGGAACTACTGATATTTTGGACCAAATAATTCTTTGTGGTGGGGGACTAGCCTGTGCATTATAGCATGTTTAGGAGCATCCTTGTCCTCTAAACACCAAATGTCGGTGTCTAGAGGACAAGACTGACAACCAAAAGTGTCTCTAGACATTAGCAAATGTCTCTTGGAAGATAAAATCGCTCTCAGTTGAGAATCACTAAGCTAAATCTACTTAATCAATTTTATAAGGAAATTATAAATCCCAAATTGAATATGGGTCTTCTATTCCTTTCTCATCATTAATACATTTGGTCATATTTACTTAATCATAAGTATTTGAATCCATCCTGCATCCTCCCATATATGTTATATCTCTACTTGAAATGATTATTTCATTAAAGGATATATTATTACACCAAAAGTTTACTATTTTTATACCTAAAAGTTTTTTACCCTTTTGTTTGATGGTTCATTTCACTAATTTCTGTTGGTTCTATATAGCACTTATTGTTTTTATATGTAAACAAAAATCCCTCTCAAACTTGAGAGTTTTAAAATGTTCCGGCAGTACTACTTTCAGTGCTTAATGTACAACCCTTGATTAACAAGTAATAGTAAAAGTCAGAAATATTTTCTATTTATAGTTTTTAATGCATATAAAAGAGGATTTTTTAAAAAAAGAGGATTTAGACTATTTCCTTAATTTCTACAAGTTCACTCTGTCCCATATCCTTGCCCACTTTTTATTTAATCTTATTATCTTGTGTTATTATATTTATCCTTCTAAATCCCCTTGAGTCTTTTCTGTACAAAAAAGAATAAAATGTAGTTTACATGAGTTATCCTTTAAAATAGAGCTTATTGAGTTATTCAAAGTCTATTCATGTTATCATTATTTTAACTTTTTTCTTACATATAGTTTTGCTTTTGTATGCTTATATGCACTACGAGAATTCAAAACTTATCTAGTTCTTTAAAAAATATAAGATATTAATTCCTACAACTCCAATATACAGGACTTTTAATAAATAAATTCATTTTCTTTAGGGCCAGGGATCCCAAAGAATGGAATGTTAGTTTGAGGCTTCTTTTAAGTGATCCACAAATACAGCAAAGTGTCAAGGATATTATAATTCATGAAAACTACCACTACACCAGCAGCACACGATAATGACATTGCTCTTGTGCATCTGTCTTCACCAGTATTATACACAAGCAACATCCGAAGAGCATGTCTTCCAGAAGCTTCTTATGCATTCCCACCCAGTTCTGATGTGGTGGTCACTGGATAGGGAACATTAAAGTCTGATGGTGAGTTCCTAACCTTCCATCATTACATGGTTTGAGTTTTAGGAGTCAAAAAAAATACTCAGAATTACAATTAAACCTGAGAAATACTCTCTCTCTCCGGGTCATTTTAAAGGAGGTAATGTGCAATGGGTTGAAAATCATCCTCAACAACATTCATATAGAAACTACAATTTCATAGAACTGTTTACCTTAATTTCCCTTAAGAATGGCAGTTTTTACAGAAATGATTATTTGAATAAGTAATTCATTTTCCTCCATTTCATTTATTCATTCACTCATTCAATAAACATTTATTTTGATTACAACCTTTATTCCAAGTACTGTCCTAGGTCGTTTGGATATATTAATGAATAAAATAGGCAAATATTCCTGCCCTTACAAAGCTTACATTCTTAGCAAAGAAAGACAGACAATAATCATGAGATACAATAAATAAGTAGATTACATAGCATATTTTATGCAGGTAAGTACCATAGCAAAAGTAAGAACTACAGGGGATTTGAACATTTGTGATGGGGTAAAATGAGTAGCTCTCTGTGACAAAGCAATACTTGAGCAAAGACCATTTAAACCATGATCCTAATAATGTAAAGATTTAGTGGCTGTTTGTGTTCATAAATGCATTTGAAAGCAGAAAAAAATAAACCACAAAATTCCAAGACTCAGAATTGTAGTTACAAACAGTAGAAAATCTAAAAATGATCATAAAATGTATATTTCTGGAATATGAATTTTTTGTTTTGTTTTCTAAACCATACAGGTATTAAATATAAACTTCCAAAACAATTCAAAAGTAAAATCTATCCCATCACACATGGATGGACACACTAAGTATTTCTAAATATGATGATTTTTAACAATAGCTTGGTATATTCATAACATTACTTCTTTGTTATTAAGAAAGCACACAAATACAAGTTTAATTAAAACATGTTTTACATTGATTTGGAAATTTTACATAGTGTTAGATACTAATAACCTAGCCAGAGAGATTAATATTGATTTTAGCAAATGTTATATACATATTTTTTCCTTTAGGAACAAATCCTAATATACTCCAGAAAGGATTAGTGAAGATTATAGATAATAAGGCCTGCAACAGTATAGTGGTATATGGTGGTGCAATCAAACCCGGAATGTTGTGTGCCCGGTTCCTGAAGGGAAGTGTGGATGCCTGCCAGGTAAATCTGCTTATTCCATTTTCAAAAAGGTTTTTTTCATATGTTTTTTAATTTTCAATTAACCTGTTCAATTGTCTCAAAAGACTGACAATTTTTAAAGATTTACGTTAGCCAAAGTACCTGATTAAAATTATATTGCTATCTGATAGGTCTCATTAAAGTACTATACAGCTAAAGCACCCTTATTGTTATAAGAAGCTTTGAATGGGAGTGGGGATGAGACTCAATTTGGAATAAGCAATGAAGAGATGAAATTGAATATTGGTGACTTTAGTTCAACTGGCCCTCTTTGACTGGGAATCACAACTGGGTCCAACAAGAAACCTATGGATCATGGAGCTTTCTTGATTTAGGGTGGCTCCAACATCCTAAATGTTTTATTTATTTGACAAACCTTATATAGCATCTTCATGCCCGTCCTAGAACTACTAAAGTACTACTGTAAGTTATCTAAGCAGGCAGAATCAGTGATAAATCCAAAAGGACCCTTATTTTATTCATTCAATTCAATTTACTCATTATTCTTGTACTCTAGTAGCTAGAAGACATGCAAACAAGCACTTGTAATACATAATTATAATTTCTTATTACAGATTCCCATCTTCGCAACTGTCCCATTAAACCTATTCTTCAAAGTCATGACAAACTTAAATTCTTGTTTCTCTCAATTTTCTCGCAGTCCATCACTCTCAAACCCATGACTCTCTTCTAAATTTGTACAGCCTAGAGCCCATGTTTTATTATTTCAACCACTCTATTGACAGCCCCTCAATGATTTCACCATCTTCTAATTCCCCCACACCCATCCTAATCTCCAAACACATAGCAATCTATTTACCTTATTTGCTTTTATATGCGATCTCCTGAGCACAGCTAAAGCCTTGTGTCATGTAGTTACAGCTGGGTCCTTAACACACTGTAGAATCCTTTAATGCATCTTTTATGGTGCTATGTCAAACTTTTATTATGTTCTTTGAATGTATCCCACCATGCCCTTATATTCCTTAGCAAATGACATTTCCTACTACTAACTAGAAAAAAAAAATGACAGCAACTACTCCTTTAATTTCTTTCCTTCCTGATTGAATAGTAGAAGAAACTTGTTTATCCTCAGCTTAGAAGGTAAGGATAAGTACAAATACAAATCTATTAGGAAGAAAAGAAAAGCTAATCTCTTACATTGTGTTTTTATCCACTCTGTTTTCATCTACACAGGTATTTGAACTTTTCATTAATTTTGAACTTTTCCCATATTTTCCAAACTTCCACTCTAATACAGTCTTCCACATATTCTGCAAACATTATTTGATCTCTCCTTTATATATCCTACTCTGTCTTTCTTATTCCCTTCTTGGTCAAATCTTTAAAGAATAGTTTACAACAATGTTTCACATTCTCAATTTATTCACTCTCTGACCCACTGCTTGCAGACGTTTGCCCTACTAGTCCACTGAAAGTATTCTAGCCAAGATTACTAATGATTTTCTAACTGCCAGATTCAATACACGCAGAGTGTCAGATGAACTAGAACAAGAAAGCTAGAGATAGTGGGCTCTATTAAAATATTTTGCCTGTGAAAGGTAATAAGGGCTTCAACTAAGACACAGTAAGAATGAAAAGACCATAAGACAGTTGAGTGACCAGGACTGTGAGACTGCTTAGATACGAGGAAGAAGAAAATGGAGTTATACCTGCTAACTCTATATTATTCCCTGAGCAACTGGAGAGAGGGTATATAGGAGAAAGAGCAGGTTTAAGGAGGGTAAAAGTTCAGTTTGGGGTTTGCTAAATTTGAGATGCCTGTGGAATCCAGGTACATATGTCCATTATATCATTGTAAATAAAAACCTTGAGCTCAGGAAAGAGTTCAGCTAGAGATATATACCTAAAAGT